>NW_022106463.1:6236456-6244656 GCF_000313985.2 Echinops telfairi | reverse complement strand
GTTTCTCCCCCTACCTTCCCCTTCCCCTCCTGGTATTGCTACTCTCATTATTGGTCCTGAGGGGTTTATCTGTCCTGGATTCCCTGTGTTTCCAGCTCTTATCTGTACCCATGTATGTGCTCTGGTCTAGCCAGATTTGTAAGGTAGAATTGGGGTCATGATAGTGGGGGTGGAGGTGGTGAATAATTTCACTTTTTCCCACCACATTAGAGGTTCCGCTACTAGATCTGCCAAGACCCACAGCACCTGCCTACAGAATCAAAGCCTCTTTTTAAATTTATAATCCCTGGCAGGGATAGGAGGCTTGGCAGGGAAGGTAGGCACGGGCTTACTTGTGCTTACTGACGATTCTGTAGTGAAGTTTCACGTGGTGTGGTGAAAAACACGCTGTACTTCACTCCAGACACGTCAATAAGCACAAATAAGCCCATGCTTACCTTGCTTACTGGGCAATCTGCCCTTGCCTGTAGGACAGAGTAGAGCTACCCTCCTCTTTTACAGAGGCAGCCTGCCTCGTGTTGCTCTGCGCAGTGGCTGGTGGGTTTGAACCACCCACCTCTCAGCTAGTGTCTAATGACTGCTCTGTCGGGGCGCCTGAGACATCATCCTTCAGCATCTGCTGCTGGCTTTGTTCTTGAATCATTTCCTCCATCCTGCCTGGACTCACCTGTTGGGTGTGGCATGAGAGGGCTTGTGCAGGTTATCAGCCACCGCTGAGAGAGGCCGACTCATGATGACCCGTGTCCAACAGAATGAAATGCTGCCGGACCTGGGTCCATTTGTGTCACCATTGAGTCAATTCTTCGCCTTGATGGGCCCCCCACCCTCGCTGGCCCTCCCCTTGACCAAACACCATCTTCTTCTCCCGTAATCACTCCCTCCTGCTGACGCATCCAAAGGCAGTGGGCGCAAGTGTTGGGCAATACAAGTTTGATGAGTCCAGGGCCTTGCTTGGGCTCATGGGCAGAGATCAATCACCAGCCTTGTCTTGCTAGTCCGTCTCCGTCGGGAAAGCTGTCCGCCATGGGTGATGCCCCCGGTGTTTGAACTACTGATGGCAGGGCTGCCGGACCCACAGCAACATGCCAGGCAGCACAGGATGGCAGAAGGGCAGTGGAGAGAGAGGGCTTATACTTCTAGAAGCACCCACCATTAATGCATCAATTTCTAATGGTAGCAACCAGATAGGACCGGGTCGAACTCACCCGATGGGCTGCTGATGGGCTTCAACGACCGGACGTGTGGGTGAGCCCCTGAGTGCTTTGCCACCGTGCCTCAACTTTTTCCTCAGGAGCCGCTGGAGGTTTTGAACTGCTGACCTCCCAGTTGGCTGTGCAATCCGTCACCATCATGCAACCAGGGCTCCTCCATCAGCGGCAGCCCCATTATTTTTAATTTTTTCATTTTGTTTTATGTTTTCATTCATTTGTTTGTTTTCAACAAGGTCACTGACGCAGTCACAGACCACACGCTTCAGGAGTTGAACGGTCGTGAGAGCTGGGCAGTCATCTCCACAGGCCATCCCCGAGCATGTCTTCCTCCTCGGCCTCGTTGCTGTGAGCCCCCCACTGCCCGCCAGCCTCCCCTGCTGCGCCCCTTCGAGTCTACTGACCCAGTTGTTTTCTCCCTGGGTTTACCTCACCTGCTTTCACACGCAGAAAATCGTACAAAACCAAGACAGAGCACAGACAAACGGACCAACAACACTGACTCGAGGACACACAGAAGCACCTCCATCGATAACAAAGCAGAAAAATACTAAAAACAGGATCAATTATGCATCGGATCAAGAGGGCGCTCACTGACAGGGGGCTTTTGACCTCATGACAATGGCAGTCATGCACCCCACAAGGTGCTGCCTGGAGACAGGACTTTCCCATCTCTGGTCCATCATCAGAGGGCAATTACCTGAAGCTTAATCCCCACGGGGTGCCTGCAAATGGCTTTTGGACTTCCACTGTCGTCTGAAGCCCACTGCCACCCAGGTGTTCAGAATTTCAGCTCCACACCACCCTCTGCCCTGGGGTTGGTTTTACTCTTGACACTCCCTGGGACCCAGGCTGGTGTGCGTCCTCCGTGTGAGCTTAGCCCACGCCTCCTTTAGAGGGCTGCTTGTTTTAAGACGAGTCTCTCAGACCCCAGATGCTATTCTTTTTGATCGCCGGGCATTACCTGCTTTCTTCACCCCACTTTGCTACAGCACCCATCTCTTCAGTGATCTCTTCATGGGGGTAGGTTTTGAGCAGGACTGTGCCATAAGAACTGACTGTTCTTAGATGGGGGCTATGATTTTATCTATGGCTTATATAGGTCCCTGGTTCCTTTTGAAGACATTCATATTACTTTGACTGAAGGACATTATAAACGATCCCCCTGGAGCATGGATGGTAGTGTTATTGATAGGACCATTAATGCAGTCACTGATACAGAATTGAAAACGCCGTGGAGAATCAGAAAGTCTATCTGGATAGGACAGGGTTTTGGACCCCCATGCATGGGTTGTTGGCTTGTACAGACTGACAACTGAGGTGACTGCACACTGTGTTCCTTTACAATGAGGGGTGGAGAGAGGGTAGCTCCATCATTCCCAGATGGAGCATCTTGGAGTTCTCGGTGGTGTGGGAAGGGCCTGTGTAGAAACTGTGCCTGCATATGGGACAGACGCTGCTGGTTTGGGACGGTGGGGCCCAGATGACGGAGACTTACACCTCACATGGTGACTGGCTTGCTCTCTAGTGCAGCTGTCACAGGGTGGCACGGCCTCCCCGTGGGGCTCCTGAGGCTGCAAATCTTTCTGAGAGCAGAGAGCCACGTCCTTCTCCTGAGGGGCGGCTGTTGGCCTTAGTTGCCTTTTCGTTCCTTCCGGCTCCTGGTGACCCTTCTCATGACAGAATGAAACATTTCCCAGTCCCGTGGCTACCCATATTGTGAGTCCATGGTCACAGCCATGGTGTCAACCCATCTCGTTGAGAGCCTTCCTCTATTTCTGTTGCCCCTCCACTTTACCAAGCAGGATGCCCTCCTCCAGGGACTGGACTCTCCCGACAACATGTCCGAAGCACACGAGACAAAGTCTTGCCATCCTTGCTTCTAAGGAGCACTCTGAGTGGACTTCTTCCCAGACAGACTTGTTTATAATGTTCAGTGGTGGCATATTGGGCTGCTAAGCAAAAGGTCATCTGAGGGGTACAGAAAAGTTATTCCCCAGGTTGTCCCCCCATATTATATGCCAAACCTAAGAGGCTGCTTGCTAACACATGGTCAATGGCTATACACTTGGAGGTCAGCTGCTTAAAGGTTATCTCCCTGAGGGTTATGAACTATCTAGAGAGCAATCAGACCCTATTTTCTGTCCCACCCTAGGTGGGACCCACTCCCATCTGATAAGGATAGTAGATTATTCCCCTGAAGGAGAGTCCAAATACATGGTTAAGCCAACTCAGGGAAGACCAAGGTTAGGCTGCCATCTTGAATCTAGGGTCCGTCCATCTTGTCCCATGTTTGCCCCTAGTGCCTCCCACACCTAGCTCATCCCCTTCCTGTCCCACGCGTGCTTATTGCACAGCCCCTTCTGTTACAGGCTTGCACGCCCCTCTAAGTGTATATAAGCTTTGGTTGGAAATATATTCTCTCTCTCTACACGGACCTGGCTGCTGAGATCATGGCGGTATGGGAGGTGAGCAATTGCATGCTTTATCTTGTCTGATGTCTCTTTAATGCTACCCCTCCATTACACAACTGCCCCTTGGAGCCGTTCGATTGTGGGGGCTGGAACCCCACAGTCATCAGTTTGAAACCACCAGCTGCTCCAAGGGAGAAAGACGAGCTTCTACTCCCATAAAGAGTTCCAATCTTGGAAACCCACAGGGGCATTTCTACCCTCTTCTGCTGGGTTGCTATGAGTCATGACTGACTGGTGGACAGTGATTTGGTTTTTTTTAACACTTCTTGTACAAATGATTCTGTCACCCTGGTTAGAGGGTTCCCAGTGAGTCCATGTTCTGATGGTTTTGTCTTCTGTTGGTTCCATCGCCATTGATCTAGCTTCCCTCCCATTTTCTCACTTTCTCGTCTTGGCCTTGGGCAAACGCTGACTGGTCGTGTAGAGGTGGTTGTTCTAATCACTCCATTCCTCTTGGGTGGTTCTGTTTATTTTATGGGCTGACCTATTATTTGACTGAAAGGTAACAACTGGGAGTGGCTTCAGTTTTAAGTCTGTCTTCGGGAGACAGTCACAAGGGTTCCTCTTAAGTGTGTTTTTAAGTTTTTATTTCTAGATTTATTTCCACGGTAATGCTTATCATCAATCCTACTCCCAGAATAATATGTGATAACTCGAACTGTCAATTGCTTAAACAAGATGTTTCATACGTTCTACAAAGATGAACAATAATGTTCTATGAAAGCTTTCTACGTCGAATTACATGTTCAATGACCACATTATTAGTAACTGAGCAGAAGTTGATTTTGATGTGTCTTCTTCTTTGTCCTTAATTGCTTCTTCAGTACCAAGAAGCTCTCCACACGAGCTCACAAATACGAATGACCACAAAACAGCAGTTAAAACACCAGCACGTTGCACAAACTCTGGGACTTCTACAATCGCCAGCAGCAACCAAGGTACCTGAAATTTATTCTTTGAATGGAATTCATTTGTATTTTGTTGTTGCTCAAGAACCCTGGTGGCAGAGTGGGCTATACGTTGGACTGCTCACTGTGAGGTCAGCTGTTTGAAACCACCAGCCGCTCCGCAGGAGAAAGATGAGGCTCTCCACTCCCGCAAAGAGTTCCAGTCTTGGAAGCCCACAGGAGCGCCTCTACCTGGTGAAACAGGGATTCTCTGAGTCAGGGTCGACTCGCTGGCACGAAGTTTGCTTTTGCTTTCTGTTTTTATATACAGAATAGAAATTCTTGAAACATAAAATTCTAAACCAAGAACCTACGCCAAATAGACTGTCATTGAGTGAATTCGCCTTATTGTGACCCTACGGGACAGGTTAGAACGGACTCTGTTGAGTTTCTGAGGCTGTAAATTGCTGTGGGAGTAGAAAGCCCCATCTTTCTCTTGAGGAGTGACTAGGGTTCAAACTGCTGGCCCTTTGATTAGCCACCCAACGTGTAGCCCATGACACCACCACCAGACTTCAAATTAAGGCTGTCTTTAACACTTCTTGGAAGAGCCCTGGTAGCACAGTGGTTATGCGTGGGGCTGCTAGCCACAAGGTCAGTGGTTTGAAACCACTAGTTGCTCTCAGAGGATAGAAATAGAATCCAGAATCCAGAATAGACAGCAGAGCATTCACAAGCCCAATTCAGTGGCCTGGATTCCCTTCTTTGTGTAACAACCACTCTCAACCCCCTTGACAGAGTCGTGCTTCCACCCCAGGGCCCCCGAAGGCTTCTGTCCGATCGTCACAGTTCCTGTTGCCAACTTGACCCCTTACAGCAGGGGTTCTCAACCTGTGGGTTATGACCCCTTTGGGGACCGAATGACCCTTTCACAGGGCTCGCCCGATTCATCACAGTAGCAACATGACAGTGATGAAGTAGCAACAAAAGTAATGTTATGGTTGGGGGTCACCACCACATGAGGAGCTGCATGAAAGGGTCGGGCATGAGGAAGGTGGAGAGCCGCTGCCTTACAGGTTCTCAGAAGAACACCATTGTTCAAGGCAGAGCCAATTTACGACTGATGTGGAACTAGGGTTTTAGTTGAAGAAGACTCTGGGGATATTTTTGGTTGAAGGTTTAAAGATGATCTCAGGTCAATAGTTTAAGAGTTTCAAGGGTGCATGCAATCTCCATGCTCCGGAAGGTCGGGGTGACCAAACCCAAACTCACTGCCATCCAGTCCGTTCCGACTCGGCGACATCGGACAGAGCCGAACTGTCTCTCTGGTCTCAGAGGTGGAAAACCTTTAGGGACATGGAAAGCCTCATCGCTCTTCCTGAAAGGCTGCATTCCAAACCAAACAGCCATCTCACTGCCACTGTGCCGATGCCGATTCGCCGTGACCCTACAGGACAGGGTAGAGCTGGCCCGTGAGTTTCCGAGACTGCCACTGCCATTGGGAGTCCAAAGCCCTGTCTTTCTCCTGGGGAATGCTGGGGGCTTAGAACTGCAACCCGCAGCCCAAGGCGTAACCACGGCACCACCAAGGCTCCTCTAAGGACCGGCTTAGGATGGGGTGAGCCTGGAGAAAAGGTGAGCGATTAGAAAATCCCAGAAGAGTGGGAGCTGCAGGAGGCACGGAAGGCAGTTAGGGAAGAGACCAGTGTCTGGGAGAAGAAGAAAAGAGGCCCCGACCCCAAATAAGCCCTTGGTCATCAAGCCCATTCTGACTCACGGCCACCCGACAGGACAGACTGGCCACTGCCCCCTGGGTTTCTCCGGCTAGAAACCTTCACAGGGAAGTCTGCTTCACCTTTCTTCCACAAAGGGGCCCAGAAATCTTAAATCCACTCAGCTAGTCATGATTTGGCTTTGGCTAGTTAAAGTTGCTAGTTACTCCAAGGGTTATAGAGGAGGCTCTCTGTTCCTTTAAGATTTACAGCCGATAGGGTCACTGTGAGTGAGAATTGGCTCAGTGGCTGTGAGGTTGTATAAGACCCGTTTTTAGAAGATAAACCAGTGGGCATCATGTCAATGCTGACTCATGCCACCCAGGTCGGAGTATCACTCTGCCTCGGTGCGCTTTCAGTGGCTGATTTCTCAGAAGCAGCTCACCAGGCCTTTCTTCCGAGGCACCTCAGATGATTGACAGGAACTGCCAAGTACTAGGAACCATTCCATTACCAGAGCTCCTTAAAAAACAGACTGCCGTTGAGTCAATTCTGACTTAGAGCAGCCTACAGCAGAGCAGAACTGCCCCCGTGAGTTTACAAGTCTGGAAATCTTTATGGGAGTAGAGAGCCACATCTTTCTCCCAAGGAGCAGCTAGTAATTTGAACTGCTGATCTTGCAGTCAGGAGAGCCCTGGTGGTGTAGTGGTTATACCTTGGGCTGTGATCCTCATGGCTGGCAGTTCAAAACTCCCAGCTGCTACTAGGGAGAAAGTGGGGCTTTCTATTCACGTAAACAGTTTCCGTCTCAGAAACTCAAGTGTCAGTTCTACCCTGTCCTGTAGGGTCGCTATGAGTCAGCATTGAGTCAATGGCAGTTGAGTTTGGAGTTTGAGTGCCAAGGAATTGCTTAATAGTTTGCTCCACTGGGGATTCTTTATTATCACACCACTAGGCTTGCATTTGACTGCAAGTAATGGTGGCTTAAGCAAAAAAACAAAAAAGATTTCTTTCTCATAGTCTGTAAGCCTGGAGGTAGGTAGCTTTGAACTAACTACCTACACACCATCATGAACTAACTCCATGGTATTGGTCGAAGCCAGTCCCCCCGGTGTCAGTGAGGGGGCAGTAGAGCAGCAAGAGTGAAGCTGGCTGCTTGGACAGGATACCGTGCCCCCACCCACCCTGGCACTACCCTGTGTGGATGGGGCGGGTCCTGGGGGGAGGGGGGAGGCCTCCAGGGAGCGTGGGGGGGACGAAGCATCCCTGCAGCTGCCACTTGAAATCAGACTCAAGTTTTCCACAAGCAGACAGAGGTGTCTGGGAACCCACAGAGAATTGGGGTCAAAAGGCGGACTTTGTGTCCAACTGGGTGCCAGCATTGGCAGCTGGAGGAAAAACAAGTGAAGCACAGCCTGTCTGAACCACAACGGCAAGCCAAGTCTTTGCGCCAAAAACCCAGAAAACAAAAACGAACCAACTCACTCCCATCATGTCACTTCTGACTCATAGGGGCCCTATCAGACCGAGGAGGACTGCCCCTGTGGGTTTCTGGGGTTGCCAGTCTTTACGGGAGCAGACAGTCTCTTCATTTTCCTGCGGAGTGGCTGGGGGGCTCATCCTCTCCACCTTGGAGTTAGCAGCCCAACATGTTCCCCACGACGCCACCAGGGCTCCTTCAGTGCTTTGTGCACTCTGAAGAAGGGACGAGGGAGGCTTACTAACCCCTGCGATGTGCAGATGGTGCCACTTTGCTTGCGGAAAGTGAGGAGGGCTAGAAACACTAGCAACGATGAAGATCAAGGGTTCACACTGAAGCCTTCAGTGTGGATGACAACTCGAAGTCAGGAAGACCCAAAGCCTCACAACTGGACCAACAGGTCATAAACATCATAATACATGGAGTCAAAATTGAAATC
>NW_022106463.1:6229944-6234878 GCF_000313985.2 Echinops telfairi | reverse complement strand
ACTTTTCTTTCCACATGACAACGATCTCCTCGCTGCTTGAGAGACCTGATGGAGGTTTAATTAGCCCCCTGTGAAGATCAGCAGCAGATGAGCTACAAAGGGATTCCTTTTTATAATTGCCAGATACTCACATCAGAGCTCCTCGTGGGCTCCGGGGTCCTTCGAGCCTGGCAAATTCTGGCATTTTACATTTTGCCCAGCTTCTTCCTTTGACCACCAAAGCGACAGACGTTTGCACGATTTAAAATGTTATGGGCTCAGAAACATGGGTTCTCATGGCAACGGCCATCTACACAGCACTCTTTTTTTTTTTGCATGTCCTGGTCTGAGAGAGAGCAACGAGGGGGGGGGGGGCGGATAATTGGAAATTGAAAACACCATTGTCAATTGGGCCACTGTCATTCTTCACCAAAAAAAAAGAAGAAAAGGGTGGCTGTTCTCGTTCCATAGCACGTTTGTGCTATCGGGCTCCACGAAGGAGGGTTTGTCTTCAGGAGGGTTTGTCCTCATAGAAGGTATTTAAATATCGGCCAATCGAGGGACTGCAGGATGAAATTTGGGGCGCACTCTGATATGTGGTCACCAAACTATTTTACCTTGCTCTGGTCATCAGGTCTACAACTTCTCGAAAGGCCGGCGGCCACCAAACGCCCGTCTGTTGTTGTGGGGGTTGTTGTTAGAGGCTATCGGGTCATCTTTCAGCTACAGGTCAGCTCATTTAATAAGGAATACTTAACTGCATTGTGCTCTTTGAAGGAACTAGCTAGGAGATACGACAGACACCATGCTACCTTTACTGAGGCCATTCCAACTCCAGCGAGGGCTTCAGAGACTGCAAATCTTTGCGAGAACGGACATCTTTCTCCCTTGGAGTGACTGGCAGGTGTGAACAGCCAGCTCTGTGATTAGCAGCCCAATGCCTAACCCACAGTGCCACCAGGGCTTTTGTCAGGGACAACCGTGACTGTGGAACACACAGGGGAACCTTATGGGGCAGAGTCCACGCGAACGAGGCTGACACAATGGACACAGAGAGGGACAACAGTGATGTAGCTTGAAGCACATAACGACTGTCAATGAGCTGATATTTAAATATCAAAATAGATTTCTGAAATTGGAAAAAACAAACGCTTTGTCTCACTTTTTGCTAACATGTTGCTTTTAAGTGTTCTGTTCTCTTTTTCCCACAAAGAACAGTTTTATTTGTCTACCAAATTCAATTACCAACAAAGAAAACTTGGAATTAAGTGAAAGATAACTCTTTTCTGTGTAAGGTACTCCCATTTGCTGGGAAAGGTATCTGAATGACAGGAGCCTTGGTGACGTAATGGGCTACATGTTGGGCTACTATCTGAAAGGTCAGCCGTTTGAAACCACCAGCTACTCTTTGGGGAGAAAGATGAGGCTTTCTACGCCCATGCAGAGTGACAGTCTCAGAAACCCACAGAGCCAGCTCCACCCTGCCCTGTAGGATTGCTGTGAGTCAGCATCGACTCCAGGGCAGAGACTGTGGTTTCTGGGGTTTGGGTTATCTGAATAAGCCTTTCAATCCTTAAAGCCACGAAAAGGTGCAGCTCACCTGGCTGGACCGCCGTTGACCTGGTGACAGGCTCAAGATGCTGCCCTGTTGTTTCAGCATCAGGGGCACAATACAATAGTCTAGTGTGTCCTTGGGACCTCCCCGGACCCATGTGCCTTTACATTGACCACTATCGATACGGTGGACAATGAACAAAGACCTTGGAAGGAAGAACCCTGTCAGTGCTTGACATCACTGAATCATGCCATTCTTGTTTTCTTCAATGGACTGCTTTCTTTGGGGTTGCAGGAAAAAAGTCGAGGGAAAACATGATCACACTGCGGAGCTGGTCTCTGACGAGCCTTACAGCAAAAGGGGTTTTCTTGAAGAAGTCTCATTTTTCACTCAAGACTCAGAACAGCTAGAATACAGGGACTCTGGTCTTGGCAGGCGTGTGTGTGTGTGTGTGTGTGTGTGTGAAAACCTCTATGATTTCTGTCTTCATACTTGTTACCTCAGAAGTGAAGCTGAGGCTATGGTCTAACACCCAAGGGGCTCATCTCTTAAATTCATAGACAATGTCAACTCCTCTACAAGAAAAAGACCAATAATCCCATTTAAGAAATGGGCAGCGGCCATGAGGAGACCTTTCACCAAAGAGGACACTCGGGCAGTCAACGAACATGCAAAGTGCTGCTGGAGCCTATTAGCCGTTAACCAGACCAGACCCGCTGCCATCCAGTCAGTTCCAACTCACAGAGACTCTCTATAGGATCTCCGAGTTCGCTAATTTTGATGGGAGCAGACAGCCTCATCTTTTCCCCAAGGAGTAGCCGGTGTGTTTGAACTGCTGATCTTGTAGCTAGCAGTCCAATGCTCACCAGGCAGCACCACCAAGGCACCCCATCAACCATGACAGAGATGCGAAGCCAAGCAATAGTGAGTTGGCGCCCCACCGCAGCACCAATAACAAACTTATAAACGACAGAAAACACAAATGCTGGCATGGAGGGGGAGAGACGGGAGTCCCACCACACTGCTGGGAGGACTGGGGTGGTCAAGCCAGTGTGGGAAGATGCATGGCAATTCCTCGAAAACTCTAATGGAAAATACCACATGACTTGACAATCTCGCTACATGCTACCTGTGCTAGAGATAGACATATCTCTAGCTGACACACACACACACATACACACACACACACACACACACACAGATATAGCCGAGATATATCTCTATCTCTATATCTGTATCATCTACATCTATATGGCATCTGTTTCTATATATCTAGATCTAGATCTGTATCTATGTATCATCTAGATCTATATATTATCTATATCTACATCTATATAATCTATATATCATCTATATCTACATATAATCTATATCTATATACCTAAACTATATCTACATCTATATATACCATCTATATCTCTATCTACATCTGTATCTCTATCATTGATATCTATATATCATCTGTATCTATGTCATTTATCTCTGCATAATCTGTATACACACACATCTATATACTTAATAGCTACAGATCTAGCCAAGACATGGATGTATGTATATATGCACACTGGTTCATCACAGCACTCCCCATAATAGCTAACACATGAAACCCGCCGAAGTGCGCACCAGAGGAAGAGCAGGCGGAGAAACGCTCGTGCACACATGCACACCGTGGAACGCTGCACAACAGGAGAGAATCAAGGTGAATCTGGGAGTTCACGGAGCACGTTCACCGACGGCAGTGAGTTTTGAGTTTCAACAGCAAAAGCAACCAGGTCTTGCCGTGATTGCAGCCCCCTTGCACCGGGTCTGAAAAAAATGTAAGGGCACAGTTGGTAGAACACAAGGCTGTGCATCGCAAGTGTGGAAATAAAAACGTGTCTGTCCAACAGGAGAGGGGTGACAAGTGCTCTCTGACGACTCGGAAGTTCGGGGACCCTGTGGAGCAGCTTAGCTCTGCCCCACAGGCCCCTGGGAGTCAGAGGAGGCCTCGAGGGCAGCGGGGATCAGAGCTTGCAGCCTACTATCTCGTTCCCCCCACTCCTCACAATGAAGGCTTTCTGTGAGGGCTTGGAGCAAGAGACCCTCTACAAGAGAATGGACGGCTTGTTACCCAAGAGAGTGAAAGAAGTGAGGACCCCCGTCTTGTTCACGAATCAAGGGCCACTTTTGTCTGGAAGGACAAAACAGTCTTAGAGGCCCAGAGCTGCCTCCCATTCAGGAGCCTTCTGTCACCGCCGCCTCCGCCCGGACAGGGCTCGGGGACGCTGACCGAGCCAGGACAGGCCAACACCACCGCGGGAACCCAAGCTCACAGCATCTGGGAAGTAGGGGCTGGTGCGGGCTGAGTGGTATTCTCCCCAGACATTCACGGAAGCCCTGAGCGCTGGCACCTGTGGACGTGACTTTGCCCGGACAGAGGTCTCTGAAGATGTCATTGGTTAAGATGACACGAGGTCATGGTGGAGCAGAATGGTGGTTCTTGACCCAACAAGAGTGATGTCTTTTTTTTTATAAAGACATAAAGGTATAGAAGGAAGATAGCCACCTAGCTAAAGGTGCAGGTAGAGACTTGGAGCAATATCATAATCCCACAAGCCAAGGAGCCCCACAGTTTGCTGGCCAGCAGCCAAAGCAGAAAGAGGGAGAGAGGGGCACGTAACTTAACCTTTCTTGGAGCCCTCAGAAGGGTGGTTGCCCTGGTTTCAGACTCCTAATGTCCACAACAAGAAAGCCTGGTGGTGTGGTAGGTAAGCCCTGGGCTGCTCACTGGGAGGACCATGGTTCAAACCCACCAGCTGCTCCAAGGGAGAACAATGAGGCTGTCTGTTCCCATGACGATTGACCGTCTCAGAAACCCTCGGGAGCAGTCCGTCGAGAAGGTATGCGTTGGGATCCACTCTTCGGCAGAAGTCTCTTGGTCTTAAAAACTATCAAGCCACCAAAACTGGTGACACGTGGCTATGGCTACAATAAGGAGGTCTGGTGGCCACGGCAGGTCACCTGTGTCATTACAGTGACACAAGAGCCTGTCATCTCCTGATGAGAAACCCACCTGTTGCTCTCGGGTGTCCTGGAGTTCATTCCAACCCAGAGCAACCTCATGGGACAGAGTTGACCTGCCCCACCTGGTATCGAAGCCCACATCTCTATGGGCGCAGATCACCACGGAGTTGCTGGGCGGGTTTGAACCACCGACCTTTCCGTTAGCAGCCAAGCACTTCTCCATTGTACCACCAGGGCTTCTCACAGTGATGACAAGAACCATCTTAAAACAATTTTTTTCTGTATAATTTATTTCAGGGTCCCGGGTGGCTTACCACAAGGCCAGCAGTTCAAAATGACCAGTCGCTCAGGGGGAGCGGGAGGCAAAAAATGAGGCTTTTGTTCCCAGAAAGATGTA
>NW_022106463.1:6227406-6229457 GCF_000313985.2 Echinops telfairi | reverse complement strand
CACACATACACGCGCGCGCACACACACACACACACACACACACGCACGGCCTGCCACGGGACCCACTCTCCCAAAGTGCCAACCTCACTTCCTGAAAAGTGAGAGGGGCCGCTGCTGCCCCCCCACCGGCCCAGAGGAAGCCCCGCAGTGGTTTCAGCCAGCAGGATGCTGCGCTGGCTGCCAAGCGCTCTCTCCATTAAGTAATAAATTGTCCAGCCCGTCTGTCTTAGACTTCTGTCTTCCTGGGAGCGTCGGGAGAAGCAGGGCATTATTATTTAATATCTCGCAGCACCACAAATGCGCTTTGTTCTGAACAGTAACTAATGTTGTTCCTGAAACAAAGCGCCCTTCACCCAACACCAAAGACGGACCCCGTAGGGGCGCCAGGCCTAAAAATACAGGCAGGGCTTGGCGGGGGTGGGGGCACTACCGGAGGCTGGGGCGGGGTGGGGGGAGCAGGCAGCTCAGGACTAGCACCCCTTCTCTGAGGGGGACACATTTGGCTTGGCGGGGGATGGTAACTGGCTCTAGACATGGCAGCCAAGGACTAGCCTGGAAGCAGAAGACTGGCTTGCAGGCGCTGAGCTTCCTGGAGGGGAGACCTGGAGTTTCCTGAGGGTCCCTCCTGAACGCTCTTGGAAAGACTGGTGTTTTCCCATGGGCTTTGTGAAGCCCCTGGAGATGCAGCAGTGGAATTCTCTCGGACAACATCGAGTGCTCACAGCGTTGGTGACCATGTCACCATGGCCATGGTGCCACGTCCACTGTGTCATTCCATCTCATGCGAGACTTCCCTCGTGTGTCCCCGATGCTCCACTTCACCCACCAGGACACCCTTTCCATGCCACCCACCTCGAGCTCTGGAGGATGAGGAAACGTCAAGACAAAGGTGTGTGGGTGGGTGGGCAGAGCTGAGGACCAGTGGCAACCTGGAGGCGGGGCACGTACCACGCACCTTTTTCTTTCCAAAGCTGGGCCATGTTCTTAGGGTCTCTGGTGTTCTTAGATGCGCTCTGGTGGCCAGCAGTGGCAGTCCCCACACAAGGGCCCCAAGGAACTTCAGACAGATGCGCTGGGCTTTATCGTCGGAGCCTTGGTGGAGCGCAAGCACGGCGTTTGCCAGAGCCCTCACCCCCATCCAAGCCCTGCCACGTCTCCCCAACAGCAGCAGGACATTGACAGCCGGCTCCCTGCACCCCGGCACTAAGTAAGGCAGTGGTGCTCAACCTTCCTCATGCCGCGACCCTTCAATACAGTTCCTCGTGTGGTGGTGACCTCCCCAACCATAAAATTATTTTCGTTGCAACTTCATCACTGTCATTTTGCTACCGTGATGAATCGGGTGACCCCTGTGAAAGGGTCGTTGGATCCCCAAAGGGGTTGCGACCCACAGGTTGAGAACCGCTGAAGTAAGGGGCCCTGGATGCTGTAACGCATACCCTCGGTCACTCAGCCAACGGTCACTCAGCCAACGGTGCATCTACTCACAGAGCAGGGTTGTTGAGGATTCCATGACAGCAGTATTGACCTCTGTTGACCTTCGCTCTTGCACTTGTCCAAATCTCCCCTTGCCGCCGTCACTGTCTGCCACTCTCTCTCTGACTGTATATTGCTTTTCCCTTCATGCAAATGAGCAAGTGTCTACTCTCTAGCCAGCAGCTTACCCTCCCTGCCCTCCTCTCCCTTCTCCGGGAAACTTCCAAGATTGTGTCTTGCCACGTGAACACCTTTTCTGGACTTTTCCCAATACTGCTCTCACTTCCCTCAGCATCATGTCCTTCAGGATCTTTCAGGTTGCGAATGACCCCTAGGGCAGGGTAGAACCACCCCCAAGGATCTGAGATTGTAACTCTTTATTTAAACTCTCATAGCTCTTATAACCATCCATACATCAATTGTATCAAGCATATTTATACCTATGTTGCCATCATTATTTTCTAAACATTTACTTTCATTTGAGCCCTTGGTTATCAGCTCCTCTTTTTTCCCTCCCTCCCACCCTCGTGACCCCTTGATAAATTATAAATTCTTATTATTTTCATATCTTACAC
>NW_022106463.1:6225080-6226638 GCF_000313985.2 Echinops telfairi | reverse complement strand
GCGGTGTCCGCCCATCTTGTGGGAGGCCAGGCTTGGGTTTCTTTACTGACGATACACCCCCTCACCTGAACATGAACAATCAGTTCTCCACACCTCCAAGTCCGAAGTGCTAATGGGATCATTTTGAAGACAGTTGAGATGGGCTAGATGAGAGTGACCCTGGTCTGTGTCGGAAGGACAAGGCTCCGGGCTGAGCTCTGCTAAGCTCTGGCAGAGCGCAGCAGGAAACTGATGCAAAAAAGAAAGCATTTCTCAAAAGGAATGAAATCACTCCCCAAATCCTGGTCTTTCAGTTACCATCTCTGTGTTGTTTGGTGCCATGGAGCCGATTCCAGTCAGAACTAACTTCCCTACAGGACAGGTCCAAAGTATCCCACTGGGTTTCCTGGGCTGTGAATGTGGACTCTGGCACACGGCCATGTCCATCTCCTGCCAAGTTCTGGGGAGGTCCAGATATTTCTGTTAATAGCCGAGCACTGAACTGTTGGACCACTGTGCTTGTTAGACAGGGTTCTCTAGAGAAACAAAACCAGGACACTTATGATTTTATAGATCTATAGATATATAAACAGCGAATTAGTCCACAGAGCAGTACAGAGGGTTCAGTTCAACTCACTTCCGTGAGACAGTTAATATACTGGCAGTCCTTCAACTCACGAGGGCTGCTGGGTGCAACTCAAGGAATAAGACAGCTGAGTCTTCTGTAGAGCAACACAGGCAATCTGGCCACAGGCAGCAAACAGCAGGGTGGGTCACCAACAATCAGTCAGATGACAGTCTGACAGTCCCCTGCTCAAGTGATGTATACACCAGCTGTGTGGTGAAGCAGGTCTTGAAGGAACCTCAAACTATTTAGCGACACCGTCCACAGGTTGAGTATCCCACACGCAGTGTAGCTCGCAAGTTGAGGTGGAGAACTAGCTAAGGCAGCCGCACACTGGTCCAACCATCAGAGAGCAAGAGACAGAAAGGTGAGGCTCGCTGAGACATTTATCTCTGCCCTTCAATTAAACTGTGACCTTAATAATCCCACATGTGTTTATTGGCCAGGTTGGCACAATAAATCTACCTACCACAGCCACCAAACCCGAACCCACTGCCTTTGAGTTGAATCCCATTCATGCAACCTCATAGAACAGACGAGAACGGCTCCATAGAGTTTGCAAAGTTGCAATCTTTACGGAGGGGCCCTGGTGGCAAACGGGTTATGCATTGGACTGCTGCCTGCAAGATGAGCAGTTCAAAACTATCAGTTGCTCCTTGGGCAAAAGACAGAGTTTTGTGCTCCTGTGAGGAGCAGCGGTCTCAGAACCCCATGGGGGCGGCTCTAAGGCTGCTATGAGTCGGCGTCAACTCGACAGCAGAGAGGGAGAGGGAGAGTCTTTGCAGAAGTAGGTGGTCGCCTCTTTCTCCCTCAGAGTGCTGGGTGGGTTCAAACCACTGACTTCAGTTAACCACTGCACCAGAAGTGTTACTTTATACATTGATTTAAAGAAATCCTGGGAAACAAAACCCTGCCATGGAGTCAATCTTGACTCAGAGTGACCCTATAAGACAA
>NW_022106463.1:6218350-6223911 GCF_000313985.2 Echinops telfairi | reverse complement strand
GTATTGTTGCTTTGAGGGAGTACTTGAGTGGAGGCCCAATGTCCTTCTGCTACCTTAATACTAAACCTATAAATGTAGGCTCATAGATCTATTTCATATCATCCTCATATAAATATATTTGCATATGTACATGTCTTTATCTAGACCTCTGTAAATGCCCTTGCCTCCCAGCTCTTTCCTCTATTTCCCTTGATTCTCCTCCTGTCCCACTAGCTAGTGGTTTCTAACAGCGGGCCTGTGCTTAACAGCCCAACCCTAACCACTATGCCCCCAGGGCTCCTTTATCTATAGAAAGAGCTATGCAGGTCTCCTGCTTATGAGATATTGTTTTCTCTTCCCCCGGATGAACGCGTGCCTACCTTTGAGTTAGCCATTGGCCTTCTCTTTCCCTCCCATCCAGGTAACAATCGAAGACTATGACTTTTGATCGCCGTGGTCTTAGACAGCATCTGCCCTTTCGTCATGGACTTGTTTCACGCAGCGTGAAGTCCTCCAGGTTCGTCCCACAGGTTCATCACCATTCTTTAACGTCGCGGAGTAGCCCACGGCGTGTAGGTCCCAGAGTTTGTCGGTTCCTTCTGCCGCTGACGGACAGCTGGGTCATTTCCATCTTCTTGCTTTTGTGAATAGTGCTGTGACGGACACGGGTGGACATTCATGTCACAGCTCTGTGTACTCTCAGATACACACCGAGGAGGGGATGCTGGGTCATACGGTATTTCTCCAGGCAGCCACATACCGTTTTCCACAGCGGTTGCGCCATTTTTCCAGTCCCACCAGAACTCCATTAGCATTCCAGTCTCTCCACACCCTTGTCAGCTTCTTTTGTTTCTTGCTCTTTTGAACTTTGCTGTTACTACTGGCATGAGATGACGCCTCATTGTTATTTTGATTTACATCTCTCTAGTGGCGAGTGAAAGGAGCCCTGAGGCCATAATGGATGACATGTTGGGCTGCTAACTGCAAGGTCAGCAGTTCAAAACCACCAGCCGCTCCTTGAGAGAAAGATGAGCCTGCCTGCTCCCATAAGATTTACAGTCTGACACCCTAGGAAGCGGTTCTGTTCTGTCCTATGGGGCGTTGTGAGTCAGAATCTATTCGTTGGTGGTGACTGGCAATGGGATAACTAATCGCCATGAGCATTTCTTCACATGCTGGTTGGCCACCATACAGTTGGCTGTTTGTGTCCTCTGCCCATTTTTTATTGGGATTAATGTTTCTTTTCTGCTGTAGAGTTGACACAGTTTTCTACAAAGTTTAGAGATTAGTCCCTTGTTAGGATATGACGTTACCACCCAAATTTTTCTTGACTGTGGGTTCTCTTTTTCCCTCTTTTTGTGACATATTTAACGAGCATAAACGTCACATTTTTAGGAAGTCCCGTTCATCCGTTTTGTCTTCCTGTTGTCTGTGTTTTATGTCTGAGGCTGTCTTGATGCCATGCATATATATTTAACTGCCAGCACCTCCAAAGAGCCTATTTCTACACAGGGCCACATATACAGATACTAGGAGTTAAGACTTCCTTGTAGTATTTTGGGAGATATGATTCTACTGATCATCACACCTTTATAAAGCAGAAACCTGCAAACCGGTAGTGTCAGACTTCCTAACGGCTGGGTCTCAGGCATGGGAATTCAGTCCTATAAATCACAGGTAGCTCAGGTAATATTAAAGTCTAACACCTTATCATTTGATCTCTCTTTTGATCCATTTTAAATTTGTTCCAGTTTTAATATTTTCTGCTTTTATTTTTGGATTGAAGTTCTTCTCTGTTTTACTTTGTTATTGTTGTTGGGTTCTTTGCTCTTATTTTTGATATGTTTTTCTATTTATGAAATCCAGGAGAGGTAAAGCTATAGCGATAGCAACTGAATTAATGGTCTCTTGGGGGTGTGGCGGGGGAGGTTGAGGGGATAGGAGGCACTAATAACAATGAGTACAAGAAATCTAAAATTGATTGTGGTGATGATTGTACAACTCTTCTTAATATGATTGAACTTTGAATTGTATGATATGTGAATTATATGCAATAAAAGTGTTTCTAAACAAGTGGCTCCCAAGGGGAGGTAGTGATCTCCTACAGGAGCCCAGTCTTCTGGCAAATGCAGGAGTTTGGAAGTTTGGGGATCTTCACGAGTGCTGGTGATTGATTTTCTCTCTCTCCAAGTTTCGCTACTCAAACAAACAACAAACAAACAAACAAACACCAACCAAACTCATTGTCATTGAGTCAGTTCCAACTCATAACAACCCTGTAGGAGAGGGTAGAACTGCCCCCTGTGAGTTTCCAAGACTGGAACTCTTTATGGGAGTAGAAAGCCCCATATTTCACTGCGGTCTCCTCCCAAAGCAAACCCACTGCCATCATGCTGGTTCAGACTTGTAGCCGCTCTATAGGACAGAACAGAACTGCCCTGGGGGTTTCTGAGGCTATAGATCTTAATAGGAGTAGAACGTCTCATCTTTCTTTCTTGGAGCAGCCAGTGGTTTGGAACTGCTGACCTTGTGGTTGGCAGCCCAATATGCAACCCACTACACCACCTAGGCTCCTTCCTAGTGAAATACATATGAGAGGGGCTTCCAAAAGGTCAAGGAAAAATTCCATTGCCTTTCAATTTCCTCTTTCCACAAACATTTGAAGCCCCCTTGCCCGTGTTCTTGGGCTGGCCTGTAGCTTTCTCCATTATAAGATCTGGAATCAATAGGCCTTTCAAGTCTCTCATAATTTGCGTTTCTCAATTTTTCCAGCTCTGCTGCTTTTGGCATTTGCATTTCCTCTGACCTCATGGCTTTTCGCCCCAGCTGGATTTGAGATTGGCTTCTACTGTGGTTTAGTGACCTATCCCTGAAGGAGCCCTGATGGTGTAGGGGTTACACGTTAGACTGTGATCCACATGGTTGGCAGTTCGAAACCAGCAGCAACTCGGAAGAAAGACTGGGCTTTCTACTCCCATAAAGAGCTACAGTCTCAGCAATCCCCATGGGTCACTATGAGTCAGTACTGACTTGACGGCAGTGAATTTGGTTTGAGAGGAGCCCCCGTGGTGCAAGGGTTAAGCGCAGAGGCTCTTTGGGAGAAAGAGTTGACACTTACTTCCATGGAGATGACAGCCTGGGAAATCCTTGTCATGTCGGGTGCCTCTGAGTTAACAATCAACTCAAATAGCGCCTAGCAACAATTTCTCTGATATCACCAGGAATAAACTTTTTTTTTTTTTTAATGGTGAAGACATTCCGAATTTCAACCTGTGTCTCTTTCTTCTGTGATTCCAGAGAGCCCACAGACACACGCATAACCACCATGTACAAACATAAGATCCGTCCGACGGTGCTTGGGGCAGATTACAACACTGGAGGGGGATCCATGCTCCTCAAGAACCATTTCTGGTGATGCGTTTCCATTGGCCTTTCGCTTTCTGCTCAGGTTGATCCCGTCTGTGACTTTGCCGGCACCTCAAACACATGCATGAAACGTAAAAGAGTGTGTGAGCAGAGAAGCTTGTCAGGCTGCAGACAAAGCATCCGAGGGGGTCCCCCTGTCCCTTTGCGCCTCGTGTTGGGCGCTGCGCCGACATCGTCTGGGGCATTCACCCGCATGAGTCCATGCTTCACCTCACATGAATATTTAAACGCCCTGGACATTTTGAGAAGCTTTTGGAAGACAATGGCTTCCTGGAACCTCTGAGAAGGTGATAAAAGGGGTGCGGTACTTAGCGGAAAAACCTCCTGTTCTCTCTCCCCACCCCTTGACAAATTGTTGTCACTGCGTTAATTCCAACTCATAGCCACCTCGTGCGACAGAGGAGCACTGCTCCCCAAGGCTTTCTGGGCTATAGAATGGTGCTGTGCGGTAGGCACTGTGCTGTTAACCTAAAGGTCTGTGGTTCAAAGCCCCCAGCCTCTCCTAGGGAGAAAGATGAGTCAGCCCGGACTCCAGGGAAGTCACGTAGGGTTTTGGTCATTTTGCAGATTTCTGTCTTTCTGTCACACGTCTGCTGGGTGAGTCAGAACCACCAGCCTTCATCAGGGTTCCTCTCTCCCTCCCCAACCTCAAGCACCAAACCCATTGCCATTGATTTGATTCCTAGCCACAGCCACCCAGGAGAGGATTTGCAAGACTGTGAATCTTTACGGGAGCAGGCAGCCACATCTCTCTCCCAAGGAACGGCTGATGGGTTTGAACGCCCAGCCTTGAGGTTAGCAGTTCAGTGTCTCACCCACAGCATCGCTAAGGGCTCCTGTCCTTCTCCTGGTGCTGATTTGGTAATGCTGGGAATCTTGAGGCTGAGGTTCACCTTTCTTCTGAAATTAAAAGGGGATGTTGGGAACATACGACGGGGCTCCTGATTCTGCCCAGTCCAAGGATATGGAAGACATGAGAGGTCAAGGTAGACTCAGGCCTTGGCCCTCTGTTGATGTGGCTGTTGGGGACCTCCATGGGCATCACGGTCCATTGTTTTCCTCTGACTAAGTCCTTGGACCTTGCTGATGGTAATATTGCTCGGAACCTCTTGGTTCTCTTCAGTAGCTCCAGGAGGGCCCACAATGGCCCTGGCTTCCCTCATGGCTGTCCGAGAGGTTTCTCACTTCAAGTGGGTTTTCAATAACCTCCCTCTGTTCACAGTTCGTAGCAAAGGAAACATTCTTCCAAGCTCTACCGTCTCCACTGGTGACATGTGAGGGCAGCCTCACTGTCCTTGTTCTTCCGTGCTCCCTGCCCATTGTGTTAGTTAGACTTTGAGTCGACTTATCTGAGCCAGGGTTCTCAGTAGTTTGGCCCTTGAACCCTAGTAATCCCCCAGGCTGTGACCCAAGATCATGTAATCAATTCCATGATGGGATCTGCTGTGAGCAGCCAAGTAGTTGTGGGAAGACCAGAGTGAAGTGTTACTTACTCAGGTCACAGCCCACAGCTCTGATGATATTGGAAGTAAGCTTCCTCAGGGATATGGTCTACTTCTTTTACAAGTTGATGCTACAGGAAAGCTAGCTTACTTCTTTTTTAGTGGGGGGGCAGGGAGGGCTGACATCTCAATTTTTTTTAATTAAAAGATCATTTTTATTGGGGGCTCTTATAACAATCCATACATCAATTGTATCAAGCATATCTGTACATAGGTTGCCATCATTAGTGTCTAAATATTTACTTTCTATTTGAGTCCTTGGTATCAGCTACTGTTTTTTCCCTTCCTCCCCGCTCCCACCTGCTAGCTCACTGCTTATGGCATTGGATCCTGTATTTGGTTCATCAACCCCAGTTCTTTGGGCTTGAGCCAGCATGCTGCCTGTCCACTCTGGGAGCTCTCAGCCACATGACCCGCCCTCTGACCTGCTGACCTTAGAGCCATCCACGGGTCTGTGGTCGTGGTTCACCAGCTCTGCTGATGCGTGAGTCAGGACAAGCCTCCAGCTTAACATCTGACCCACTGGCTTGAATGGAACCAGACTGGACTAGAAACAATTGTGTGTGTCACTGCTTTGTTTCTCTAGAGACCCCAGACTAACACACTCACGCACACCACAAACACCATTGCAGACCAGCAGCATAAAAAAAAAAA
>NW_022106463.1:6217325-6218250 GCF_000313985.2 Echinops telfairi | reverse complement strand
GGTGGCGGCAGGGTGGGGGGAGCTTTGTGGATTACATTTTGAAGAATTGCTCCATTCTTATGGTAAACAATGAAATTTGACTGCCAATGCTCTGTAGGTTAAGTATATTATTGAATGAATTTTTAAGAGGAAATCAAAGCTTCTTTTCCTTTTTTTAAAACTTAATTCAAGGTTGGTTTGTTTGGTATGGATTGCTATGACCATATATGAGGGGGCTTCAGGAAAGTTGTGGGGAAATGGGATTAAAACATAAGGTACTTTTTCTTTTTCAATCATTTTATTGGGGGCTCATACAACTCTTATCACAATCCATACATACGTCAATTGTGTAAAGCGCATTTGTACATTCCTTACCCTCATTGATAAGGTACTTTTTCTATGAACTTTTCAAAGCTCCCTTGTCTAGATATTTTTTGTTTGCAGACTCTACTGGAAGTTTCAAAAACGTACTGTGCAAATTAAAGTGCCAACATAAGAAGGCTTTGTGGCAACTGTGGGTTAGATTAGGTGTTGGGCCGCCTCCTAAAAGCTGGTGGTTCAATCTCACCAGCTGCTCCAAGGGAGAAACATGACTCTGTCTGCTCCCGTAACAATTTAGTCTCAGAAACCTTACATGAGGTTGGTATGGATTGGAATTGACTCAATGGGAGTGGGCTTGTCTCTTTTTGGAGGACATGAGTGGTCCAAACATCGAGCCATTAAGAGGTTAAAGGTTGGAACTGCCAGCAGCCCTGAGGAGAGAAAGAGATGGCAGTCACAGTGACCCAGTAGGTCAGAGCAGAACTCTCTGTGGTGTTTCCAAGACGATAAGTGCTTCAGGAAGCAGAGCCACTCATTTTTCTCCCAGAGTTTCCGGTGGTTTCAAACACCTGAGCATTTGGTTATCAGCCAAACACTTCAATGATTGCATCGCCAAGGATACTTA
>NW_022106463.1:6214018-6215907 GCF_000313985.2 Echinops telfairi | reverse complement strand
CCCCCCCCCCATAGCTTTGATTAAGAGTCCTTGGTGGTGTGGTGGAAAAGTGCTCAGTAGGTAGTGTGAACTCAGCAGCTAGTCTGCAGGAGAAAGATGAGGCTGCCTTCAAGACGGAAGGTTTGGAAACCCTAGGAAGCAGGGCTTCTCTGTTTTACAGAGTCACTACGAGTCAGCAAGGGCTTGGTCACAGTAGATAACCGAAACACCCCTTTGCAAAACATAATACAAAGATTAATTCTTTCCTGCGAAGCTGCCACTCTCTGAGGCTCTCTAGCCATTGGCCGTGAGCCGACAATCCCTTTTATTTTCGGTTTCCCTCACTTAAGTAACACTAACCCTTCTCCTCCAATATAACTGGGGGAAGGTTGAGTCTAAATGTGGGTGGAAAGATTCACAGGCTTCTGCACCCCAACCCACTCACTGCATTCCAACTGGATAAGGGAGATTTCGGTCAGCTGTAGACTGGCTCGCAACACCTAGCTGGGACTCTTGGGGACTGTACTATTGAGGAACTTCCCCGGAGCGCAGGGGGAACAGGATGGCCCCGGGGAGTTATAGAATTAGGTGGGCATGTGTTAAGGGCGAGCATAATCATGGCAGAGATTGCATATGTCTATGGGGAGGTGGAGGTGGTCAAGATTCAAAGTGCTGTCACCAGCTTGCCTGTTGTCCCACCCCCAAATAGTAGCTGGGCCCTACTCTGACCTACCAGATTGTTGAAATAGCTCTGGTGGGTGGGCAGGCAGTGTTCCAGAAGTCTCTTCCTGCCCTTGTTTTGTTGGGTGTGTTGAGCATTACCTGGTACTCCCTGGGGACTTGAAAGCAAGTCTCAAACCTGGGATGTCCGAGTGGGCAATATTTAAATGTTTTCTGCCTTTTGCTCTTGCTGGGGGTAAGCTAGTGCCTTAGTGCCCGGCTACCTTTGGTTATCTGGGTTGTATAGTAAGTGTGTGGGTATTGCTTTTTGCCCAGGGACAAATATAAAATCAACAACCATGTTAGGTTATGAAAGCAACAGTCAATTTTTCTGCACAGCTGGAAACAAAAGACAACAACTGAGTTGAATGGAATGCATTCAGAGGAGGTCTTGGAGGAGGGGAACGTTTTGCATACTCCCAAGAGGGAGATGAGGGCAATGATCTCCAACTATGTTAAGCAATTAGAGGGGGGAAATGATAGAAATATCGGGGAGAAAAGAAACACGGAGGAGGCCATACAGGAGCTCGGGAAGGCTCTATAAGACCAATTCAACGAAATAAATGAAAAACTCAAAATAATTCAACTACTCCAAATAGAAATTCCAAAGGAAAACACTAAAACATTAGAACTGCATAACATTTTGAATGGACTAAACAGAAGAACTGAAACAATGAAAACAGGAACCAGTGATCCTGAGGACAAATCTCCCGAGACCAAAATACAAGAAGATCTAGCTATAAAAAGATCAATAAAAGCTGAAGAAAATCTATGAATCATATGGTATATTATCAAAAGGAAAAGCATGCATTTAATAAATATACCAGAACAGAGAGAAGAAATATTAACTACAGATAAAATAGCTGATGAGACGTTAAAAAGAGAGTTTCCCTAATATTACAACAGAACACAAAATACTATTCAAGAATTCCAGATAATTCCAAATAGAATAAATCCCAAAGAAAATCATCATGACACATTATAGTCAAACTTTATAACATCCAAGACAAAGGAAGCAGTCTGCAAGCAGCATGAGGAAAAAGAACAATCACACATAAGGCCGACCAATCTGGATAAGTTTAGATTTTTCTATTGTGATCATGCAAGCAAGAAGGCAATGGATTGATATACTCAAATTTTTCACACACACACACACACACACACACACACACACACACACACACACACAC
>NW_022106463.1:6200287-6213397 GCF_000313985.2 Echinops telfairi | reverse complement strand
TTTTTTTCTAGTGCATGTGGAACCTATTCCAGAATAGACCACATTCTAGGCCATAAAGCAAGCATCAACACATTCCAAATCAAGTATTACAAACCATTTCTTTCTTTTCAGATTACAAAACTGTAAAATTAGAGATCAACCACAGAATGACCAACCTCCCAAAGTCCAATACACGGAAAATGAACATTTTACTTAAAGATAACTGGGTAATTAAAGAAATAAAAAAACATAATAAAAAATCCCCCGAAAGACATGAGAACGAAAATACAACCTATTAGAATCTCTGGGACAAGGCAAAAGCAGTACTCAGAGAGGTTTATAGAAATAATACAACAAACACAACAATCCATATAAGACTAGCAGAACAAACCCTTGGACATTAGAAGAAAATAAATAATAAAGATTAGAGCAGAAATGAATGCATCAGAAAATTAAAAGAACTATAAAAAACCAGTAAGACAAGAAGAGAGTTCTTCAAAAAGATTAATAAAATTGTTAAACCATTGCCAAATATAGCAAAGGAAAAGAGGAGAAAAACCAAATAGTAGAAATGAGCAATGAAATGGGTGACATTACTACAAAACCAACTGGGATTTTTTAAAAAATCACACAGTATTCTGAAAAATTGTATCCGACAAATTTGAAAATCTAAAAAAAATGAATAAATTTCTAGAAATGCATTACCTACCCAAATTAACACAGACTGAGGTAGAAAATTTCAACAAGTCTATAACACAAGAACAAATACATAGTGATAAAAAACACCCTCACATCAAAAAGTTTAGGGTCATTCTACCAATCATTTAGAGAAGAGTTAACACCAATCTTACATAAACTATTTCACAAGAAATAAACAGAATCTATCAAACTGGTTTTATAAAGCAAGAGTAACCCTGATACCTAAGCTCATACCACTTACAATAACTACCTCAAAGATAAAATATCTAGGAATAACTCTTACCACGGAAACAAAAGACTAATTCAAAGAAAACAATACAACACTTCTACAAGAAGCTAAAGGAGACACAAGTGGAAGAATGTCCTATGCTCCTGGATAGGAAGACTAAATACAGCGAAAATGTCAGTATTTCCAAAAACACTTTATGAATTCAATGTAATTGCAATCCAAATCTCAGCACAATTCTTCAAAGAAATGGAAAAACTAATCATCAAATTCATATGAAAAGGGAAGAAATCCAGGATATACAAAACGTATGAAAAAACAAAGTAGGAGGTCTTTTGCTGCCAGATTTTATAACCTACTGTTTAACCAGAAGAAGTCCTGGTGGCATATCCTTTATACATTGGGCTGCAAACTGCAAGGTCATTAGTTTGAAATCTCCAACTGTTCTGTGGGAGAAAGACCGGCCTTTCCGCTCCGGTAAAGAGTTACAGTCTTGGCAATGCCAGGGGCAATTCTACCCTGCTCTAAAGGGCTGCTATGGCTCACGTTTGACTCCACAGCAGTGAGTTTGATTATTTTGTGTTTAAATCAAACAGCTTGATATTGGTACAAGGATAGACATGAAGCCAAATGGATTAGAATGGAAAATCCAGAAATTCAACCAAGCACCTACAGACACCTGATCTTTGATAAAGAACTAAAACACATTATAACCATTTTCAATAAATGGTGCTAGAAAAATGGGATCCCTCCCTGCAAAAGAATGAAGCAAGACCCACACCTCACACCAAGTCCAAAAAGGAATTCAAGATGAATTAAAGAACTAAATATAAACTCTAGAATCGTAAAGATGATCAGTGAAAAAATGGGGACAAACTTAAGGGTCCTCATAAAGACAAATCAAATATAATGAAAAAATACCCACACTATACAAGACAATATAGAGGACTTCGAGCTACTATGACATTTATGCATGTAAAATGACTTTATAAAAAGAATTAAAGAAAAACCCACAGATTGAGAAAAATATTTATCAATGACATATCAGATAAAGGGCTAATTTCTAAAATATATAGATAGAAAGCTACAACACCTTAGTAAGAAAAATACAAACAACCCAATGGAAAAATGGGCACAAAACATAAATACACAATTTACTAAAGAATACAACTGGTGGTCAACAATCATATAAAGAAATATTTGCTTTCATCAGCAATAAGAGAAACACAAATTAAAACAACAATGAGATTCCACCTCAAACTGACACTCCTGGCAAATTTTTAAAAAACAGAAAATATTAAATGCTGGAGAGGATGTGGAAAGATTGGAACACTCATACATTGCTAGTAGGATTGAAGAAAATTGTGGAACCACTATAGAAATCATCATGGTGTTTCCTTAAATAACTTATGATCCTGCAATCTGTCTTCTTGGTATGTAGCCTAAAGAAAATACAGACATTTGCACACCTTAATTTATTGCAGCAATTTCTATAACAGCAAAAAGACGAAAGCCATAAAACTCAGACTAAAGAGGAATCGATAAACTCTTGTACATTCATGCAATGGGATATTATTTGCATTAGTCCGGGTAGACTAGAGAACCAAATCCAGAGACACTCATACATGTCTAAGAGAGAGCTTTATATCGAAGAGCAATTGTATATTAAGAAAACATCTCAGCCCAGTTCAGATCAAGACCATAAGTCGATATTAGCCCATATGTCTGATACTAGTTTATAAATTCCTCTTCAGACTCACACAGCACATGCAATGATGCCAAATGCAAGAAGATCACAGGTCAGTGAGTGGAAAGTCTTGTGGATCCAGTGGCAGTGTAAGCATCTCCAGGGCTCTGGCTGACATCAGCATGTGGCTTGTCAACAGGAAGGCAAAGCCGAGAGAGAGTGTGTCCTTCCTCCAGGGAGTAAGAGAGCAAAATCCCAGAATCCTCATGAGGAGGCCACGCCCACAAGGAGGGCTCACTGGGCTGTGAGCTGATTGACAGGCTTCATTCTTACTTATCAAGTTGACATGAAATTGTGTAACAACCACATTATTCATCCTTAAAAACAATCCTTATCAAATACCTCAAGACATGGGCAAAATTAGGGAACATAGCATAAAGAATAAAGGAAAAGAAAAGTGGTTTTCACACCCAGGGATAAGACTTTAAAAGACTATGATGAAGGCAGACTTGCGATCAGGCTCCAGCGGGTGGGACAAGAAGAAAAATAAAAAGAACAAAACCCAACCATACATACAGGAGGTTTAATGGTAAGAAAGGGGGGAAAAAGTAATAGTTTAAAAAGATTAGTTCTCTGATTCAAGCCTACTCATTGACCATTCTGTTCACTGATTCCTTGGGGCTCGGTGGTGCAGTTCTTGCTGAGAACTGAAAAGTCAGCGGTTCAAATCACCAGCTTCTCTGCAGGAGAAAGATGATGCCGTTCCTGTCAAATTGAGTCTCAGAAACCCTGCTGAGGAGCTCTCTTGACCTGCTTTGTCCCTCCGGGTCACGAGGAATTGCCACCACTCAGCAATACTTTGGTGGTGCTGTACCCACAGCACCATTGTGGCATTGGGCAACTGAAAGTTGGGCTGTTGGAACACACCAGCCACTGATGGCAACATATGTGCGAGTGTGCTTGATACAATCGAATGATGGATTGTTCTAAGAGTTGCAAGAGTCCCCCAATAAAATGATTAATAAAATAATAATAATAAAGAAAGATGAAGCTGCCTGCTCCCATAAAGATTTACAGTCTTGGAAACCTTGAGTTGCCACAAGTCGGAATCAACTCGACGGCAGTGGGTTTTGATCCCTACACTTTTGTTATGTGAAGGAGGCAGGATCGGTGTTGCTGTTAGGTGTTGTGCAGTTGGATCTGACTCACAGCCACCCGACGTACAACGGGACAAAAGACCACAGGCTGTCCTACGCCACCCAGACAACTGTTCTGCCATTCTGCGATGGCTTGGATGTTTCTGGGAAACATCGGCAGGGTGACCCGTGGTGGCCAGGCTTCAGCTGAGCTTCCAGACCAAGAACAGACTAGGAAGAAGGATTAGGCTGTCCATTTCTTAGAGACTAAACCTGGTGAAGAGCAGGAGCTTCTTGTCAGTATCCGTGCACCGTGTGTTTGCAGCCAATCCCTTCAGCTGAAAAAAGAGCAGATGGAGCAAGGCAGGCAGGCAAAGAGGCGAAATGAGCGCTAGAGATGCCAGGCGCCAGGAAGATCACCAGGGGATGGAGGCACTGAGCATGAAAGAGACAAAGACCTTCCCCAAAGCATGTGCGTGGACACACACACACACACACACACACACACAGCCTCTCCTACAGATGGTGCCCGGAATTCACACGTTGGCCTCCTACACGGTGAGAAAATATGTTTCTATCCATTAAAACCACCCTCTTCGGGTGCCTTTGTCATCACCGCACTGAGACTATTGAGCCCCAGTGGTGCTGTGTGTCGGATCAGCGCTGGGCGGTTAACCACAAGGCCGGTAGGTGGCTGAGACCCGTGAGCGGCTCCGAGGGAGAACGCAGGGCAGTCTGCTCTGCGAAGATGCATGCCCTTGAAACCCTATGACTATCTCTGAGCTGGAATCTACTTGGTGGCAGTGGATTTCGGTTTTGGAAGACATTCACTTTAAATGCGATTTAACTTACAGGGAAGTCAAACTCGAAATTCAGCTCTTCAGCCATATTTGGCTTGGTAGCCACTGTGACAGGTGGTGACTGCACAGCACTGTCACCGCCACAGAAATTCCCCAGCATTTTTCAAAACACAAAACTGTGTAAGAACTCTCAGAGTGCACGGTTACAGAGTAAAGGTGTGGAACACGTCCAGCCTACGCATGCAGATGTGTGTACTGGGCACACTATAAACTGCATTCCTCGCCATGTATCCTGGGGAAGCCAGTGCCATAGGGGCAGGCTCTGGTTACCTCCATTAGAGATGAGACAAGAAGGGGATGAGGGAGGAGGGATGGGGTTAGGGGGAGGAAGACAAACAAGGACTCGGATAACCAAGTGGGGCTTATATAAACCTGGGGGCTCAGCAGCACCCTCACCTTCCTTGAGGGATGACACCCCGGTTCCATTCCTGGCCAAAGCACCCCATGGCCAGCCAACACCCCGCTCTCAGTTGAGTTCCTCTGACTCTGAGAAGGCTTCAGCAGGGATTCCAGACTACGGCAGTCGAGAAAGAATGACCTGGAGACCCAATTCCCAGAATCAGTTCATGAAAACCCTTGGACTACAGTGGCCTAATGCACAGCCCATCATGGGTTTGGCTCCGGCCCAAGAAACATTCCCCTTGATTGTGAACAGAGCCTTCACTGGTCAGGGGCCCTACTGCATAGCTGCCCACAACTGCTAACCAACCACTCTGGGTGGCGTGGTGGGTTGCTAACTGCCAAGTCAGCACTTCAAACTCACCGACTGTCCTCGTGAGAAAGGTGACGCTGTCTGCTCCCACAAAGATTTACAGTCTGGGAAACCCTAAGGAGCATCTCTGCTCTGTCCCACAGGGTTGGAGTCGACTCAATGGCAGTGGGTTTGATTTGAGGGTAAGACTGGCTTTAAGTATCATGGCCTTCCGTAAGTCTATTTTTCCAAGTGATAAGAGGGGTGCGGTGAAGGGACTGGGGCTGTTTAGTCATGTCGACAGCTCCCGGCCTTTGTCTCCCTCTGAGCCCATTGCACTGCTCCCTGTGAGCGTGTGTTGGCCAAGCCTGGGGGAGCGGGCTCAAGGGTGACTCCACAGACCCACTGGGGACATCCGGATCTTACCAACCACCGAGGTCAGGAAGGGAAGAGCTGCCTCTTTCAAGTCGGTATCGGCAATAAGTGAGATGTCAAATTCCATCCTGCGTGATTTAAAACTCCGATTTTGACCCATTGCCTGACTCTTATTCTGGTTGTGAAGTCCACTGCGGATGTACCTGGACTGCTCGGGAGATATAGGTGTGTTGTCGTGTGTCCCCAAGTTGACACGAGTGTATAGCAATCTTACAGGACAGGCTAGAACTGCCCAGTGGAGTTTTCTGGGCTGTAATCTATATAGGAAGAGAGACTGTGTATACTCAAGTATAAGCCGACCCAAATATCAGCCATGGCACCTAATTTCACCACAAAAACTGCATTAAAAGGGTGCTGAAAAACTCAGCTTATGCACGAGTATATACGGTGACTAGTCGTTCTTCCCAAGAGGGACTGGTAGATTTGCACTGTTGACCTTTTGGGTAGCAGCCATGCACATGATCATTGTGTACCCCCAAAACAAACAAACTTTGACTCCTGGTGACCCTATAGGACAGAGTCACATTGCCCCTGTGAGTTTCCAAGCCTATACATCTTTATGGGAGTCGTCTGCCTCATCTTTCTCCCAAGGAGTGGCTGATGGGTTTGAACTGCTGACCTTGTGGATAGCAGTCCAATGTACAGCGTAAGATGATACCAAAACCAAACCTAACTTACTACCATGGCACCAATTCTGACTCAGCAATTCCTGGGTCCCTTAAACATAAGTGGTGCCCCAAATGATTTGGCATCTACAAGCTGACCTCCGGGTGAAGTCATCGCTTTGATCAGTGAACAGTGACTCGCGCATGATTTTAATAGGAACAGATATTCAATAACCAGGGGCAGATAGAGAATGGAGTAATTTTCACCATATCTGGAGCAAAGTTACACAAAAAATCTTGTTAATTCCAGCATCAAATTCTAGCCTGGCCTGACTGTGGATGACAGTGAAAACCCAAAATCAATTTGCAGAGCCCCCAAGTGGACTAAGCCTCCACTGAAGCCCCTCACACCGTTGATCAAGGACGTGAATAGTCTTATTCTCAGACAGCGCGCATTGGCAAGAGGATTCCTGCAGATCCAGTGAGGTTAAAATTAAACATCTTACCTTTTGCATTTCTTTTGAACCCATATAACTTGCTCTGATTTTTATTATTTCCTGCTTTGCTTTGGAATGAGGGTTTTCTGCATTTTAGTTTGTTCTTGTTGGTGGTGGTTTTAAAAAATATCATTTTGAAACTATCTTTAGAGACAGTAACTCGATTAATAGACCCTTAGGGTTATGACAGGGGAGGGTGGGGGAAATGGGAGACGAGGAGGGAATGACAATGATCTATAACTGGTTGTGGTGATCATTACACAACTCATTTTAATATATTGAAGCCATTGAGCTGTATGGTATGTGAACGGCATGTCAATAAAATGATTATGTAAAAAGAGAAAGAAAAAGAAACTATTTGCAGGAAACAAAAACAGTCCAGCCTAGTCCTCAAGAGGCGTGCTCAGCTCTGGGGGATTGTGGGGCTGGAAGGGCTCATCCTGGATGGTGGTCTGAGTCTCAGTCAGAGGCAGGTTGGTCCCATTAATGTGTCCAACCTGTACTGATGTGTCCAACCTGTATTGGAGATACTGATCTACCTCGAGCTGTCTAGCTTCTCCACAGATGACCTGGAGAACTAGCCCAAGTGAATCATCTGCAAAGATTTGGCCAAAACTTCCTTCCTCATCTACTACGTTCTCCTTCTGTTTAAAAAAAAATGTTGAGTAGTTTAACCAGTTCTTCAAAGAAAAACAATTAATTTTATTGTTAATGTTGGAAGTGCATCCAGGAGAACATACGCCAATTCAGCATGCCCATGCTGTTCTCCCTCAAAAACATCGTAGAGAGACCACCTGCCAATTCAGCCCTGTTTACATGCATCGGTTACATTCATCATGTTGTTCAACCATCACCATTCCCTGCCAAACCATCCCGTCGCCATCAGTCCAGTGTCCCCTAAGCTACTGAACCAAAACCCCCCAGACTCCCTGCTGCTGAGTTCACTCGGACTCTATGGGCCGTGCTAGAGCTGATCCTGTGAGTTCCCACTCCGCTGCGTGGTGCTCAATTCTTTCTGCTCAGCACTGACCAAACCTAGGATCTACATCTGGAGGTAGCTGTATGGATTGTGTGCTCTCAAATATAGAAGTTGGAGCCCTGACCCCTAGAACTGTGGCTGTGAGGCCCTGCTAGCCTAGTGGTTATGAGTTGGGCTGCTAACCACCAGGCCCATGGTTCAGAACCACCAGCCGCTCCGAGAGAGGAAGATGAGGCTTTCTACTCCCGTAACAAATTACTGTCTTGGAGACCCACAGGGGTAGTTCTACCCTGTCCTGTAGGATCACCATGAATTGGAATTAGTTTGGGGAGCAAGTTATGCCTGTGGTTGGAATCCCGTTTTCCTGGTGATGTTAATGAGAACATACCTGAAGAGGGAGGATTCGCCATCATTTCACTACCATGTTGTACGGAGAGTGGAGTAGACCGAGGTACTAGTACATGAGGGACAACAGAGACCCTGGGGAGAAGGCCTACAAGCTAATGAACCAAGGGTGACCAGCCAAGACCCTGACCTGGACTTCTCCTCTGTGAGAACTGTGAGAAAATAAATATCTGTTCCTTATAGTCACCCTCTTGTGGTATCTGCATTAGAGCAGCCCTGGGGCACTAAGAGAGCTTCTGACACCCAACAGGGTACCTCGGCTGGTGGGCTGGAACTGCTGCTCGTCCGGTTAGACCCTGAGCTTCACCACAGCACCACCGGGGCTCCTGCAGGTAACAAAATCGACCTCAACTAGACGTCTTCACACCCTCCATCCAAAATGTGCCTGCTGGACAGGACCCAGAGGGACATGCTTAAGAGGCAACGAGACAGCAGCCGGCTGTCACCTGTCTGCAGAGCTGTGGCTTGCCTCTCAGTCCTGTGTCTGGGCCATTCCTCTGCAGAGAAGCAGAAAAACATCAGGGACACAGCAGGTCCCGGAGCCAGAACCAGTGATGTTGACCCCAGAAGGCTGGATCCCGGAGGCAGCGCCCATCCCAGGGAGCTCTGGTTCTGACACAGCTGGGGCCAGGTCTGCTAGCATCTGCCAGGCAAGCTGGCTATTTTCAGCACTGCCAACTCTCTCTGCGGAGGAGGGCACCGGGAGGTAGAGAGGGCAGAAAAGGTAAACGAATGGATGCCGCCGCTGGGTGCAGGAAGACACTCTCATTCTAAGTGAGTTACACGGCACTGGCTAAGCCTGAAAGCCACTTCCGATCCCAGGAGCCCTTTCGGCAAAGGACACGCTGAGACTGGGCCAGGAGGACTGGACAGTAGTCATTTCCTCTGGGCTTTAATCCCAGGCATTCTGATCAGATGACACCAACAGAGAAGGAGAGAGAGTTTGAGTTGGGGTCTTCTCACTTAGTTGCAAGGGCCTCTGGTGGCATCGTGCTGACTTGTTGGGTTGCTAACTGCAAGGTCAGCAGTTCTAAACTGCAAGCTGCACCCTGAGAGAAAGATGGGCCTTTCTAACCCACAGCGCCAGTTCCACCCCATCCTGTAGGGTCACTATCAGTTGGCATGGCAGAGCGTGTGGTTTGGGGTGGTTTTTACTTCATGGCAGAAGTCATATGAAAAGGATGTCTCAACTCGCAACACAGGGAATCCAGGATAGGGCCAACAAGGAGAGGAGAGATACCAGGAGGATTATGGGAGGGTGCGGGGGAGAGAGGGGAAATCGATCACAAGGATCAACCTATAACCCGCTCCCAGGGGGACGAATAACAGAAAAGTGGGCGGAGGGGTGATGTGGGATGATGTAAGATATGGAAATAATAATCTATAACTTATCAAGGATTCGTGAGGGAGGGTGGGCGGGGGAGGGAGAGGGAAGAAATGGGGAGCTGACATCAGGGGCTCAAGTGGGAAAAGAATGCTTTGAAAATGATAATGGCAGCCTATGTGCAAATGTGCTTGACACACTGGATGAGTGTATGGTTTGTGATAAGGATGTAAGAGCCCCCAATAAAAGTATTTAAAAAATGGTAATTTATAATTTATCAAGGTTTCATGAGGATGGGAGGGAAAAAAGAGGAGCTGATATCAAGGGCTCAAGTAGAAAGAAAATATTTTGAAAATGATGATGGCAACATATGTACAAATGTGTTTGATGCAACTGATGTATAGATTGTTATAAGAGCTGCAAGAGCCCCCAGTAAAACGGTTTATTTTTTTAAAAAGCAAGAAAAAGAAAAGGATACCTCAGAACATACCATACTGGATGGTTTCCACAGAGACAAATCCCATCGCTGCTGTAAGATCAGCAGTCCTGTGCTCTGGGAAGCCGGCCATGTGGCCAAGGAGCTGCCTAGCGCCCTGTGCCTCCCTGAGACGGAGTGTTCTGGTCTTTTACTGGAAATGCTGCCATCCCTGCGATCTGCCACAGGTCCACCTTGACTCACGGTGATCCTGCGCACACCAGGGCGCAATGTTTCCTGGCCCTGCACCATCCATGCCCCTGACTGACTGTGGACCTGAGCTGGGGAGCGTGTCTGGGCTGATCTTCAGACACAGATCACCAGGCCTTTACTCCTAGTCCTTCTTAGTCTGGAAGCGCTCCTAAAACCTGTGCAAGACCAGTGCCCGCCTCCACGACAAATGAGTAGTGGCGGCACCTGGGGAGCACCGGTGGTGGGCGGAGCCCTGGGCTCCTGCCCGGAGGATGGGCACTGAAGCACAGAACCACTGTGGCCCCCTTACTGGACAGCCTTGTCTCCTACCCCACCCTAGCAACCCTGAGCACAGCGCTGAGCATCACGGGGGAGCGGGGTGGAGGGGGGAGCTTGTTCCGATTGCTGAGCCCCAATCCTACCCCCAGAGGTTCTGAGCCAGTCGTGGTGGGGTTGAGTCTGAGACTCTGCCTTCCTAGAAAGCTCTCCAGGAGCCCTGGTGGCACACTGGATTATACATCCGGCTGCTAACTGAAAGGTAGGCGCGGCAGTTATCTCCTCCAAGCTGCGACGGGAGTGACAGGTTAGAATCCGCCCATTGGCAAGCTGGCAGGAAAGGACGGTGGTGTGTTCTCAACGTGACGCCCGTGTTTTCCATCCCGTGGGCCCAAAGACCCGGTGATGAGCAAGGTCGATCGTGCCCACCAATTCCCAGGGCATGTTAAATCCTCAAGGTGCCTGCAGTCCTAGGGCTCCCGAGTGCCTCTGTCCAGATGGAGATACTGGGGAGCCAGACGCCTCACTGCTTTCTCTGCTCCAAAAATCCTCCGTAGGACACGTGTGCGCCGCTCGGATGAAAGGCCAAGATCAGCTCGAGGCCTGGAGAGTGGTGCCAGCTGGACACCGTGCCACGTCAACCTCCAAAAGGCTGGTCGTGGGCCCCCAGCCAGCTGGGACTTCACCTGCAGAGCGGCTGCCGCTCACCTGTCTTTTGGCCGCGATGTAAAGCATTTTTCACCCAAATCGGGCTACTTCTCAGCCCTGATAAGAGAGTAACAGCAGGTCCTGTCAACCACGGTTGCTTCCCAGCTTTGGATGGACATGTTTCAGCACATCGGGCTGGCCTTGAGATGAAGCAAACAGTGATTGCTCTCTCCCCATCACGATGGGGCTGTGTATCATTGTAGACATTCACGGAAGAGCAGGGGGGAGGGGGCTGTGGTTCATAACTCTACCCCTATGAAAAATCATCTTATTGACACTGACATTTTACACCTTTCCTTCCAGTTGACTGTGTATGCTTAGTATGACTTATTTCAGTAGGTGCTTTATTAAGCCCCCTGGGATATGTGTGTATGTGTATTGTGTTTGACAGGGTCCTCTAGAGAAACAAAACCAGGACACTTACGGTTTTATAGGTAGATCGATAGATAGATACAGCACCAAGGACTATAATACTAATTAGTCCACACAGCAGTACAGAGGGCTCAATTCAACTCACTTCCATGCAACAGTTAATATACTGGCAATCCTTCAACTCACGAGGGCTGCTAGGTCCAAGGTCAAAGAAACAGATAGCTGAGTCTCCTAGCAAGCAATGCAGGCAGTCCGGCCACAGGCAGCAAACAGCAGGGCAGGTCACCAACAGTCAGCCAGATGACAGGATCCGACAGGCCCCAGATCAAGTGATGTATACACCAGCAGTGTGGCAAAGCAGGTTTCTAAGGAACCTCAGCTATAGCGACACGGTCCATGGGTTGGGAGTCCCACAGGTAGTGTGACTTGCAAGTTGATGCAGAAAACTAGCTAAGGCAGCTGCACACTGGTCCGATCACCAGAGAGTAAGAGACAGCAAGGTGAGGTTCGCCAAGCCATTTATCTCTTTGCCCTTCAATCAAACTGTGACCTTACTAATCCCACATGTTCTTATTGGCCAGGTTGCACAATAAACCTACCTATCACATGTATACATAGGGTCCACGAGCACAGGGAGCCTTGGTGGTGCTGTGGGTTAGACAATGGGTTGCTGACCACCGATCAGCAGTTTGAACCCACCAGGTGTTTGACTCCCAGTGAAGAACAGGAAGGGCAGAAATCCTGCCAATCCAAGTTGTCATCATCGAAACTAAACATGGCCCCTGACACGCGATGAATCTAATAAAGCTCGTTCTGTGTGTTGGGTCTATGGATGCGGTGGCTACTGACTAGACTCTTTGAGCATACAGTATAGCAGGTCCATTGGAAAGAGTCCACATGCAAAAGGATGTGCGGGCATGGGATGATCATGGGCTTAGAACCCTAAGCCGAGGGGCCCCTCTGTGGTTGTTAAATATATACATAGTAGAGGTGCAAGCATGGGATGATGATCACTGTGATCATTACATAATCCGGTGCCAACTTGTTAAGAGTGAAGGGGTGGAGTTTAGCCTGTCAATCAGGTCACTGTTTGATGACCTCATTTGGAGGCACCATGGAGATAAATAGCTCGCTGGAGGTGGGACACACAGACTCTCTGCTAGACATTCCTCCTGACAAGCCACATCGAGTAACTCTGCTGGAGCCAGAGCCCAGGAGCTGGAGGAGCCACGTGGAGACCCATGCCAGTACTGAGATCCTTCCACTGCCACTGGATCCACAAGACCACTCACTGGCCTGTGCTCTGCCTGCATTTGGCATTATTACATGGCTGCGGGAATCTAAAGAGGAATTTATGAACTAGTATTGACATATGGGCTAATATTGGGCTTAAGGACTTGATCTGGGCTGGGCTGTTTCTCAATATGCAATTGCTCTTTCATATAAAGCTTTTTCTTATACATGTATGAGTGTCCCAGATTTGTTTCTCTGGTCAACCCAGACTAACACAATCACTTAGCATCCTAAGCCACGGGAGCCTTCTGTGGTTGTTGAAAATGCACAC
>NW_022106463.1:6197416-6199668 GCF_000313985.2 Echinops telfairi | reverse complement strand
CCCCTCTCCCTCCCTGTTTCCCCCTCCCCCATGAACCCTTGATAATTTATAAATTATTATTTTGTCATATCATACCCTGTCCGAGGTCCCCTTTCACCCACATTTCTGTTGTCCATCCCCCAGGGAGGAGGTTATATGTAGATCCCTAGAATCAGTTCCTCCTTTTTACCCCACCCTCCATCCACCCTCCCAGTATCGCCATTCTCACAACTGGTCCTGAAGGGATCATCTGTATAACTAAGTGAGACTCTTGATTCATTTTAAAAAGACTTCAGGGGACATTGTTGGCCTAATATATAAAAATTATCTCAGGGCAGTAGTTCTGGGAATTCATCCAGCCTCAATGGCTCCAGAAAGTCTGGATTCCATGAGATTTGAAATTCTGTTCCACATTCCCCTCACCCTCTCCTTTTGATCAGGATCCATCTATTGACTTCCATCTATTGACTCCTTCATCAAAATGAGTGAGGGGAGCCAGGCACCATCTAGTTCTTCTGGTCTCATAGGAAAGGGGGCAGTTGTTCAAGGTCACACTCAACCTCACATCCCATCTCTCCCTCCAATCCTGACTCTCCTCCTTCCTCTGCTGCTCCAAGGGAGCAGAGACCATTTGCTGTACCTTGGATGCCACTGGAAAGCTTTTAAGATGCCAGACACTATGCGATGAGCTAGGAGGTGGGTCAGAAGTGCTAACAACCATCATAGGCCATTTAACTGGAATGTCTGAAGAGATGGCTAAGCCCATACCCTAGGGGAGCCTGCTGACTTCCTGATGGATGAATAGCTTGGGATCGGCTGACTGTGACAAACGCCCGCAGTGCTGGCTCTCTGTCCCCTGCTGCCTTCTGATGAGGAAACAGTGCTGTTAGCCCCACACAAATGAAGAAGTGGCAGTCTACACCCAGAAAGATGTAGGAAACCTATGGGGCAGCGTTACTCTGTCCCGTTGGGTTTCTGTGAGATAAAAGCGATTCAGCGGCAACAGGGTTTGGGGATGTGTGTGTCAGGCACTGCTCTTTGGCCAGATGAAGTGTCTCTTCAAGATGCTTCTAGCCTCGTGGATGTGACATTCCACCGATGGAAAACTGAAGTCATTAAAATGCTGTCTGGGAAGGACACTTACAGAGATGGGGAGGCACTCACTTGGGTAAGAAATGCCAATCCTAAAAACCTGGCAAGCTGATCTTGGACAACATGTTGACCTATTTGAAAAAGCGGAGAGGCGTGTGTGCCAAAATGTTTATTAAAGGCAAGATCACCCGTGACATTAAAGCTAATCTTTGCTTTTCTGTATTCCTGCCTTTTCTTGACATTGAAAGGTTACCTTTAAAAATCATTTTTCAAAAATAATAAAGTATAAAGATTTTTAAGAAGGAAGAAGAAAGCTCAAAGTGTACCTGTAGAAATGCTAACTACCCTCTCTCGAACTCAGGTGGATCTCTCTGGAACTATAATTTGTGGCTCTTTCAAATCTTGACTTTCAATCCCCTTTTGGGCTGATAGCATAGTGGGTAAGCGATGGGCTGTGGCCCACAAGGTCAGCAGTTCGAAACCATCAGTCACTCCTTGGAAGACACTGTAAACAATTACAGTGTCTCAAACACCCACAGGGATAGTTCTACCCTGTCCTGTAGGGTCACTACAAGTTGGTCTCACTGGGTGCCAGTGAATATTGGGCTGGCTACGACTCCCAAACAAATTCGACACATATGCCTGTTAGTTGACAGGACTCAAATCATGTCATGGGACAAATTCAGTTGTCATTGCTGCTAGTTGCTATGGAACTGGCGCCCGTCAAGGTGGCTTGATGGATGATGACATGTTGCCCGGTGTTGCATCATCTTTACGAAGGTTGGGGTGCTCACGTTCATTGTAGCGGCCACTGTGTTCATCCATCTCGAGAGGGTCTCCCGAATTCATGCTGCCCTCTGCCAAGCAGGAAGTCCCTCTCTAACAGTTGTGTGTTGTTGGGTACAAAGTTAGCGAGCCCAAGTCTCCCCAGCCTTGTTTCTGTTCTTTAATTAAATACTTAAAAAAATCATTTTATTGGGGACTCATACAATGTTTATCACAATCCATACTTACATCCATTGTGTCACGCACATCTGTACATATGTTTCCTTCATCATTCTCAAAACATTTGCTTTCTATTTGAGCCATTGGTATCAGCTCCTCATTTTCCCCCTCCCTCTCCTCTCACCCATCCCTCATGAATCCTTGATAATTTATAAATTATTATTATTTTGTCTATC
>NW_022106463.1:6193802-6194769 GCF_000313985.2 Echinops telfairi | reverse complement strand
CCCTGCCAGCGCTGAGATGTTTACACACTCACTGATTCAGCTTTCCTCCTGCAGTTGGCGTCATTGCGTGTGTTTTGTGAGATTGAGGAGGACTTTGTAGATTGGGCTAGTGTTGGACTTATGGGTTTGGACAACACTGGGTTGGGATGCTTGAGATTGAGGAGGACTTTGTAGATTAGGCTAATGTTGGACTTATGGGTTTGGACAACACTGGGTTGGGATGCTTTCTCAATATACACTTACCCAATATATAAAACTCACTCTTATACAAGTATGAGTTTCTATAGATTTACCCAGACTGTTTCTCTAGTTTACCCAGACTGACACCATGTAAATAAAGTGTGTGAAACACTAATAGACGGTTGGCTAGCTTTCGTTGCTACTCCCCTGGCTGTATGAGCCATCTCAGGAGCAAGGACAGAGAGGGTTCCTTTGAGCATCAAAGAGGAAGAGCCGCTGGTGGGGCCTGAAGAGGCAGAGGCACTAGACTCCAGCCCAGACCTGAGGTTGAGCTAAGGAGACCATGAGACAGAGCAGCAAGTCGGCGTCCTGGCCCACGGAGGCAGAGGCCACGGGACCTCGTGGCTGAGAGGCTGAGGGCGAGGGAGACTTGGTTACTGGCTGAGAAGTATTGGTGCCGATGAATAGCTGCATCCTCACTGTTACTGATCCAGATCCGTGGTACTTCCCTGATAGGTCCCATATATGTGAGTATTGCCTGTGCATTGCGGCCACTGCCATGGATGATCAAACTCAGCAAAGCAGGCGAGTGGCAAAGGAGGAATGGTTGGTTGGTGCCAGAACAAGGTAAAGAAGGGTGGAAGGGGGAGGCATGTCTTACCCCAGCCTGTGGCAATTGGCCTAGGGCTGGGGTGGCGTTTCATTCTTTCTCCCTTGGGTGGTCAGAGGAGGGCAGATGTGGCCCACAGGCTTAAGGTGACCAGATTTTAACATTGGTAAAGCGGGA
>NW_022106463.1:6183523-6192588 GCF_000313985.2 Echinops telfairi | reverse complement strand
GGCTTATCTAGAAAAACAAAATGTGGCAGTTACATCATCTCCTGTCAGCTTGTGCAGGGGTGGAGTTTAGCCTGTCAATGAAGTTGCAGCTGATGACCTCATTTGGAGGTGCAGAGGAGATCCATAGCTGACTGGAGGCCAGACCCAGACACACTCTCTCTGCTTTGTCTCCCTGGGAGACATTCCTGTTGATGAGCCACATGGAGCTACACTAGAGTCCTGGAGCTGGAGGAGCCACGTGGAGACTCACACCAACGCTGAGATCCTTCTACCGCCACTGGATCCACAAGACTTTCCACCCACTGGCCTGTGATCTTCCTGCATTCAGCATTATTGTAGGGCTGTGTGAGTTCAAAGAGGATTTTATGGACTAGTATCAATGTATGGGCTAATATTGGACTTATGGACTTGATCTGGACTGGGCTGGGCTGGTTTCTCAATCTACAATTGCTCTTTTATATAAAGCTCTTTCTTACACATATATGAGTGTCTATGAATTTCTTTCCCGGACTAACACACAAAACAAAAATGCATTCATTGTTTCAACATGTGCCTTCTGTTTCTCCTTTGGCGCCTCCCACCCACCAATGTCTAATGGAGGGAGGGGTGCTTCCCTGTTAGAACTCTCTCCTTCCACGTGCAAGACCCAGGTGCGATTTCCAGCCAGTGCACTTCGTGTGCAACCCGCCACCGCCCACTCATGAAAGGCGTGTGTGTTGCTAGGAGGTTGGATAGGTTTGGGAGGAGCTTCCAGAGTAAGATGGGCTAGGAAGAATGGCCTGGAGATCTACTTCCAAAAACCACGAGCGCCTGTGGGTCCCCACCCGCCACCCATCACTGACTGGTGGAGAATCGAGCCGTGTTTGATCCTACAGAGCAGGGGACTGCCATGCGTCTGAGCTGGATAAGCAACTCAATGGCAGCTAGCGACAGCAGTGGCATTGTGCTGTGTATGGAATTGCGCCCCCCACCCCACCTCACCCCCAAAACTCTGTGTGTGATAAAGCCTCAACTCAATGCCCATTGGTGCAAGGGCGGTCTTTGTCACGTTAGTGGGGCAGGATACCTGTGAGGAGAATGTGTTTTGAGATAGAAAAGAGACCCAATAAGTACACATCAAGCAGAGATGGGAGAAGAGAGGCTTTAAGACCTGGCCCAGGAGCAGGAGCTGATAGGGACAAGGACCTTCCCCTGGAGCTGCTGCCCTGAATCTGACGTCCAACCTTGGAGAGCGTGAGAGGGTCAGTTCTCCGAGTCACACCCAATGTCTTGTGGGATTCCAGTTGTAGCACAGAGAGGTGGGGTTACCCAGGCAGCCCCACAAGCACACTCGGCACCCCAGGGCTACCCCTGGCTGTGTCCAGCCTGCAGCACGGACCCCCTCAGTGCCCCGCATCCTGTGTGGATGTGTCCTGATTCCTGGTCCCTGATAACACTCCCCACTGATGCTCGCTCACTGCGACTCTCTTCCTCACTGTCCCTAAGAACCCAGGCATACCAGGACGAGGAAATCCACTCCCCAACACCAACTAGGACAGTAAGAAGTGAATTGTTCCTGGGGTAGTGGTTATGTGTTGAGCTACGAACCGTAAGGTCAGGTATTCGAAACCACCAGCTGCTCCAGAGAGAAAGATGGTCAACAGTTCAAAACTGCCCAGAGAAAGATGGGGCTTCCTACTCCCATAAAGATGCACAGTTTCAAAGACCCACAGGGGCAGTTCTACTCTGATCTTTAAGGGTTTCTATGAGTTGAAATCAGCTCAACGGCAGTGAGTCTGGCTTTGGAGGGGTGGGAGACATGCGACTGCTGACCTTGTGGTTAGCAGTCCGATGGGTAACCCACAATGCTACTGGGGCTCCTTGGGAGAGCCTTATGCTGTAATCAAGTCTCTTGATAATAGAGTGTGCTTGCTAAATGACCCAGGGACCGGTCAGGATGTGAGGCTCTATCTCTAGTCCCTCGGCCGCATCCTTGAGGGGCCAGTGAGAGATGTAAGACAGCACAGAAGACAGGGAGAAGGCTGAGGAGGAGCCACAAGGCCAGAGTGTGGTGGCGATGACCCCCTAGGGTTAATAGGAAAGGGAGTGGTAAGAAAAAAAATACAGGCGCGAAAAGCAGCGACTCTGGTGGCCCTTGGCTGCGCCCCACTTCCTTGAGGTTGGTCCAGTCCAGCTGATACTAGAGCAGGCCCAGGACTTTGGAAGGGTGTGTAATGTGGGGCCAGGCAGGGCTGGGAGTAGGGCAGAGGCGAAGGAGAGGGCAAATAGGACCTTTCCCCCACTTCCCTGTCTCTGCCCTGCCAGTTCTCAGCTTGCCTTCCGCTCTGGAACGCCACGGGCACCCGGGACAGGAAGTGTCCTGGGATCAGACCAGACTGCCCATAGAGTGCCACTGCTGACAGACACAGCCCAGGGGGACCAGCGCCGTCAGACTGACTCCAGGCAACCGCCAGCCGATTCTTGCTTCACTGCGGTCAGGGAGCGGGGGCAGCCGACCACCTTCATCTCTCTCAGCCAAGACAACAGCTCTGCCTGGGAGGAGGGAGGAAAGAGAGGGCTTCACAGAGAAGAGACCAACCAACGTAGGATTCTAAAGAGGGACAGACGGAGACCGGAGGTTTTCCTGGGCGAAAGGCCGGGCGCAATCCTTCTACCACCAGCCATGGAAACCCGTGGACCCCAGCAGAAGCTTGGCAGATACAGGGCTGGAAGGTGAGACCTTTCGCTTTGAGACAAACAAACAAAAGCCCCACCCTCAAGAAAACACACAGTGACAGCAACCATGGACTCGGCAAGACAACAGGCAGGTGACGTTTCATTGCAAGACGAGGGACCCTCCCCCCACACCGACTCAGACTCATCACGTTCACCCCCAGGGGCGGTGGGGCCTGTGTGAGGCTTCCCTTCTCTGGCTGTCACACATGACAGTCTCACCTTCTTACAAAACCACAAAAAGGAATTTTTTTCAAAAAAGGACCAAAGAAATGACCAAGAATTGCAAATGAGGCAACCGAAGAAGCAGGCCTTGGAGTTAATTAGCCCTTGTACTTGTCAAGCCCAATAGCTTGCAGCGAGTTCTGACATTCTCGAAGAGCAATTAGTGACGGAGCTGTCACCGCCACAAAGGCCCAACTCCGCCGCATGAGCAAGCTCTACCTGCTCCCTGCCCCCACCACACAAGCGGGTCCAGAAACGCACAAAGCAGACTTATGCCTGTGTCGACTGCAGACGCTCGGGCCGAAGAGGGAGGGGGGAGGTTTGGTGTTGATGCACCGATGTATAATGATCCCTGTCTAAGGGGAGAAATGAGCGCATCTTCAACACAGCTGGAGCCCCTGGTGATACAGGTAGACCTCGTTGTAGGGCGTTTCGCTCTACGGGGATGGGAGGCTATTAAGTGCTTTACAAAGGGCTAGCTTGGGAACCCCGTGTGGAACATGTTCTTCTAAGAGCAGGGCTCATGTCCTGTCTCTGGGTCACATTTTGGTAGTTCTCAACATGGCTTCAAACTTTTTCATTAAGCTATTGCACACGTAATAGACTTCCCAAACCCAAACCCACCACCATTGGATCCATTCAGTCTCTCTCTGTCTCATTGCCAAGCAATCCTGACTCATAGCAACCCCACAGGCAGGGAGGGCTTCCCCTGTGGGTTCCCGAGACTGTAATTCTCCACGGGTCTCGAAAGCATCGTGTTTCTCATGAAGTCTGCAGCAACAGGCATCTCTAACGTGTTTGGCTTTGTTTTTGCGGGAAAGCCAACAAAGCTGTCTCTGTGATGGATGAAGGTATGCTGATTCAAGCGCTGGCCTTTTCAGTCTCTCCTAAGCTGGAGAAAGAGAGAAGAGCTGGTGTGTGCTGTTGGTGACGGACATTGAATAGACCACCAACAATGTCAACACGCCCATCTTGGGAGAAGGGCGGCAGAAGGTTCCTGAGAAACACGGCTGAGTGCTCAAGTCGTAAGAAAATGCTTTGAAAATGCTGATGGCAACATACGTGCACATGTGCTCGACACCATGGATGGATGGATGGATGTAAGAGCCCCCAATAAAAGTATTCAATTAACCGAGAGGAAATACTGAAACACACATGAAGGCTGAGTTTATTCTAACTTAATGTGACCGTAGGACAGAGAAGAACTTGCCCCTGTGGGTTTCGGACACTGTAACTCTTTATGGGGGTAGAAAGCCTCATCCTTTTCCTGCTGGCTGTTTCGAACTGCTGATTTTGGAATGAGCAGCCTGATGAGTAATCACTACCTCACCAGGGCTCTCTACTATCTTAATCTCTGAAAGATTTCCGAGACTGTAAATCTTTACGGGAGCAGACAGTCACTGATGGGTTTGAACTGCAAACCTTACAGTTAATAGCCCAGCAACTAAGCCATCAGGCCTCCTGATATGGTATTAGATATGTAACATATTATATATCAAGCGTTCTCCCGCCCCCGTCAATTATCTTTTACTTTAAATGAACTAACTATGGGCACCTGTGTTAGTCCAGGTAGACTAGAGAAACAAATTCATAGACGCTCATATGTGTATAAGAAAGAGGTTTATATACAAGAGCAATTGAATATTGAGAAAACATCCCAGCCCCATCCAGATCAAGCCCATAAGTCCAATATTAGCTCAGATGTCTGATACCAATCTATAAAGTCCTCTTCAGACTCACGAAACACAGGCAATGATGCTCAATGCAGGAAGATCACAGGCCAGTGGGTTGGAAGTCTTGTGGACCCAGTGGCGTTGTAAGCATCTCAGCATTGGCAGGGGTCTCTCTGTGACTTCTCTGCTCCAGTGGTCTGGCTGCATCAGGGTAGGTCCATGTGGCTTCTCCAGCTACCAGGGCATAGCGTCGTGTGTCTTGTCAGTAGAGCGTCTCTCAGGGAGTGAGCAGAGAGAGAGAAGTGTCTCCCATCTCCAAGGAGGAAATCCAGGAGTTTCCAGAATTCTCAGGAGAAGGTCATGCCCACACAAAGGCCTCATTGGTTCTAGCTTGATTGACAGGCCAGACTCCACCACTTCCCTCATAATCCTCTCAAATGGACACCAGATGATGTAACTACCACAGCACTACTGGACTCAGATGGCGTGTACACATAACTGCTGTGACTCCCTTTAGCTCCAGAATGTCTCTGAGCTGTGCCTATGCTAATTAGGTAACATTTGCTGTGTGTGCCTCCTCTGTGCCAGGCGCTGTTCTAAGTGACACAGGGGTCTATGCCGTAGTGAGATGCCGTCAATCAATACAGCCATCATTCCATATGTGGTGTCTCCAGGTCCGTGGCTGCTCCTGCTTTGGAGCGAGTTCCCTGTTACAGGCTTAAAAATAAACAAACAAGCACACTGCCATTGAGCCATGACTCAGAGTGACCCTCTGTGGGTTTCAAGACTATAACTGTTTATAACTGTTTCCAGTAGTAGACAACCCAGCCTTTCTCCTGTGGAGCTGCTGGTGGTTTTGAACTGCAGATCACGAAGATAGCAGCCCAACGCAAAACCACCCCACCACCAGGGCTCCTCCGTCATAGGACAGGAAGGGTTCAGTCCTGACCTCAGTAGAGAGGGTGTGGACCAAGCCACGCCTTTGCTTTCTTAGGGGCATCTCGAAGACTCTTAGGAGAGGGTAGGATTATCTTTGGAGGTACGGTCAGCTAAAAAGATAGGCCACAGCTCCATCAAAGCCCAGGCTCAGTAGAAGAGGCATCTCGGACACAGAGAAAAACGGCAGGACCCTTTGGACAAGAATGTCCAAGACCTCCATCTGAAGAGGAGGCGGCTGCCGGGACTGTGGCACAGAGACTCTTAGGGACAGCACGGAGACCATGGGACCTTCTCCGCACCTGGTCTATGGGTCTGTGAGACAGAACAACAGGCGGGCTGCCTTCCTGGCCCCTGCAGGCCAAGGCCAAGGGACTTGAGAGACCGAGGATGGTAGAGACGGTACAAAGGACGGCTGTTGGCCGAGGAGACCAATAACTGTGTCCTTACTGTTGCTGATCCTGACTTGTGGGAACCTAGTCACTTCCCTAATAAGCCCCCTCATTGTGAGTATTGTCTGTGAGCTCTGTGTGGCCACGGCACGAACGATCCAACCCAGCCGAGACGCAGGGTGCCCTGGGAGGTACGGTTGGTGTCAGAGAGGATAAAGAAGGGTGCAGGGTGGAGGGGTGTCTGACTCTACCTCGCTGTGGCACTAGGGAAGCCAGAGGATATCAGGCAGGTCCACCTGCACCTCCACACCATTTATTGCAGGTGGAACCATCTGTTATCCCTAACGGATGGGGAAACTGAGGCACAAAGAGGTCATGCAAGTTTCCCATAGCCACATAGCTGAGGTCAAAGCCAGAGATGGTGCTCCCCTGTGGTATTCCTACCCTCCTTTATCTCGAAGTCACCCTTCTCAGTGATGCTGACTTGGGGACAACTCCGTGCTGGTCAGTGTTAGGCTCATCAGAAAACACTTCTGAAAGCACCAACATGCACGTGCTTCTGGTTCCTCAAGAACCAGAAATGAATTACTCGCCAATAAGTGGAATTCATTCCAAACTCGGGTGCTTAGTTCATTCCTGTCTTTCCCAGTTGTGTTCCTCACTTGTTCCTCGGATGTGTGTTGAGCATTTTCTCTGCTCAAAAGGAGCCCTGGTGGTGAAGTGGTCAAGCACTCGGCTGCTCGCTATAAGGTCCGCAGTTCAAACCAGCCAGTTGCTTTGCAGGAGAAGGAGGTGGTCATTGGTTTCTGTCGAGACCCACAGTCTTGGAAACCCTCAAGGCCACTGATACTTTGCCCTCTGGGATCGCTCTGAGTTGGAATTAACTTGTTCGCGATGGGTTTGGGATGATCAAGGATCTGTGTCAACAAACGGGGATAGGTAGAAAATCGTGCCCTCCGAAGATATTCTTGGAACCCAGAAGGTAACTATTATTTTGCATGGCAAAGGGGACTTTGGGGGTGTCATTGTGTGATGGTTCATGAGGCGAAGAAGACGGCCTTGCACCGAGAGAAGGAAAGATGCTTCTGGACTGATGGGGAGAGAAGAAGGTTGTGTGGACGGAGACGGGAGAAGACGATCCTGAATTAAGACAGGAAAGATGGCCTTGAGACGGGAGTAGGCGAGTCTATATTGAAGTGGGAGAAGCTGCCCCTGGGTTGGAATGGAACAAGATGGTCCTGGATTGAGGCGGGAAAAGACGGATCTGTATCGAGATGGGGGAAGATGGCCCTGGATGGGCAGGAAGGATGCCATGTTCTCTCGCAGGTTCTAAAAAGGAGAGACGCTTTCTCAGCTATGATCAGAGGGCCACGTGTCTGTGGAAGAAAAACACAAAACACTCAGTGTTTCTGGCTCCTGGATGGAGGGAGTTGCCACGAGCCAACCAACTGAAGCATCTCGAAGCTGAAAAGGCAAGGCAAGGAATTCTCCCCTAGATCCCCAAGAAAAGGACGCAGCCCTCAGAATGCCTCTGTTGGGGTGCTGTGGGGCCCACGTCAGAAGGCTAGTCCGCAGAGTTGGGAAAGAATGCGTGCTGTGTTTTAAGGCACAGCGTTTGCGGTCACTCGTTAGGGTAGCGACGGGCAAGTCGCCCACTCCGTTTGCTGTCGCTCAGACCAGGTAGCCTACCCATTTGAGCACGTCTATCCTGTTCGTAAGGAACCCAGGGGGTGCCACGGCCACACGCGTGGCTGCTGGCTGAAAGGTCGGTCGCTTGAACCACCCAGCAGCTCCGGGGAAGGAAGACCTGGCACTCTCTCAGAGGAGACAGCCGGGGAAACCCTATGGGAGGGCTCGACTCTGTCCCAGGGGACTGCTCACCACCTCACACACCACAGATCTTAACACCGCCCCTTTACTGTTATCTATTTAAAGCTTTTTATGGTGCATTAGGGGGGAGACTTACACATTGGACACTCAATTCCACACGCACTGATTCATGCATATGCTTATTTCGTCTCAACGTATCCACTGCCATCCAACCACACACCCTCGCCCAGCCCACCTGCTCCCTGTGTCTCCTGCTCCCACACCTCCTTCACTCCTAACTCCGTGAACGTCGTCCTGGGACAAATGCTGCCCTATTCATCTCAAACAGCTGATGATTCTAAGGTGTGCCTTCGGCCCGCATGATAGTGTTTCCTTGGCAGACTTGTCTATTGTTTGGTTGGAAACTGAGCCAGGGTGAGTTCCTTCCCAGACCTGAAGAATGACTAAAGGCAGGCTCCTCCCTTGGGGGGGCGGGTGTCTCACCTGTCTTTATCTGATGAGTCTGATCTCTGTTCTGATTTTTAAGTTCTCCACATTTCCCCCCAACTGCACCCAGGACCCTCACATGGGACCCTTTTCAGAGCTGTTAGCAGTGGTAGTTGGGCACCGTCTAGTTCTGGTGTCAGGGTCATGGGCACTGAACATCATCCTGTTTCATGTAGGTCTTTCTGTTTGTGACACTTTTACCCTATGTGCTGGACAAGGTGGTAGTTACATAACCTGGTGCCAATTTGAGACTAGTAAGGGGTGGAGTCTAGCCCGTCAATCCGGTCACAGCGTGATGACCTGATTTGGAGGTGCCACGGAGATAAACAGCTCACTGGAGGCCAGATACAGACAGACACTCTGCTTGTCTTCCTGACGACAAGCCACATGGAGACCCCTGATGCAACCAGAGCCCTGGAGCTGGACGAGCCACGTGGAGACCCCTGCCAGCGCTGAGATGCTTCCACCGCCACTGCATCCACCAGACCTCCCAGCCACTGGCCTGTGATCTTCCTGCATTCGTCATTGCATGTGTTGCGTGAGTCTGAAGAAGAAATTGTAGACTGCTATCGGACATCTGGGCTAATGTTGGACTGCTGGACTTGAACTGGGCTGGGATGCTTTCTCAATCTACAATTGCTCTTTGATGGAAAGCTCTTTCTTACACACATATGAGTCTCTATGAATTTGTTTCCCTAGTTGAGGTAGTTAGTGTATTGTGCCAACCTGGCCGATAAACACATGTGGGGTTAATTGAAGTGTAGAGAGATAAATGGCTTGGTGAGCCTCACCTTTTGAGTTCTCGGGTCTC
>NW_022106463.1:6172098-6183181 GCF_000313985.2 Echinops telfairi | reverse complement strand
TGTTGGACTTGTGGGCTTGGGCAGCGCTGGGTTGGGATGTTTTCTTGATGTGTACTTACCCTTTACATAAAACTCTCTCTTATACATGAGTTTCTGTGGGTTTGTTTCTGTAATGTACCAGACTAACACACTAGTCTACCCAGACTAACACAGACTAGTTGGGTCTTATTTTCACTACTGACCAACCCCCAGAGGGGCAACAAAATGCAAAACCAAACTCACTGCTATCGAGTCGATGAGGATGCAGAGCAGTCCTATAGGGCAGAGGAGAACTGTCCTGGTGGGTTCCTGAGAATGTAACTCGTTACGGCAGTAGAAAGCCTGGTCTTTCTCCTGAGTGCTAACTTAATGCTACCAATTAGCTGCTGTTGCTGTGTGTCTTCAAGTTCAGACCTTTCACCTAATCGATTGCAATAAATATGGATTAAACCCAGGTATGGGAGCCCCAAAGTGCGTAGGGTTTCATATGCCCCAAAGAGCACTTCCAAAGTGAGAAATCATTGCTTCTTTCAGACACACTGGGGTCAAAGCTGTGATCGGCAGTGCTGTGTGACTTACTTCTGTCCGTAATCAAGACAACGAGAACTCTCATTTGCCGTAGAGCAGTGTGAGTCATTCCGAAGAACATCTGCCGGGACCTGGATTTCTAAGGATCTCTCCGTGCAGTATCACCGGGCCCTCCTCCCATGCCCAATGACCCTAAGCAGCATCTGTCAAAAGCGGCGCTCCTGTAAGTGGATTTGAAGAACTCACCCACTCACTGAAGAAACAAAGCCTGGTGTGTCTGGCTGCATGCCTCGCTAGACGGCATTCCCTTCTGGAAAAGCACATGCCACGGCTGTTATGATTTGTCATTGTCGGCCAGAAAGTGTCCGAGCTGCCCTCTAGAGAAGCTGGCAGTGGGCAGGGACAGGATCAATAGCATAGGCCGCTCCCCCCATCATCTCTTGGGAAAGTCTCCAGGGGGCTGGTAGGGAGGGGAGCCCAGAGGAAGCCCTGTCAGCTGGGGTCTGCTGGGGTCTCTCTTGTGTCTGACCCCCACCATCAGGTCTCCACTGCTGCCCAGGCCACCATCCTCAAGGGGGTTAGCAACAGCCTTTCTGCTGGTGCCTAAGCCAGTGGGTCTCAGGCCAGATGTGAGAACCCCTAACTCCTGAAAGGAACACAAATGCACAAGTCAGCTCAGACCCAACCCAACCCAACCCAACCCAACCCAACCCAACCCAACCCAACCCAACCCAACCCCACCCAAAGACTTGGCTCTCATTTGGGTTCAGTCAAATCAAAGCAAAACTCGCTGCCATCGAGTTGATGCCGACTCATTAACAACCTTATAAAGCAGGGTAGAACTACCCCTGTGGGTTTCTGAGGCTGTACCTCTTGACAAGAGTTTCTCCCAAAGGGTGGTTGGTGGTTTTGAACTGCTGACCTTTTGGATTTCAGCCCAATGCATAACCACTATGCAACCAGGACTCTTTTGGGTTCAGTCAGGAGAGTTTCTTTTTTCCTTCCACTGTCCCTCTACTCTGAGCTGCTCACTAAAGATCAGTCTTTTCTCACACTCTGGTTTCTAGCCTCTCTATTCCACCCTTCCCTGCTTTCCTCAACCCCACCTTCAACGAGCCAGCCGAGCCGAGGAAGCCTGGGCTCTCTGGAGACCCATCCTGACCCAGGGCCGCCGAGACGATTGCAACGCAGAGCCACCCTATGGAACAGGGTAGAGCATCTCCTAGGGCTCCCACTGACTGCCAAAGGCCCCGCTGGAATAACAGATCCAGCCTGGTGGTGCTGTTGGATTATGCACGTAAGGTTGGTGTTTCAAACCCACAGGTTGTTCCATGGGAGAAGGATGACGCTGTCTGCTCTCATTACAATGCAGCCAAGCAGCCCTGCATAGGGTGGCGATGAGCCGGAATCGACTCAGTGGCTGTGTGTGTGTGTGTTTTAATGTAAGTCTTACAGCTTCCATTAGCTCCCAAATGATTTGTCCCCACCCCACCCGCTGCCCGCTCCCTTAAGTCCCTCAGGACAGTTTGTGATGTGTTTAAGGAATCCCAGCAGGTGACAATTCTCCACAGCGAAGCTCCTGACAGACACAACCTCGGCACCTGTTGCAGGTCCAAGTACACCTCCCCTTCTGTCTTCCTTCTACCTGTCCCAGATCCTCAGGGCAGGACGCCAACCTGTCTGATCACGGTCCTAAATTGTCCCCAAGGGCTGAGATGGACAGCTGCCTTTCCTTCCGGATTGGACAACTAGCCCAGCTGGGGCGGTAGCAGCTCTGCAGGGCTCTGGACTGGCAGCAGATACAGGTCCATGGAGTCAGGAGCTGTAAACAGCATGTGGGAGGTAGGGCAGTCACATTGGGCTGTTGCCACCTGATTTTTCCTTCTTGGCTCAGGTTGGAGTGTTTCCATGACGACCGCTTTTTGACAGAGGCCTATCAAAACCACAGAATGTTTACCAAGTGACTAAATCCATTTTACCTGCTTCAACCGAGTGTGGCTGGGACAGAAGGTGAATGGGCTAGTGATGGGACCAGAGAGAAGGGTGTTCACAATAGACTCTAAGCTGTGGTCACCTGGTGGTGCCAGCCCTGGTGGCTACTGAGAGGGCCATGCTGAGACCAGAGCGGGCAGCCCTGCTTTGTGGGACAGAGTCTAGTGAGCCCCCAGCAAGAGGGCTGGTGGGGAGGACCCTCCTCACCTCATCCTCATAAGAGTTTGCTGTTGAAGGTATCAGGCATCAGAAGACCCAGAACAACCAATCATATCGATGTAAACAAGGGGGGTCAGAATGGAGACCCAAAGCCCATCTGTAGACAATTGGACATCCCGTCACAGAAGGGTCACGAGGAAGGGAGTTAGTCAGGGTACAGTAGGGTACTGAGGAAACACACAACATTCCTCTACTTCTTTAATGCCGCCCCCCCACTATCATGACCCCAGTTCTACCTTACAAAACCGCCTAGACTAGAGCATGTACACTGGTACAGCTAAGAGCTCTTGACACACGGAATCCAGGACAAAGAGCCCCCTCAGGAACAGCAATGGGAGTAGCAATACCATGAGGGTAGGGGGCAGGTGCAGAGGAGAAAGGGAAAAGAGGGGGAACCGATCACAATGATTGATGTATACCCCCCCCCCCCACCCAGGGGGACAAACAACAGAAAGGTGGGTGAAGGGAGACAGTGGATTGTGTAAGATATGAAAATAACAATAATTTGTGATTTATCAAGGGTTCATGAGGGTGGGGGAGGCAGGGTAAAAAGAGAAGCTGATACCAAAGGCTCTTGTAGAAAGAAAATGTTTTGAAAATGATGATGGCAACATACGTACAAATGTGCTCGATACGATGAATGTATGGATTGTTGTAAGAGCTGGAAGAACCCCCAATAAGATGATTTATTAAAACAACAACAACAACCCCAAACAGAGTTTGCTGTGGTTGGAGGCCCTTGATCAGACTCTGCTTCATGGTACCCTCATGGGTACAGAGTAGACCTGCCCACAAGGTTACCCAGACTGGGACCTAGTTTCATCTCTTTTCAAGATCTCCACCTCTCCGTCTTCTGAGTTACTCTGGGTGGGTTCCGACTGCTGACTTTCGGGGGAGATGGGGTGGGGGAGGTGGAGCCACTTTACCTTATTCTTTTTTAAAAAATAATTCATTTCTGTTATTGCTGAAAATAGGCGTAGCATATATAGATCTCTTAGGCTACTTCTAGGTGTATAATTCAGTGACAGTGATTATATCTTTCCAGTTGGGTAACGATTCTCACCTTTCTTGTCTGAATTATTGTGCCCCTGGTGGTCTAAGCTGACCCGCCCCCACCCCAAGCTTCCTGTCGCATTTTTGGTTGTCACTGTCCACTTGATCTCATGTGGACAATTCTTTCAAAGAGGACCATGTTCAAAGCAGACCGTCTTTTCTGGTGGAGTAGTGGGTTAGAAAGGAGCCCTGGTGTTGTAGTCATGATGCACTGGGCCACAATCCTCAAGGTCAGCAGTTAGAAACCTCCGGCCACTCCTCCAGAGAGGAGGGCTTTCTACTCCCGTGAAGAACTACATAGACGTCTGGGGGTATATCCGCTAGAAATCCTGCAAAGCAGAGCTCTACCCGACACACAGGCTCACGCCACATTGAGTTTGCTCACCAGCTACCATTGTTCATACCCAGCCATGCATGTTTCCCTTGTTCTCTCAATCCTCAGAAGGCCATTCCTGCCACCCGTCGGGGAGAACGCAGAGTCTTTCGTGCCCCTTGGTGTCCCCTCAGCTTCCCGGGACGGTAAAGTCCTTGTCTCTGCAACGCACACTGAGTCATGAGAAAGCAGCATGGCGGACACGAGCTGGGTGTCCACAACAAACACACGGAGCCCTTTCATCATTCCATCGCCCATTTCTCCCCTCTACTCCTGCTTGCCCGCTCATTTCTCCTCTCTACTCCAGCTTGCCCGCTGCCTTGGTGGGTTACGAGTTGAGCTGCTGACCCCATCGTCCGCGGTTCGAAACCACCAGCCGCTCCTCAGGAGAAAGATGAGGCTGTCTGCTCCTGTAAAGACTTGCAGCTTCAGGAACCCTGTGGAGCAGTCCGACCTACTCTACCCTACGGGGTTGGGATGGGTCACAATCCAGCTGAGGGCAATGGCTAGGGTTCCAGTTCTCGTGGCACAATGGGTAAGCACCTGGCTGCTAACCGAAGGTAGGTGGTTTGAACCCAGCCAGCGATTCTGCGGGAGAATAGTCTGGCCATCTGCCCCTGCAGACGTGATGGCCTGGGGGCAGTTCTCCTCTGTCACATGCAGTAGCCATGAGTTGGAACGGATGTGAAAACAGCCAACATTAGGCCCCTCTGAGATGTGGTTTGGGTCTCATTTACCCTGAGCAGGCAGAGCTTAGGAGAGGGTACACATGCTTCCTATGACAGCAAGACAGGGGACTGCGGACAATTGAGTTACTATAATAATAAAACCCACTGCTGTCGAATCAAAGAGCCCCAAGAGTGCTATTGTGTCAGCCTTGGACATAGAATCGCAAAGTCCAGGGTTCAAAGCCAAGAGCTGCTCCAATCTTTGAGCAGATTCTGATTCATAGACACCCCAAAGACAGAGTAGGGTTTCTGAGGGTACCAACCCACAGAAACGGCCTCATCTTCCTTCTGCCGAACGGCACGGGGGTTCCAACCACCAGCCACCCCATTAGCAGTCTAACATTTAGCCCTCTGCACCACCCGGGTTCAAATCAAGGTTAATTGGTGACAGACAGATGTGGATTGCCATCGCTTATCTTAAAAAACCCGAAAGAAAACCTTTCTTCCTAATTATAGACCCGAAGCTTGTAGTTCTGACTAGGCATTGGGTTTCCGAGGGAAGCGGGCCCAGAGAAGGACGGCAGGCGGTGGCCAAGTGGAGGGGGCTTAGTCAGCCCAGCCCTGCTGACTCCAGTCTCTCTGTCACTGCACCTGACGTCCTTAAGGGTAAGAGCTGGACCCGAAGGTTCTACCGCCAAGATGGAGAGAAAGAGAAAACAACATTACTGATTAAATTGGATACGTGGCAGATAATGCCAAAAGACAGTGGCATGTGCTCTCTGATGAAAGTGTGTGGCGGGTGTTTGGAAACTTCTGCCCCCAGTGCCGCTCCCTCTAGTTATGATTTGAAATGGTTTCCTCAGCCCCCAAGCACCCTGGGATAGCCCAAGCACTCAACAAACCAAACCCACTGCCATCGAGTGGATGCTGACTCAAGGCGACCCTGTAGGACAGGGTAGAACTGCCCCTGTGGGTTTCCCAGACGGTGAATCCTTTGGGGAGTCGAAAGCCTGGTCTTTCTCTTGCCTTGTCAGTGGGGCTTGGGACCCATTATGACAGATAGGGAAACGGATGCCTAGACGTGTAGGTCAGTTACCCAGAGTGCACTGCAGGACCAGCACCCAAAGCCCGGCCACTTCAGCATGCTCACTTCAGTCTGTCTCCACCTCCCACCTCACCTGGAGGACTCCGGCTAGGAGCAGGCTGCCCTCAGAGCCGGGAAGGACACTGTTCCCCAAAACCAAACCCATGGTGACCCGAGAGGACAGGGAAGAACTGCCTGAGAGCCCTGGTGGGGCTGTGAGTTAGGCACTGGGGTACTACTGACCCAAAGGTCGAACCCACCCTCCCCTCCCAGGGAGAAAACTGAGGCTCTCTGCTCCCCATAAGGATTTCCCGCCGCAGACACCCACAGAGTCGGGTCTACTCTGTGCTGTAGGGGTGCAATTGAATAGAGGCCGACACTCTCTCTCACAGCCATGGAGTTGATGCCGACTCATAGAGACCCTATGGGCTGTTCAAAGCCTCCCCAACCTGGGGGCCAACCTGCTGCCGCGGAGATTAAACTCATCAGATTAAATGCAAGACTTGCAAGAGTCAACTCAAACCTCACTGCCACTGAGTCAATCCAGACTCGGAGGGACCCTATAGGGCGGGGGTTTCTGCCCCTGTGGGTTTCTGAGACTGTCACTATTTGGGGGAGTAGAAAGGCTGGCCTTTCTCCCGGGGAGCGGCTGGTGGGTTCAACCTGTGGACTTGTGGATGGCAGCCCAACGTGTACCCACTGTGCCACCAGGGCTCTGATGGTTTGGGTTACTCTTTATGGGAGCAGATCACCGGGCCTTTCTCTCGTGGAACCACTGGCTGAGTTTGACCAACTTGTTGGTTGACAGCCTAGTATCTAACCATTGTGCCGTCAGACCCAAATCCCCCAAACATACCAGTTACCATCGAGTCAATTCCAGCTCCTAGCCACTCTGCAAGACAGAGTAGAATGGCCCTGCAGTGTTTCCAAGGCCTCGATTTTCATGGCAGGAGCCCCGGTGCAACACGCATTGGGTTTCGAACCGCAAGGTGGGCGGTTCATACCCATCGGTCTCTTCCTGGGAGACAGAAGAGGCTGTCTGCTTCTGTAATGACTCCAGAGTTCTTCTGTCTGGAGGGCGAGCCTTGGTAGTGGAGAGGTTATGAACTGGGATGCTAAACACAAGATCAGCAGTTCAAAGCCAGCGGTTGATCCATGGGAGAAAGAAGAGGCTGTCTACTGTGGAAAGAGTGGCAGTCTGAGAATCCCCCAGGGCAGTTCTAACCTGTCCTGTAGGATCCTGATAGGTTAGAGTTTACTCTTGTGCGTTTGATCTCTAAGGCAGCAGGTAGGTCCCCAGACTGCGGGGAGGGGGAGGTTTCAATCGCCCACCTTTCCCTTAGTAACCGAGGGCTATCTTCGGTGAGCACTTCAGGAAAATGCTATCTACTTACTCACATCACAGACAAAACCAGATCAAGTGGGAACTGAGAGGGTCACCCCGGAGGACCTTTTAATGGATGAAGGCACCAACTCTGGGGCAACCTAGCTCCGAGGAGGGTGGGGAATCCAGCTGCAGATAAGGCTTGCCAAGACGTCTAGCCAGCACAGAGGAAATGTAAGGCATCCAGAACCTGCAACTCCACTCAGCTCTGGACGCTCAAATGTTTGTTTCCTATCAGGGAATGGCTCCAGGCAGGCGGGGAGCAGCTCGCCAAGTACCCGGGTGGCTATGCAGTCAGGTGAAAGGCAGCCTGCCCTGCCCTGCCCGCTCCAGCGGCCTTCAGGGCTTCTCTGGTTTCAGTCACTGCTGCCATCGGCTCCCTTCCACACCATTACCTGAGTCACAACCGGGCTGTCCTTCCTGGGGCCAGACACCTGAGGCACCTGCCGGTGCAGCGCCCCTGCTGGAGACCACGGGCTCCCCTCCAGCTTGTAAAGGCAGCAGGCCCACAGGACTGACTCCAAGAATATTGGAGCCCTGGTGGTGTAGTGGTTCTGTGTTGGGCTGCGATCCACGTGGGGGGCAGTTCAAAATCGCCAGCAGCCCCTCGGGAGAAAGCCTGGGTTTTCTACTCCTCTAAACAGCTATAGTTTCAGAACCCCACAGTGTGGGTCACCAGGAGTCCACAGTGACTCGATGGCAGTGAGAGAGGAGCCCTAGGCACGTATGGTGTATTTGTTGGGCTGGATTCACAAGGTTGCCAGTTTGAAACCACCAGCGGCTAAACACACTCATGTACAGCTAAACACAAGATCAGCAGTTCAAAACCACCGACCACTCCATGGGAGAAACGTGGGGCTTTCTACTCCTGCAAAGGGTTACAGTCTGGGAAATCCACAGACTATAAGGTGTCTGTGAGTCGGTACTGACTTGATGGCAGTCAGTGTGGTTGTGGTTTGGGTGTTAGTCCGGGTTGACTAGAGAAACAAATCCAGGGACACTCACAGAAGAACGAGCTTGATATCAAAGAGCAATTGTACATTGAGAGAATATCCCAGTCCAGTCTAGATCAAGTCCATAAATCCGCTATTATCCCACATGTCTGATACTCGTCTAAAAATAATTCTTCTTCAGACTCAGACAGCACATGCGGTGATGCCGAATGAGGGAAGATGACAGGCCGGTGGGTGGAGTGTCTTCTGGATCTCGTGGCGATGGAGGCAGCTCAGTGCTGGCACGGGCCTCTACGTGGCTCCTCCAGAGTGTTGCCCCTCAACACAGCTCCAGGTGGCTTGTCAACGGGAGGGTGAAAGCAGAGAGAGAGACAGAGAGAGAGATGCCTCTTCTGATGGCAGAATCAAGAGAGGAAGTTCCCAGAATCCTCAGGAGCAGGCCACGCCCACAGAGAGGCATCATCAGGCTGTGACTTGATTGACAGGCTAGACTCCACTCCTAGACTCCTTAATCAAGTTGACATGAAATTCTCCAACGACCACAGTTTGGTTTTACAAGAGGCCTCTGGTCTGCCTCAAAGGCCCGGGCCTGGGGTGACCCTCTCTCCTGTCCCCCTCTACCGACCTCGCTTGCCCCCCACTGCCACCATCACCAGTGCCAGGGGTGGACCACCATCCATAGCACCCCCATATGTGTCAGAGCACAGCCTTGCTCTAAAGGGTTGCCAGGGGCAGATTTGGCAGATCCCCTGGTGGTGCCGTGGCTAAGCGTCCAGCTGAGAAACTAGAAAGCCAGAGGTTTGAACCCCACTGTCACTCATCAGGAACAAGAAGGGCTCTGTTCCTTAAAGACCGAGAGCCTCAGAAACGGGTATTCTGCTCCTTAAAGACCGAGAGCCTCAGAAACGGGTATTCTGCTCCTTAAAGACCGAGAGCCTCAGAAACGGGTATTCTGTTCCTTAAAGACCGAGAGCCTCAGAAACGGGGTCGTCACGTGTCTACTGGTCTGTAGGGCTGCTCTGGGCTGGAATCAATACGATGGCAGTGGAGCCCAGGGGCGCAGTGGTTAAGTGTCTGTCTGTCAGACAAGAGGTTGGGGTTCAAATCCACGCATTGGTTCCATAGGAGAAAGACGTGGCAGCTGGCTGCTGCCCACCCTGTGGGGACAGCTCTACGCAGTCCTACGGGGGTCACTAGGAGATGGAATTGACCGCAGTGGGTTTGGGTTCTGCAGAAGCTGAAAAGCAGACAAACAAGACCCACTTCCATCCGCTGGTTCTGACTCATAGCGACCCTGTAGGGTAGAGTTGCACTGGCCCAGTGGGTTTCTGAGGCTGTCATTCTTGGTGGGAGTAGAAAGCCTCATCTTTGTGGGAGTAGAAAGCCTCATCCCTCTCCCGAGGGAGCTGGTGGTTTCAAACAGCTGCCCTTGCGGTGAGCAGCCCGACACCTAACACACTGCGCCACCAGGACTCTCTGTGATGCCTCTAGGTGGACCTGAGCCCCCCTCACCCTCCCCTGGCACCGAGCGCTTTAATTGTCTGCATGCCCAGGCCTCCAGGGGAGGAGGCAGGGCAGGGCGGGGCGAGGACAAGTCGATGATGCAACCCTTCCCACTGGGTAACCTGGGTGCTGTTGGCACAAAAGGAGTTGCTGGCTGGAGGCAGTGCTGCCCCCGGGAGCCCCACGCCATCTCCTCTGAGCTCCACAGAGCATGACAGACAGATGGTTGGCAGTTGAGCGTGGCGTGGGAGGCGGGTGGACAGCTGTCTCATCGCTGGAATGCAAACAAACAGAGGTGGCAAGCTGGCTAGACCATTAGGGCCTCTGCTATTCCTGGCAGCGGCAGGGCTGACGGGACACGGGAGGTGAGCAAGGGTTTGGGGTGCCGTCGTCACCTCACTCCATGGAGGAGAGCTCATCAGAAGGAGCTTACCTGCTGGGAGGTGGCAGGAGCTTAGCTGCTTAGCAAGGTGTGGCCTCAGCAAGCAGGTCAAAGGGCAAGCTCTCAGCCACCAGACCAGGAAATAAGGACAGTGGGCCTAGAACCTGGACCCTGCTGTCTCCATGCTCAGGGGCCCCTTGCTCCACCACCATGAGAAGGAGAGTCTCTCAGTCCACAGGCATCCGGGCCCCGACAGACCCCAGACCAAACCCACTTCCTTCCAGGACATTTGGACGCAGCCACCTTAGAGAACACAGTACAATGAACTGCTCTTTGGGTTTCTGAGACTGTACATTTTGATGGGAGTAGAAAGCCTCATCTTTCTCCCAAAGAGGGGCTGGTAGGTTTGAACTGCCAACCCTGCAGGGAGCTACCCAATGCTTAACCCCCATTGCCACCACCGCCACCCCCTTGAGACCCACCACTGTGGTGCTGGCGACCCTGTTCTGGTGGCCCAGTGGGTTAAGTGCTGGGCTGCTTATCTCAGGGTCAGTGGTTGTAATCCACCAGCCCCCGATTTTATTTTATTATTATTTTTTAATCATTTTATTGGGGGCTCATACAATTCTTATCACAATCCATACATCCATCCATTGTATCAAGCACTTTCGTACATTCATTACTCTCATCCTTCTCCCAGCCCCCGATTTTCATCTTTTGCTGAGGTTGATAAGAAAAAGGATTATCCTGGCCGCTTTTCTCTTTGACAAAGGCTGGTTAAACTCTGGGCTGCTAACTGAAAGGCCGGTAGTTCAAAACCACCAGCCAGTCCACGGGAGAAAGGCGAGGCTTTATGAGTCGGTTTCCACGCGATGGCAGTGAGTTTGGTTTTGGTTTTTCGCCTTCTGTCAAGGAGCCCTGGTGTTGTTGGGCTGCTAAATTCAGGATCAGCAGTTCAAACCCAC
>NW_022106463.1:6170187-6171562 GCF_000313985.2 Echinops telfairi | reverse complement strand
GTTTGACAGAAGAGGCGAGCCCATGACCTGGTGTTCAGCCAGGGCCCAAACAGCGCAGTGGTTCAGCGCTCAGCTTCTATCCACGAGGTCAGCAGTTCAACCCCATCATCAGGGAAAAGATGTGGCCACCTCCTTCCGTACAGATTCACAGCCTCAGGAACCCAGTGGGGCTGTTTCCTCTGCCCTGCCCGGTGGCACAGTGCATCGTGCATCGAGCTGCTATCCATGAGGTCAGCAGTTCAAAACCACCAGCCGCTCCACAGGAGAAAGAGGAGGCTGCCTATTCCCGTAAAGAGTGACAGTCTCAGAAACCCGCAGGGGCAGTTCTACCCATCCTTTAGGGTCGCCATTGACCCGATGGCCGTGAGTTGGATTTGGGAGGATCAGCAGGCGTTGGAATTGGCTCAATGGCAAGTGACCAGAAAATAGAAACCCCACGGTTAGGGCTCCTGTCATCTGTGCTCAGGGACTCAGCCCGTTCTCCAGGCCCCTGGAGATGGGCCACAGCCCCACACCTTCATACGCAGGCCTGTCACGGCTGCTGCTGCAGGAACAGTCGAGAGCCTCTCTGCGTCTGACAGAAACACATTCTGCTCGTTAGTGTCCATCTCTCTGGAAGCCCGGGCCTCTGGCATTAATTTAACACACTCTTCCTGCCAAGCAGGAGACTCTGAATAGCATCAGAGTCTCGCGCTGAGGCACGGCCTTAAAGGTTGCCTTCTCCCTCACTGGTCCCTGATGGCAGATGGCACTGGGCTGCTAACCGCAAGGCCAGCAGTTCAAACCCACACAACCTCTCTGAGGGAGCACAATGAGGCTCCCGCCTCAGATTTTCAGCAGGTCTACCCTGACCCATAAGGTCATGATGAGTCAGAGGACTTGAGAGAGGTGGGCTGGTTTGGGTTTTGACGGGGGGTGGGGTGGGGTTGTTTCCTTTTGTTTTCTCGTCCACTTGAAGAGTTGAGACCCAGGTGTGTGTGGCTGAAATCCAGACCCCGCTCCATCACGTGGGTTCTCTGAGGGCTGTGTTCTGCCTGTGTGTGGGAATTCAGGTTGGCTGATGGTTGTAAAGGAGGCTTGTGAGAAGGCATCACACAGACACACCACACACTCACACATATACACACACACCCCATACCACATGCACATACACACACACACAAAACACATATACACACATACACATACACACACATACCACATACACACACACTCAAACATATACACACACACTCATACATATACACCCACACCTACAAATACATACATTCAAGCATAGACACACACACACTCAAACATACACACACCACACACTCACATATATACACACCCACCCCATACCACACACATATATACACATACACACACTCAAACA
>NW_022106463.1:6168654-6170087 GCF_000313985.2 Echinops telfairi | reverse complement strand
CAAACAAATACACACACACCACAGACTCACACACATACACATACACACACATACACACCACACACTCAAACATATACATAGCCAACACACAACATACACACCACACACACACTCAAACATATGTACACACACCACATACCACATGAACATATACACATATACATACACTCAAGCATATGCACATACCACACACACATATGCACATACCACACACTCACACATATATACACACACAGACACATACCTACACACACTCAAACATACACACACACACACACACACACACACCCCTCTGTGAGGGCCCTGGACCTGTGTCTACGCCACATGGTTGGCTGGACACCAACTGTGGCTGCATTATGGGACACTGTTTTGAGTGGGGGCGCAGGAATGGACAGGCGAGGGAGGCATGGTGCATACTTTTTCTCCACATAAAAGCTTTTAAAGCGGAGGCTGCATGACCTCGGTTGACCTTGAAGACGTGACTTCAACAAGCTCTTTCTCAACACCCCCAGGCCTTCAGGGCACCCAGGCCAGTCCTGCGAGGCACGCCCTCGCCAGCCAGCTCTGTTGCAATGTTTGTTTACATGTCCTATACCCAGAATCACCGACGGAGCACGACAGAGCGCAGAGTGAAAACTCCCGCCTGTGACGCACCGTGATATTGGGAATGTTCCGGAAAGCCCCGGCTCAGGGGTGGCTCAGACCTTCTTGTGATTGCTTTGCTTGACTCAAAAGAGCCGAGCCAGTGGAAGGCAGCGTCGAGGGGCAGCAGTGATTCTAAAGGCAGCTCAGGACCAGGCCAAGGGACGCTGGGCCATTTCAATGGCCCTCCTGCAACCTGAGGGTCAGATGGGGCCAGGCCATGGATCTGCACACTCCACTGAGCCCGGGGACTCGAGGTTTTCCCGCTCTGGAAACAAAGGAAGAGGGGAAAGGCCGCAGCGCCATTGTAGAATTTGAAAACCACACCCTCACACAAGCCAGCGGTCACGTGTGTCTCCCTAGAACTCGCCTGCCCACGATCTTCACCTGATCTGCGCCAACAGGCCGGGAAGCGAGACCACAGGGTTTTCAACGACTGATTTTGCCACATGCCTTTGCCTACGGCCACCGAGTCAACTCTGACTCACAAGGACCTAAGAGGTGGAAGGGGACAGAAACCCTCCTTTGAGAGTCTGAGATGGTGCCAGCTTTGTGCCGCAGAGCGGCTGGGGGGTTCGAACCAGGCTGGGCACAACCCAATGCCTAACCCACGGAGTCAGCAGGGCTCCCTATTGTGGAACTCGGTCAATAAGAACCAGGTAAGTCATGAGAGCTCTTGCTGCCACTGGGCCAGTGCTGACTCACAGCGACCCCTTGTGGGTTTCATGTGCATCTCAGCCCAGTGACAGCTACAGGGCACTAAAAAGCACAACAAACACTCTCTTCCACAC
>NW_022106463.1:6167206-6168554 GCF_000313985.2 Echinops telfairi | reverse complement strand
CAACTCCTGCCCGCACGCGATTAATTCGTCTTCCTGCTGAGCACATTCTGTTGGTCCTCGCGGCGGCAACTGGGGGTCGTTTCACACGTTCACGGTCAGCCGCCACCTGCACCTCCACCAGCAAATAAGAGGCCACAAACAAGGGGTCTGTTTCGCGTCCAGCCAGGCGCCCACAGAGACGCGCTAACTGCGCATGAAAAGTCGCACGCCTAGCCGGAAAAGTCCTGATATTGGCGAAAAAGACCAAACGGGAGGGCCGTCTCCATCCCTGAAACCTCCACCCCGTCGTACTGCTTCCCGGGCCGCCCTGGCTCGCCCAGCGATCGATCCAAAGGCACCCCACCGTCGTACGCAGTCCAAGTGGACTTCTTCTTAAAGGGCCACCCTGTTCTGGACAATAGGTCCCGGCACCGGGCGTCCCCGCTCCCCTCCCCCTCTGCGTCGGGGGCTCCGGGGCGCACCCCGTGTCACGGACGTTTGTTTCCCAGGCATTGAGATCTTCTAGGGCTCCGCTCGGAGCTCCCCGGCCCCGATGTCCCCCCACTCCTCCCCGGCCTCGGCCCGAGGACACCCAAACCCCGGCCAAGTGTGAACGACCTGCTTTCAAAACAACAAAAACAGAACACACTCACACACACACACGCTTACATGCACACATACAAAAGCGGTACTTTTCGGAAAGAGGGAAACCAGAAGCGCCCACTTCTCCAAATCTCCCCCCGCCCGGCGGCTCCCCCACCGTCCCCTCCACTTCTACCCCGCAAACCTGCACCCCATCAGCACGGGATTGGAAAACGCCGAATTCAAGCCTGCCAGCGCGTCTCGTCTCTTACCATATCCGCCGGGACACTGCTGGACATCTTGCCGTTTGGTGGAGACTCCGATGTCCACGTCCAAAAAAACCCCACAAAACAACAAAAATTTTAAAAAACCCCACAGAGGCAGAAATCGTCACGCTCCGAAGGGAAACCTTCCCGAGGGCCAGGCGTCCGTGCTGGGCTTCTCCCCCAAACACCCAAGTTGTTCTGGAAGGCCAGTGGCGGCGCGGGGCCGAGGTGCGCACGAGCGAGGGGACAGTCCCCAGGCGCCGGGTCCGGCCGGAGCAGGAGGAGCAGGAGAGTCGCGGGAGGGCAGCGGCAGCCCCGTCGCCGTCGTCGCCGTCGTGGTCAAGTGCAGCCGCAGCCTCAGGAGCGGCCGCGCCAGGTGGACCCCGCCGAGTGACACACGGGCATGGAGCGGGTGGGAGGGGGTGACATCCGCCTTCCTCCTTCCCCAGCCCCGGCGATGATTCACGGTCGCTGCCGAGTCAAGTCCTCATTAAGCAGGAGGAAGATGCCCGGCGTCCGAG
>NW_022106463.1:6164650-6165879 GCF_000313985.2 Echinops telfairi | reverse complement strand
ATTAGCCTTTGGCGTGCAATTCTACACACACACACACACACACACACACACACACACACACACACACACATGGATCTCTGTGAGTCAGGATCAACAAAAGCTGAAAAGTCGTGACATTATTGAGGGACCTGGGTAAGAAATATGTCTACCCCAGATGTTTTTCCCAAAGTTTTTTACCCGAGATTTAGAAGCACAAGGCAGAAAACAAAACAAAAAGAACCACCCCAGAATCTCTCAACCAAGTCCCTCTCAGTCCTTTGCCAAGGCTACCGCAGAGATAACTGGTCACCACCAGCAGCTCAGAGGGAGACGCACTAGATATCTACTCCCTCAACAGTTAGTCTCTGGAACCCCTAGGAGGGCCTTAGGAGCCGGCACTGGCTCGATGGCGGTGACAGCAGACCCCGGCTCATGGTGAGTCTGTTTGTGTCACGGCAGAACAGTGCTCCTAAGAATTTTCAGTGGCTGGCTTCTTGGACGGTGGTCGCCAGGCCTTTCTTCCGCGGTGCCTCCGATTAGACTCAAATTGTCAGCTTTTCCGTTCACTGCCAAAGCGCTTGATCAATTGTGTCCAAACCCACTGCCAGCAAAGTCAATTCCAACTTAAACGGACCCTGTGAGAGGGCAGAGCGGAACACCTCCTCAGGTTTCTGAGGCTGTGAATCTTTACAGAAATCGATTTGCATCAGCTTTCTCCCATGGAGCTACTGTTGGGTTTGAACCACCGATATTTTGAGTTGCATCCCAAATGCTTAACACCCAGCACCACCTGGGCCCTTTACCCTTGTGCTACCTGTACATGATTGCCCAGACATTTGGCGTCTGAGAGCCACCTCTCCTAGCTGCCACCACCAAATGACCTCATGTGTAAAACAGTCCTACCCTACCCACCTTCCAGGGATGAGGTCGAGGCAATTGTGAGGATGAGCTCATGCATTTTGTAACGAATCAGGCACCCTTCAGCATGAAGTGATACACACTCAGTCTGTCATTCAACGAGCAAGCATGCCAGGCCCTCTGGTTGGCACCAGCAGTTTTAAAAAACCAACAAGAATGGATGATGGAGCAACTGGCCACAGGAAACACGTGTCAGGCAGCCTGCCTCACTGCCCACACTCACTGCCCCAGGCAGGGTTTTGTCTCAGGAGCATAGGAACACTCAGGATGTTTGGAGTACCTGCCCTTTGAGTGGCCCGGCCAGAGAATTTCCCAGCGCTCCAGGGAGCCTG
>NW_022106463.1:6161734-6162772 GCF_000313985.2 Echinops telfairi | reverse complement strand
TTAGATTTTGTGCTCTAATACAATCTCTTGGAGCTTCCTGCCCTTTAGGATGAGAGCAGAGAGCCCCCGTTAACTTGGAAACGGCCTTGTGATGGGTCAGTATTGGCTGTCCACCCAAAGACTGGTGCTTCAACCCCCCTTGGCTGCTCTTCATGGGACAGACCTGATGCTCTGGACCCATCAAGAGGTGCCGTCCAGTCGGCTCTGACTCATAGTGACCTTAGGAACAACAGAAGGAAACACTGCCCGGCCTTGAACCAGCCTTGCAATAGTTATATCTGAGCCCATGGATGTGGCCCCCGTGTAAGGTTTTCAACCTCTGAATCCCTACAGGGCAGCTGTACTCCGCCACACAGGGTCCCCGTCGACTGACTGGCACCCAACAACCACTGTTACCTTGAGGCTCATTCTCCCTGTGTAGCACCCACAAAGAACACATGCCACCACGGCTTCCCCAGAAATAAGGGCATTGAAAGAGCTTCGGCTGATCAGTGAGTTCAGAAGGGATACCGAGACCAATGCATACTTTGAAAGTCAGCGCCACCTCTCAAAATCGTGAGAGACCAGCCTTACGGGTCCAATAGAGACTGGTGGAACCCTCCAGAAGACCATGGCCCTTGGTCACACTCCAGTCTGGAAATGAACTTACCTCCTCTAGGGCTCCATCCTTAACCAAACAATAGCCAGGCCTGTAAGGGAAACTCATCATGGGAGCAGAAAGCCTCATCTCCCCCACACTCCCACCCCGTGGAGAGTCTGGCGGTTTGGCACTGTTGACTGTGCAGATCTCAGCCCCGCACACAACCACTATGCCAACAGAGCTTGGAATGGATTCAAGGGCAGTGAGTTTGGATGTACCCTGTTTCCCCAAAAGTAAGACATCCCCCCAAAATAAGACTTACTTACCGTTTTGCCTCTCACTGAAATATAAGGCACCCCCGAAAATAAGACCTCCCTGAAAATAAGGCCCCCTGAATCTACCGTAACTCTGGACTCTGGACTGTAATGGCAGGCAGCGCCGCGCAGCTCACTGTTGGC
>NW_022106463.1:6160640-6161634 GCF_000313985.2 Echinops telfairi | reverse complement strand
GCTGGCAGGGGTCTCCACGTGGCTCCTCCAACTCCAGGACTCTGGTTCCATCAGGGGTCAGCAAGAAGGCAAGCAGAGAGTCTGTGTGTATCTGGCCTCCAGTGAGCTATTTATCTCTGAGACACCTCTCAAAGAGGTCATCAACCTGATTGACAGGCTGGACTCCACCCCTTCCCAAGTTGACACCAGATGATGTACCTGCCACAACCATACTCTCCAGAAAACTCTCTTTACTCGAATAAGCAGTGCAAACGTGAGACTGGGGTAAATATGAGGGTGGTGATTGGGGTACGGGTGGTGACTTTTGAGTCGCAACCTCTAGTAAGGTGGTCACTCAAGATTCATCCCACCCTAATCCTACCTCATTAGTATAATGGCAGGTCACTCCCAAATGGGGCCAGATCTCAGGCAGAGAGGCTAGGACTTAGAACACATCACCAAACGGAGGATAATTACATCAGACCGCAGAAAGGGGAACAAATGTATCATTACATGACTACCAATTACACCATTACATAAACGCCAAGTGCTACCATTATGTAACTGCCAAACCACCAAGAATCATGTCCCAGCTACGATGACTTAATCTTAACCACACAGGTTCCATCCCCCATATTTGCATTACTAGCAAGCTGTCTGATCCCCTCGGTGGCTCACAGCACTTCATTTTACATAGCCCCACCCAATCATGGTGTGGAGTCACAAAGGCATATGGCTCTTGTTGTCGGTGCATTGAGTCCGTTCTGACCCAGAGGGACACTAAGTACAGCACAGTTCTTGTGTTTGAGCCCATTGTTGCCTCCACTGTGACCGTTCCTCTCACCCAGGGTGTTCCTCTTCCTTGCTGCCCCTCTACTTTACCTACCATGCTGCCCTTCTCCAGGGACCGGTCCTTCTGATCACGTGCCCAAAGTGCATGAGCTGAAGACTCGCCATTCCTCCTTCAAAGGAATATCCTGGCTGTACGTGCTCCAAGAGAGATGTGTGTTCTGGC
>NW_022106463.1:6157795-6159197 GCF_000313985.2 Echinops telfairi | reverse complement strand
TGAATCTGGGTAAAAGGCACATGGGGGTGGGTTCCTTATACTCTCCTCTCTGCACTTGTACGTTTGAAACTTTCCATAACTAGGTGCTGAAAAATTGGGAGTGTGTCTCTCCTGGAAGGGTCTCCTCAGTTCTAGCTCCCCCTCTGTCTTTTGGAAGACTTCCCTCCTCCATTGCATGGCCACAGAGTTGGTTGGGACTCACGGCCACCCTAAGGGACAGGGTAGAACTGCCCCTCTGGGTTCCCGAGAGGACGACTCTTTCCGGGAGTAGAAAGCCCACTCTGAAGACGTCGTTCTCCGTGTAGGGTCTCTCTAAGCATTGGCAATCTTTTTCACACCCTCTGTGCGCCAAGTCATGGTGACAGTTTACACACTTGCTCTGTTATGTCTCGTTCTGAAAAACCAGAGAGAGGAAATCCGAACAGCCAACGCTTTCTCCTCCCTGGCTGCATTAGGAGTCCGGGGAGGTGCAGACTGTGACCATGCTTGGAAAGTCATTGAAATGTTAGAGGTTCGGTTCAAGCCCCACCCTGCCCCCACCCCCGAGAAGCCTCAGAAGAAAGGCCTGGTGATCTACTTGTGGAAAATCGGCCACTGAAGACCCTCTGATGCCCAGTCCAACACTGACCCGTGTGACGTCACCATGCGTCACAGTCAGCTATCTTGTTATTATTAGGTATCACCGAGTCTATTTGGGCTCGTCGCGAAGCTGGGGACAAGGTGTGTTACCCCGTGGGATTTGTGTTCTGGGCTTGAACCTGCCAGTCCCTGGTGCTGGGGAGAAAGATGTGGCCGTCCACTTCCATAAAGATAACCTCCCAACCCCGTGGAGCAGATGCATGCTGTCTGGTAGGGTGGCACGAGTCACTGGGCCCTGTGGTAGTGGGTTTGGTTATTGTTTGGTGCATATTCACCTTTTGATAGACAGATCCACAAATGCCAAGAAAGAAGACTGGGTGTGGGTGTGAGCCGACAAGTTCCGAGTTGGTTCAACCCAGAGTGACCCAGTGCCCAACAGAACGAAACATTGCTCGATTTTGTGCTAGCCCCCCAGCGGTTCTTCTGTTTGAGCCATTGGATAGGCTCATAAATATCACTCACGCTGGTTGGTGAGAATAGTGTGGTTTTCATTCAAATTTTATACTCTTCTGGAGTAGATATATTTCGCCAGATGCTAGGATGTCATCACCAATCAGTGGTACGGAAGGTGTTGATGTTTGGTGGGGGTCCGTGTTTAAACTCCTCGGGGCTGTCCGTGTGGGGCCAGCAGTGGCTCGGGTGAAGAAGGCTCGTCTTCCATGTGGGAGACCAGGGCCCACGTCCTATCTGGTTCCCCTCAGACAGCTCCACCACTTGCCTGTCAACGAGAAAGGGGAACAAATGTATCATTACATGACTACCA
>NW_022106463.1:6156422-6157695 GCF_000313985.2 Echinops telfairi | reverse complement strand
GTAGGACTGAGTGGAACGTCCCCCCAGGGGTTTACAGGACTCTCATCTTTCCTGAAGTGGGATGCTCATTCCTCTCCTCTGCAATAGCTGCGGGTTCTGGCACCAAGCTCTCAGGTAGCAGCCGAGCGTTTTAACCATTGCAGCACCTGAGCTCCTTCTTGTAGCCACACACACCCGCCCGACGCACGCGGGCTCTAAGCAGGATGGTGAATGTAAGTGTTAGACGGCACTGGCCCCTTGAGCTGACTGTCGGGAACAGGGGCCCAGGATCACTTGTTGCCGTGTCAGCCAAAGACAGAGACGCCAGGTTGATTTGAGAAACACTGCATTCATTCTACACGCACCAGGCAGAAGGCAACCGTGGAGGGTTGCTACCTCCGAACTGCTTCAAGAAGCCAGTGAAAATCTAGCGAGGTACACACCCCAAACTGTCTGACAAAGAGCAGGTGTTGCAATGATCACAGGAAACCAGACCCCCAAGAGCATGACAGAGAAAAGCAACGTTGCCGATGACCACAAGAAACAAGGGTCGCTATTGTACATTGCTTCAGGAGTTAGCAGACCACCGTCTCCTTGAGCTTCACACCCCATTGCTTGTCTAAAAGGGGGATGCGTCTGCCTTCACGCCTTGCTTGCTTCCTTCCTGAGCCGGACATCCCCACTGATCAAGCTTAAAGATACGTTTTACTGCCGAGGGAGGGATTGTTGCATTCTGGATGTCCGACCAACTAAATCTTAAATCATCTTCTATTTCTAGGACCTTGCTCAATAGCAGGCTAACTCTCTCGCCCCTTCTAGCAGTCTTTCAGGAGCCCTGGTGGTGGTCTGGGCTACCTACTGGGCTTCTAAGGTCAACAGTTCGAACCCATCAGCCATTTTATGAGCGAACGATGTGGCTTCCTATTGCTGTAAAAATGTACCATCTCAGAAACCCACAAGGGCAGATCTACCCTGTCCCATAGGGCTGCTAAGAGTTGGAACTGACTCAACAGTAGTGAGTTTATCTCTTTCTAAACCTTTGCGTGGATCTTTCTAAGAAACAGGCCCACAGCCATCATCAAGTCCATTCTGACTCACGAGGGAGGCCGAGGAAGACATGGGTTGACATCGTGGTAGCAACAGGGGTTTCAAGTGTACGTCCCAGAGCTTCTGTTAAAATGAAAGCGTTCATTGAAGGAGCCAAACAATTCTGGACCAAGCAGTACCTTGTAACTCATGCCCCCAGTCGCTGCTGACTCATCGTGGACAGAGGAGGGCAGCGTAGAACAGCTCC
>NW_022106463.1:6152896-6155426 GCF_000313985.2 Echinops telfairi | reverse complement strand
GTCTCCAGGCGGGCCCGCCCACGTGCAGATACGCCCACATAGGAGTACCTGGCTGAAGACTGCTACCCATGCTACACCATGCTTCAAGACAACATTTCATTTATTTGCCATTAGAAATAAATATTTCACCATATATTATTACATATTGTGTTTGTGATTAATCCCTATGCTTTAATGATGTTCAATTTGAAACAATGAAAATACATCCTGCCTATCAGATATTTACACGACGATTCATCACAGTAGCAAAATGACAGTGATGAAGTAGCAACGAAAATAATGTTATGGTTGGGGGTCACCCCCACATGAGGAACTGTATGAAAGGGTCGCAGCATTGGGAAGGTGGAGAACCACTGGTCTAATGAATGGCTCCCCCAATCCACAGGTGTGTGAAGCCAGAGCCCACGCGGTTGGGTGGGGGTGCAGAGGGCAGACTCCACATGCTGGGGGATGGAAGCAGGGCGAACATCTCTGGGGGAATCGTCTGGCTTTTACACATCTTTGCAGATCCAATCTGGTCCACGAAAGAAGGATTCGGCGGTGGGTTATTTTCCTCTCGTCTTTGAAACTAGCTCGTGGGTCACAAAAGAATTCGAGTCCTTTTCAATGTTACTTTTTCCTCCTGTTGTGACCCCTCAGACCAGGGTTCGGTGCCGACAGGTGAGGAATCTGGAGGCGTTTGAGGCTGTGGTCTTCTCCCTGTGCGTTTACATTTTTCATTTTTTTATTCCCCGTTTCCTTGTGGAACAGAATCACGTAAAGAAAACCACACCGTGTGTCGTGACACACAGACACAGAACAATAGCAGTCTCCCAGTAGATCCCCTAGGGTGTGGGTAACTCTTTCTTCTTCTTCTGCAATGGTTCTTGCTGGATTTTCTTTATAAAGAGGCTGGCGGATGCTTTATGAAGATAACCATTTAAAACGCTTCCAGAGCAGTTTTGCTTTTTCTGACCACCTGAAATCATCAGAACCCAACCCACTCTGTCACGGAGTCGATTCCGGCTCACGGCGAACCCTGTGTTACCGAGCAGAACTGTGCTTCATTGAGTTGGCGTGCCTGCCATCTTTACAGAAGGTACCTTGGTGGCACGGTGCTGAAGCCCTGGACTGCCCACTCATGGGCCAGCAGTTGGGACTGACCAGCCTCTCCACGGGAGAGAGAGCTGGCAGCCTACTCCCACAAACTCTGGAGCCTTGGAAACCCTGCAGGGAACTTCGTCTTTGTCCTAAACCAAAACTGAACTCACTGCCACGGACCTCCTGGGGCTCCTGGGGGCTCTAAGGACGGAGAGAACGGCATCGAACAATTGCACAGGGGTGTCTAAAGCGCTAAGTCTTGGTGGGAGCCGACTGCCACCGCTTTCTCCCTAGGACAGTGGTTCTCAACCTGTGGGTGGCGCTGGCGAGCCCTTTGGGGGTCAAACAAACCTTTCACAGGGGTCGCCCGATTCATAACGGTAGCATAATGACAGGGATGAAGTAGCAATGGAAATAATTTTATGGTTGGGGGGGTCACGGCATTAGGAAGGCTGAGAACCACTGCCCTAGGAGAAGCTGGTGGGGTTGCACCACGGCCCTTGGGTTGACAGGAGTCAGAACCAACTGGATGGCCCCCCCCCACCACATTCACAGAAACGGACCACCAGGGCTTTCTTCTGAGATGCTGGTGGGTGGCTCTGAACCCCCAACCTTGCTGGTCATCGCCGAGCACAAACTGTTCACGGGAAGCCAGAAATAAGTCTGCTTCAACGTGGGACGCTACTTTCATCTGGGATGCCAAGATTGGAATCCATGAGACAAAGCAAGCCTTCACTCGGCCCGACAGGAGCCTGGCGTCTGTTCTGGAATCAATCTCTCCCGAATTTCTACGGTAGACTCTTAAGTCAAGCTGGCACCAGTGTGTGTGGGGGGGTGGGGGGCGGGGCGGGAGGTAAGAGCTCCAAGGGGTACTAGCCCTGGCATAGCCAGTTTTGAAGCAAAAGCGGCTGTGTGCCGACTGCGTCAGGGGTGCCAGCTAGGGAAACACTGCCATCGATGTCGAGTCATGGCCACCCTACGGGGCAGAATGGAACTGCCCTGTGGTTTTCTGTGGCGGTGACTCTACAGAAGACAGCCTCATCCTTTCCCACGGGGCGGCTGGTGGCTTGAAACTCCTGACCTTGCAGTTAGCAGCCCGAGGCGTAATCCACGACACCCTCTGGGCTCTTCCCAGGAAACAAGAGTTGGGGTGGGGTGGGGGTGGGGGAGTACAGGGGGAAGGGCAGACAGAAAGCATGAGGGAGGCCCAATCAGAGGGCAGCTAACTGAGCTTGGCGGTAACATGTTGGGCTGCTAACCAAGAGGTGAGCAGTTCGAAACCACCAGCTGGTCCACAGGAGAAAGACTTGTCTTTCCACCGCCGTAAGCGTTACTGTCTCTGAAACCCACAGGCTTAAAGAGGCAGGTCATGTGAAAAGCAAGAGCGCTGGTCAGGGCCGATTGTGGCTGTCGATTCTGAGTCACGGGGTCCCATGTGGCAGGGTAGAAG
>NW_022106463.1:6133635-6152509 GCF_000313985.2 Echinops telfairi | reverse complement strand
CCTTTAGCCAGGAGCAGACTGCCTCTTCAGCACGTGGCCCGGGAGGGACAGCGGCTCCCTCCGGGCTGTGGGGGACACACGGAGGGAGGCTGACTGCACTGCACCCACTGCGTCCAGGCCATCACGTGACTGAGCCAGTTGCCCCACGGGGTTTCCTTGTCTGCCTTATTTCAGGGACCTGATGGCCAAGGCTTTTCTCTCTCAGGGTGGCTGGTGGGTAGTGGCACAGCGTTTAACTACGGTGCCACCAGGGCTCAGGGAGAGAGAGTGGACAAAGACCGTTGGAGGAGGGCTCTTGGGAGGCAGTGAAGATTTTAGAGACGCTAAGCCGGAGCCCAGCTGTGGCTCAGACTGGCCCCCAGAGGCCACCAAGTCCCGGAGGAGGTCAGCTATTACAGGTTCGGGATTGCATCCTGAAGAAGCCCTGGTGGGATAGTGGGTTAAGCGTTGGGCTGCTGACTGCAAGGCCAACCATTCGAATCCACCAACTGCTTTGCTGGGGAATGATGAGGCTGTCTGCCCCTGTGTCAGGAACCTATAGGGGCAGCTCCACCCTGCTCAACAGGGTCACCATGAGGTGGAATGGCCACCATAACTGTGAGTCTACCCCAGAGCAGGGGCTTGGCTCAGGGGCAGGACACTTGGGGGGAGGGGTCCCAGCATGCAAGAGCATGCCTCAGCTTAGAGGGTGGATCCCCTGGGAGTTTTTGTCACTCCCCCCACTTCTCCCCGGATTCAGGCGATGCAGTGTGAGCACTGTCCCCATCTGGTTGGTCCCCAGTGGGGGCTCTTCCCCTCAGAGTCAGCACAGGGGGCCCACACAGTGGCCCTCACGAACAGGCAGCGAGTGGTGTCCAGTGCGCAGAGGGGTGGGCTCCGGGGTGCACGTGGTGCAGAGGGGACGCCTCCTTCTCGGGTTTGCCCGAGAGGCCCGGGGCCCTTCCATGCCCCATCCCAAGCCTCGGGGGAGAATCTGGGCCGGACCAGGCTCCTGACTCAGGACAGAGCCCTTCGTCCCTGCCAGCTGGGAGAGTCTTCTTAGCCATCGATCTATCGACTGCTGCGGTCACCCAAATGCTAGAAATTGGTTTTTGCACCGCAGTCACGAAACAAAACCAGGCTCCACACTGATCGAGTTGACTCTGACTCACAGTGACCCAACAGGGTAGGGTAGACCTGCCTCTACGGGCTTCTGAGACGGGGACCCTTTACGAGAGCAGAGAGCCCATCCTTCTCCTAGGGGTGGCTGGTGGTTTCGGACTGCTGACCACGGTGAGCAGCTGTGTGGACTCTGAACGCCCTTGTCTCTCACGGCCTCCGTTCCGCGGGTCCTGGGAGGCCTCTGCGTGGCTATAGCTGCCTCCTGCCCGCCGCCCCCCCCTTGTGTTTCCCTCTGAGGAACCATTTGGATTTCTGGGGTCTGGGGGGTGGGGGGTGGGCGGATGGATTGCCTGGCCATGGCCCTAAGGTCTTCCTTGAACCCAGATCCTTGAAAGAACAGATCTGCTGAAGTCATGGTTGAGGGAGGAAGCTGAGGCTATCTGCTCCCCCGAAAAGACTGACAGCCTCTGACACCCCAAGGCGCCTTCCACTCTGCCCTGTCGGTTGCTCTGCGTTGCTAGGAGTCAACTCAATGACAGGGGGTTGGGGTAAAGTCCCCTTCAGATTAAACACTAGCTGAGCAAGCAGCTGAGTGACAGTGTCTTGCCCCAGGCCTTGGACTCTTCTGGAGAATTGTGTGTGTGTGTGTGTGTGTGTGTGTGTATCTGTTGTCACTTTCCCAGAAACAAGACTGGAAGCTGTGTTTCCAGAGTCAACTGTTATAAAAACATGGTGCTGGCTTTGTTTCCATGACAACGCCGATGGAGTGAAGTAGGAGAGTCCCCTGAGGTGTTCTCATCCTCAGAGCATCTTTGAATCTCTCGTGGAGTGCTACCCAGGTAGGCAAATCGTCTTCTCAACAATCGCCTTTTACTGGCTTAACGTGACTTCTAGTTTAGCCTGTCTCTGGGTCCCATCTGCTCTTTGTACAGCTCACACGTGACTGGCTGAGGATGCCCCTGTGCAGACATTCCCCTATCCACACACCAAAGAAAGCCCTCTTCCCAAGGCGGTTATCACGGGCATGTTGTTCGGTGCCCTCAAAGTACTTCGGACGTGTGGTCAGGACAGACCCGTCCCTGGAGAAGGACATCCTGCTCGGGAAAGCAGAGGGGCAGCGACACAAAAGGCAGGCCCTGGACCAGATGGGTGGACACAGTGGATGCAGCCATAGGCTCAGGCCTAGCGATGACTATGAGGGGCAGGACCAGGAAGTATTTTACACTGTTGTACGTGGGGTCAAAAGACACCCTGCTAGCACAGTGGGTGAAGCATTGGACTGTTACCCAAAAGGTCAGCAATTCGAATCCACCAGCTGCTCCTCAGGAGAAAGATGAGGCTTTCTGCTCCCATAAAGAGTTAGAGCCTCAGAAACTCAGGGGCAGTTCTGCTCTAGCCTATGGGGCGGCTGTGAGTCAGAATCGATTCCATGGCAGTGAGCTGGTTTGCTCTGTGGCATCCAACAACTGTTTGAAGAAGAACTGGGCACCAAGGTTAGAGGAAGACTCAGGAGCAACTTGTGGCATGTAGATGACATAGCTTTGTTTGCTGAAGGTGAAGGAAGGGGACACGACATTCTTTCGGATAAAGAGCAGGGGCCGCAGCCTTCTGTCTGGATTACACCTCAACCAGTAAGCAACGCTGCAACGTCGCCATCAGCGGAGGGAAGAGTTGACGGACGTAGTCGTGTATGTCCGTTTACTTGGACCCAGTCGGTGCCCATGGAAGCATCTGCATTGAGCAAGTCTGCTACGAAAGATCATCTTTAAAGTGTTAAAGACCAGAGACATCCCTTTGAGGTGCCCCTGACCCGTGCCAGGATGTTTGAAATCACTTCCCATGCATGCAACTGCCAGGCAATGAGTTAGTAAGACCGAGGAGAAGTGGATGTCTTTGAACAACGGTTCTTGAAAAGACTATGAAACAGGCAGCGACGCCCAGAAGAACGCACCAATCTGTCCCGAAAGAAGCACAGCCAGAATGCTCTGTGGAAGCGAGGGTGGTGGGGCTTCATCTCACGGGCCCCGGGCACATGATGGGGGGCCAGTCCCTAGAAAAGGGCATCAGGATTGGTGAAAAGGGGCAGAGGGGCAGAGTGGCTGCAGCAGTGCACTCACGCGTAGTCATGACCATGACTTTGGTGTTGGACTGGGCAGGCTTGTGCTTTGCTTCCCCGAGGTCATTCCGAGTCAGCCCTGCAGCAAGGAGCTTTACGGGAGCAAAGACTGTCACGTCTTCGTCCCGCGGAGCGTCGGGTGCATGCGAACCAGACTGAGCCCTTGGAAGCCGCACGATGAGGATTCTTTATAATCGCCACAGCTGCTGCTTCCCCGCAAGTCGTCACCAGCCAGCCCAGGGGTATTGTTGGAGTGGGGTGTCTTTGAGTCAGTCTGGCTCCTGGTGACCACGTGGGAGGGAGCAGGACTGCACCTTATCGCTTCCCAGGCTGTGCACCTTTACAGGGGCAGGCAGCCTCTTCTTTCCCCTTGGGGTGGCTGGTAGGTTTGAAGGGCTAACCTTTGGTTTGAAGGCTAACCAATGGCTGAGCCACCATGATACAGGGGCTCCATATGGGGAGATTCTGCGCGTCCCTGAGGGGTTGCGATGAGTCAGAATCAACTGTATTGCAGCAGGGTTGGATTTTGACCTGGTGGTCCCCAGCGAGGCACTTGGTGGCTCACGGCTACGTGAAAGAAAGGTGGCTGTCTGAGTCCAATAGCTGGTTGGAGGAGGAAAGGGCTGACAGCCTGCTTCCGGTGTTCTCCTGGGGTCTGTCTCCGGGTCTCTCTCTTCTCATAAGACCACGGAGCACCCAGGACCTGGATCCACCTGAGTTAATGCCTATAAGCAGAGGCACTCCTGAAAAGCCCTGGTTTCATCCTAAGCCTTGAATTTGGTCCCCCTGAGTTCTTGCCCATTCCCCTGCTGGCCGCCAAGCTGCCAAAGTGAAGTCCAAGGAGACAGGAAAGGACAGGAGCCCTGGGCCATCATGGTGGTCAGCAGGGAGGACAGGGAGGAGACAGATGGTGGGAGAACAAACACATTGAACGGACGGACAGGAACATAGACAAAGAGCAGGTGTGTGAAGGGGGAGCATACGCAAAGGGTAAGGGTGGAAGCGAGTGCCTAGCCTTCTTCTGAAGCACTCTGGGTAAGTCCAAACCACCCGCGTTTAAATGACCATTAACCAGCTGCACCGCTCCAAGACTCTCTTGTTCCCTTTCATGTGTATGTGTGGGTGTGCATATGTGTATGTGTCTATGTATGTGTGTATATGTGGATAAACCAACAACCAACCCACACTCCCTGCCATCGAGTCCGTTCTGACTCACAGCGACCCTACGGAACAGAGAAGTGTCCCTGTGGGATTCCCGGACTGAACCTCTGTATGGGAGTGGCAAGTGTCATTCCCTGTGGAGGAGCTGGTGACCTCAAACTGCTGACCTTGGGATGGGCACAGCAGCCGAATGCACAGGCACTCTGCCATCGGGGCTCCTTAAGAACTTTCTAGAACAAGGACATGCCTGCAGACCACAGTTTGGGGGTGGTTAACAGGATGTGGGAGGAGGAGGTGGGAGTCATTGCTTTGAAGGCACTGAATCTCTGTTTGAGCAGGATGTGAAAACCTCCGGGTACAGAGCATGTGGTCGTGGTGGCCAAGAGCCCCGGGGATTCAGTTGGTCGCATGTTGGGCTGTTGCCTGAAAGGCCAGTGGTTTGAAAGAAACGACCAGTGTTCTAAGTGTGTCAGTCTTGGAACTCAGAGGGGTAGTTCAACTAGAGGGTCTGTCGGTCACTGCTACTCTGGCCGCGAGTTTGAGTTTGGGAGTGGGATGGTGGCACACCACGATGAGGATCATCAAGATCACACAGCTGTGCTCTGAAAGCCAGCAGACGGTACGTCCTACGGCTCGAACCACAGTCAAAGAGAAATCAAAGGCAAGAGGCAAACGCGAACTCCATCCCTCTTGGAGGCGACAAACCCCCTTTCCACCCGGTCCGTGTTTCATTCATCTCTTGACTCCGTGCGTTCTACGCAGACATACCAGGGGCAGGCATGACGTTCTGACGTGCTCTGACTGATCCCAGACAAGCCGTGTTTGAACACAGCGCTGTGATCCGCGGGGGGTGCTGCAGACACGCTCTCTCAGGAATGCAGTGCTCTTGGTCTCGATACAAAACCAAACCAAAGTCACTGCTATCCGGCCATGTCTCACTCAGCTCCCCGCTGCTGCCGACTCACAGAGACCCCTACGGGGCAGATGTGTTAGTCCAGGTAGACTGGGGAAAAAATCCATAGACACTCATATGTGTGTAAGAGAGCACTTTACATCAAAGAGCAATTGTACATTAAGAAAACATCCCGGCCCAGTCCAGATCAAGTCCATATGTCCCAACCCCTTTGGGTTTCTGAGACTTTAAATCTTTACTGGAGTAGACAGCCTTCTCTTTCTCCCGAGGGGCAGCTGGTGGGCTCGAACGGCTGACCTTGTGGCTAGCTGCTCAGTGTGTAGCCCACTAGGCCACTGGGGCTCCAGTTCGTCTCCTGGATGAAAAAGAGATGAATCCACCCCCAGGAGAGTCCAAACGGCTCCTCCAAAGGAAACAAGCAGAGGCCGCCCAGGAGCCTCGGAGCTGAAGCTGAAAGGAGACAAGGGCCACCAAAGCCCAGGCAGAGAGAGCCTTCACTTGGAGTGGCCACAGCCCTGACCTGGCCCTTCCAGGCTCCCTTTCCTGCCCCAAACTCAAAGAACCCTATAGAGCAGTGGTCCTCAACCTTCCTTGTGCCGCGACCCTTGAATACAGCTCCTCATGCAGTGGTGACCCCCCAACCATGAAATTATTTTTGTTGCTGCTTCATCACTGTCCTTTTGCTACTGTTATGAATCGGGCGACCCCTGTGAAAGGCTTGTTCGACTCACAGGTTGAGAACCGCTGCTGTAGAGGGGCAGGATGAGTCTCTGAAGCCCAAATCTGCCACCGTCTTCAAGCTGGGGAACTGCAGGATTCTCGGAGGAAGGGTTCGAGGGACCGAAACGCGGCCTGCAGAAGCGGGGAGCCCCGGATGGGGGGGCGTGTCAGGAACGGGTGCTGTGATTCTGCAGGATGGTGTTTTGACAGGCCCTCGTATGAATGGCCCTCTGGGTGTCCCCAGGCGGGGCCTCGGCAGGTCAGAATGAGAAGAGGAACCAGGGAACACAGCACCCGTTCGCCATCTAAGAGCAGAGCTGCGTTCTGTGTGAACCTCGGAGGGAATGCCAGCGTGGGGTATTGACTTCCTGTGTGTGACTGGTGCCCTGAGGTCTTTCGGAATCAGAGAGAGACAGAGAGACAGAGAGAGAGAAAAGAAGAAGAAGAACAGGAAGAAGAGGAGGAGGAGGGGGAGAAGAAGAAAGGGGAGGAGGAGAAAGAGAGGGAGAAAGGGCAAAATGACCCTTTCTCTGGCTGTGTGGGTCCACACGGGAGGGAGGTCACCGGGTGCCATGACTGGACCCTTTGGGGAGAGCTGGCAGAGGGCCTCAAGTGTGAAAAGCCGTGAATGGGGGTGATCAGAGACAGTGCCTGGGCCGCTGCCCTGGATCCGTGTTCCACGGGACACCTCCAACCCCCTCTCCCCACCAGTGAGCCCACCGGAGCCCAGTGCTTAAAGACCCGGGCGTCCATTCCGAGTCACGGGACCCGTGTGTTAGGCACCAGAACGACCTCATGGAGTAGAACTACCCAGTGTTTTCTGGGGCCCCCTCCCAGACGGTGCCTTGGAAACTCAGTGGGGCCACTGGACGCTGCCCCGTGGGGTCTGCCTCTTGCTTCCTGTGAAGGTAAGAGGCCGACTCTGGGTGAGGTCTCCTTGCACAACCCCCTCCCCAGGGGGGGCCTTCATCACAGCTGCTGGTGTTTAAAGAGACATGTGGGTTTGCTTTCTGTGAGGAGAGAGTGTGCACCAGGTGGATGGGGCCGGGGGCCGGGAGGGCCTTGTACTGTGTAGTCCAGAAAGCCACACTCCTTCGTGCTCCCTCCCCCCCTGCCCACCGTCTCCGTGTCCATGTGCCCAACTGCGGGAGCTGGTGTGTTGCTGTGCTGCTGCAAGATAGGTCATCTACCTTTCAAATACCAGCAGGGACAGGCTTTCCAATGCCACGGAACACGCTTCAATGGACCTTCCGGACTGAGACAGGCAAGGAAGCCAGGCCTGGTGGCAGACTTCCAGAAACCAGCCAGTGAAGAGCACACAAATCACAATGGAATGCCGTCACCTGGAGGCAGTGGGTTCCCTTTGGGTTATGGACTCAGATATGCCCATCGTTACGGGGCAGGATGACGTCTGGCTCATCCCGTAGACATGGGGCTGATCCTGACTCATCCATCAGGACCCTGGAGGGCAGACAGGACCCGCCCCATGAGGAGTGTGAGGCTGTCAGTTTTACCAAAGCAGACAGCCTCATCTTTCTCCCACAGAGTGGCTGGTGGGTTCAAACCACTGACCCTTCAGTTAGCAGCCAAGCTCTTAACTACGGCGGCCACCCAGGCTCCTTGTTCCAGGCAGCACAGTCCCAGGTTCGTCCCAGGGCTTACAGGGATTTCCCGAGGTAACGGATGGAGGCCCTCCGCTGTCCTCTCTCCCTGCCTCTAAGAACCACCGCTGAGTTTGAGATGACGGTACCCTGACTGAAGTGTGTTCAGAGTGTACCTGAGGCACACACACGCATGTCCAAACGTGTGTGTGGTGGAGAGTGGGGCTCGGAGAGGCCTCAGAGAGTGGTATTAGAGTTGGGCCTGGAAGAAGAAGTAGCCATTTTAGAGAGGAGGTGAACACATTCCATCCTGACTCCGGAGAGCCTGGGAGGGCTGCCAGGTAGGAATGGGGCTTCCTTTTCATCACCTCACGAGGGCCCACCTGCGAGCACCAGGCAGGGGTGGCTCGGGACTGCACTAATCCAGATGGACTTTCAGTGAGGAGCAAGCTGAGGGCCAAAACCAGAGAACAAACTCGGGGCGGCCCGCAGGACAGAGGGGAGCTGCCCCTGAGGGTGTGCATGGCGACGAGCTTTCTGAAAGCAGCCGGCCTCATGGGAACGGTTGGTGGGCTGGACCTTTGGGTCAGCAGTCAAGGGCTTAACTCGATGCCAGGGGGTCTCCAGCTGATGCCACAGAAGGTCAAGTGACTTTCTTTTTTTAATCGTTTTATTAGGAGCTCATACGACTCTTATAACAATCCATACATCCATCCATTGTGTGAAGCACATTTGTACATTCATTGCCCTCATCTTTCTCAAAACATTTGCTCTCCACCTAAACCCCTGGCATCAGCTCCTCACTTTTCCCTTCCCTCCCCCCTCCGCCATGAACCCTTGATAATTTATAAATTATTATTTTGTCATATCTTGCACTGGCCAACGTCTCCCTTCACCCACTTTTCTGTTGTCCGTCCCCCCGGGAGGAGGTTATATGTAGATCCTTGTAATTGGTTCCCCCTTTCTACGCCACTCTCCCTCCACCCTCCCTGTATCGCCACTCACAACATTGGTCCCAAGTCATGTTCTAAGGACAGATAAGCTTTACTGATGGAGAGGACTAACTAGGAATACATATGTATACGTATATTCTCTACCTACCTACCTACCCACCTACCTACCTATTATCTATCTATCTATCATCAATCATCTATCTAAGAGTCCTAGTGGCATAGTGGTTACCCATTGGACTGCAATACACATGGTCAGCAGTTCGAAACCACCAGCCACTCCTCAGGAGAAAGACAGGCTTTCTTCCTTCCTCTGTATAGTTACAGGGGCAGCTCGACCCTGTCCTGCAGGGTTGCTATAAGTAGGCACTGACTCAGTGGCAGTGAGTTTGTATATACATATATATCAAAACTATTAACTTCAAATCAATTCCAACTTGCAGTGAGTGACCCTATAGAACAGAGTAGAACTACCCTTGTGAGTTTCTGAGAATTTAGGTCTTTACAGGAGCACACAGTCTCATTTTTCTCCTGGGGAGCGGCCGGTGAGCTCAAACTGGTGACCTTTCTGTTACCTACCGCCCGAGTGCTTCAGCCACTATATCTCGAGGACTCCTTTAAGATATAACAAGGCCCCTTTCATTGGAAACTGGAGGCATGTCTGTCTGTGTGGTTCACCTTGGCCACCATCACGTAGTCGGGCAAGTTCAAGACTCAGAAAGATGAAGCCGCTCTACTGAGCCCTGAAGCTCAAAGGTTTCCCAGGTGGGGTGGGGCGGGGAGGGAATGGAGCAGGGGGTAGCAGTAGGAGGGGTCGAGTGGGTGATGGGTGAGGCCGCTCTACCTACGGGGATGGGGGAGAGGAGAGTGAGGGGGAAAGGGATGGAGTGGGGCCAGCCCTAATGTTGCCACCACCTCAGAATAGCTCTGGGTCCCTCTGCTACAACCAGGCAGCGGGCAGCTCCAGGCTGAGAGAGAGAGAGAGCATGATGCCCTACAGTCTCCCCTCTGGACCCCCTGTCTTCCAGAACATTCTCTCACCGCCCCGGCTGTGCAGGGGAAGAATTCCCGTGCCCCAGCCTAGACTTCTGGTAGGTGCAGGGCAACCCGGACATCTTGTCTTGACCCCACCCCCCGAGTTACTCTCAGGGGTTCCTCCCTCATTCCTGCCCTGTGGCCGACACACTAACGAGTCTCAGGGCAGCGAGTCCCCCCTTCCTGTCAGGAGGAGAGCTGGAGGAAACCTCTCGAGAGACTGGACAGCCCCCCCCAAAGGTTCTGGTGGCTATATTGAGAAGTAGGCTGTCTGGGATCTGGGAGTAAATTATGGGTGCTCTTTTCAGCTGCTCGGGTAAATTATTACGTGGCTGCTCTAGCTGGTAGTTAGCCTCAGCAGTAAGTTATAGCTTTGGGGTGGAAGTCTGTGGCCACTGCCCCAGGGATGGCAGGGTACAAGTGAAGGGAGTCTCGGGAGACCCAAGTGTGTCTTTGGGTGTGGTGAGACCCCACGTTCTCCACCCTGCTGACGCACCTAGGGATGGCAGGTAGACAGGTGTTGACCCCACCTGGCTCTTCGTCTGCACAACGGATGGTTATCAACTACAGAGTATGGGTGGTCTTGGCTCTCGAGGAACCCAGCGCCCTATAGCCTGTGGTTATAGCCTTAGTTGGCCGGGCAGCCATCCTGACTCATAGTGACCGGATGTGACCCAGAGACTGTCCCCTTTATACTGGGTTTTCCTACTTACAGGAGCAAGTGGCCGGGCCATTTCTGCCGGGGGACAGGGGCCCTGGTGGCAGGGTGCATTACGTGTCAGACTGTTGGCTTCCAGTCCAGTCATTCCCACCCACCAGGCACTCCCCTGGAGAAAGATGAGGCTTTCTACTCCCCTCAGGCCCACAGAAGCAGTGCTATAGTCACTGTGTATGGGAATCAACTCGGGGTGGGGAGGTTGGGGGGAGAGTGAGTGTGCTTGCTGTTGTTTCTCTTTCCCTCCTGGGGACCCCCATTTAAATGACTGGCTTCAGTCGTTTCACCAATTTATAGGGGCTTCAATTTATAGGAGGTGGAAAAAAAGAGAGAGAGAGATTCTATTAAAAGAAAAGAGATTCTCTCCCAGGTTCATTCCACTTTTGTAGCTCTGGGACCAGCTTTGGCCCATGGGCTTTATGTCCTGGAGAGACAGCCCCGAGTCCCTGGGCGTGTCCCCTTGGCCCTCCAGTTCGCCCCCGCCCCCCATCTTCCTCTCTTTCCCTCGATTCCATCTCTGTTTTTCTGTTTACCCCTCAGCCACGCATGCTGTTTATCTGCCTTTCTGTCTCTTTATCCTGCAAGGGTGCACCCCCCTCCACCCCCACGCCTCGCCTCCCATGCAACCCAGCCTCCCTCACACTTCTCTTTGCATTTGTAGGTGCATTTCACTCAGCACCTACCATTGGCTCCAAACACCCAGATTATTGGGGGCCCCGAGGGGCCTGTGCACTGCCACCACTGGCCTGGCTGGCTCTGTGGTCCTTTGGCTCCGCTCCCCGGGGCTGGTGGTCTCCCCCTTTTCTGTTTCATCTCACTTACTGCTGCCCCAGGACAAGCCGCTCAACTGGGGCAGCGGAGCATCTTCTTCAGAAAGAAGACAAGGTCAGAGAGGAGGCTGCTCCTGACCAACCTGCCTTCTGGTGATGCCTATAAAAATGGTTTCTGTGGGCTGACGAGAGAAGGAGCCCTGGCAGCACAGTGGTTACAGTTTGGGCTGCTCACTGCAAGGTCAACGGTTCGAAACCACCAGCCCCTCCGAGGGAGAAAGATGAGGTTTTCTTCTCCTGTAAAGAGTCACCATCTAGAAACCCACAGAGGCAGCTCTGCTCTGTGCTGGAAGCTTGCTGTGAGTCAGCATGGCCTCCATGCCTGTGAGTTTGGGTGATTTAAATTTGGCGTATGGAGTTGGGAAGCCAGAAGGGCAGTTCTACCCTGTCCAGTAGGGTCGGTATAAGTCAGAATCGACTGGAGGGCAGTGTGTTGAACACAGATAAGATGTTTGGGGAATAATGCGGTCTTTGCTTGCTGACTCTGGATGTCTGGCTGTAGCATCTGGGGCAGCTTCAGCTCCTCACCATCAGTCATTGCAAACAAGGGCACCCCGGGGACAGTGGTGGGTGTGGAAAGCATTCTCTCCTCTATAGATTCCAGCGAGCAATGCACGGTGCTCGGTGCACCGAGGAAGCTCGCTCAGGACCTTTGGAAATAGCATCCTGTTGTCCAAAGTATGGAGCCCTGATGGCTTAGTGGTTGTGCATTGGGCTGCTAACCACAAAGTCAGCAGTTCGAAGCCGTCAGCTGCACCTCTGGCCAAAGATGACGCTTTCTACTCTCTTCAAGACCGGCAGTCTGGGAACCCCACAGCGGCGGTTCTACCGTCCTGCAGGGTCTCTGTGAGCCAGACTCAGCCCGATGGCAGTGAGTTTACATTTGTGTGTGTTTGTTTTGTCAAAAACACATTTTCCACAAACCAACCCGACAGTCATCGAGCTCCTTCTGAGTCATGGTGCCTCCTAGGCAGGGTTCTGGGACGAGCCACATCTCAGCTAGTGAGGCCAGCTCAGTAGAACCGGAGCGAGCCGGAACCGATGGGGCGGGGTGTGTGTGTGTGTGTACATGCATGCATGCATGCGCGCGCGCATTCTACCCGGTCGGTTTCTGGTCTTGGATCATTCTCTGGCAGCGAGAGACGCAGTCACCTGTCACACTGTGACCGGACACAGTTCTATCACTTCTCTCCCGCTCTCCATTAGGGAAAGCATCTGAGCCCACCCTCTCCCGGGTGCTGCCTTCCACAGCTCCCGGCTTGGAGCAGATGTCGCCCTAACTTCTCTTGGTTTTGTCTTCAGAAAGTGCTTTCCTGCTCCGTGTTCCAGGCGAGGCCCTGACCCGGGAGCGGAAGCCTGCCTTCAGCTGGCTGTTTATCCTGAGTGCCCTTCTGTGTCTGACTAATTCCACCCCACATCACGGCTTCCAGGTCCCCCACCCCACCCCTATCATGAGGGGTTTCATATTTCACCGGCGGTTTTAAGGGATGCCTAGTATCCCCGTGTGTAGGGTTCCACTGTTGGGAACAGCAAAGAATCAACTGTCCATTGCCTGTTCACAAGACTTGTGGTATTCGATTTCTGGCTCCTAGTGGCCCCACAGGGCAGCATCCCACGCCTCATGTGGGTTTCCTGGCTGCCACCCTGAGGGGAACAGACAGTCCCACTGAGCAGCTGGGTGGGCTTGGACTGCCGCCAACACGTGGCCCCACGGGGCCTCCTGCTTTCTTTTGACCCCTGTCCACATGGCGCTGCCAGAGCCCAACGACCTGGACGTCATGACACCTGAGGCCCGGGGCCCAGTTTAAACTCTGAAAGCCAAACTTGTCAGGAGGGATTGCCCCTGGCCCGCTGGCCAGGACTGTACCCCATGCGTGGTGAATTGGAGGGGCAGCAGAAAAGAAGAAGGCCCTTAATGAGATGGATGGACGCAGTGGCTGCAACAATGGGCTCGGGCACAGGGACAGTTGTGAGGCTGGTGCAGGCCCGGGCAATGTTTTGTTCTGACCCATGACTCCTCACTGCGACTATCACACTGCCATGGAGCTCATCCAAACCTGTGAGAGTTCTAAATTATATATTTCCTGGAAACAGAAACAACAGAGATAAAGACAGAAAAGCCTTAGGGGACCACGGACCTGTGAGAGACTGGGCACGGCCGGAATGAATGTTAAGTGAGGCATCCCTGCAGTTCTCAAACAAACCATCACCTTCTAAGTCCAGTCTCGAGAAACCAAATGATGAGTAGCCTGGCCACTCCTGTGGCAGCCCACCTCTGACCTTGCCTGCCCAGAGCTAGGTCACCCCGGTCCCCTGGGGCCAAGACCCCGGGGGAGCAGCTATAGGTTTGAGTTCGTGAACTCCCTGTGCTTCAGTCCATCTGGTCTCTCTCTCTCTCTCTCTCTCTCACATCCTCTAGGACCAGGCCACCAACTACCAGGACTCTGTCCTTCACTGACTGCAGCCTCTCTGTCACCCTACCAGGCAGACCTTGTCATCACACATTGATTGCCTGGGCAGCCCCCTTCTGTCCTCCGGCCACACCAAGCTGGCTCCTCCCTGGCCAGGACTCAGGCCTTCTAGGGGACTCCCTGAGCAGCCTTCCTCTGAATTAGCAACTCCAAGATGGACGGACACAGTGGCTGCAGCAAGGAGGCCAAACACCACGACCGTGAGGGTGGCCCAGGGGCAGGCGGTGCTCCGTTCTGTTGGACGCGGGGTCCGGCTGTGTCAGAAGGGGCGCTGTGGCACTGAGCAGCAATGACGCAGATTGCCTGGTGATTTGGGGAAACAACCACCAGCTTCTTCTCTCAGGTTCTTTTTTCTCTCTCTCTCAGTTCTCGTCAGACACCAGAGACAAGGGAGGCACAGGGTCCTTCCGAAAAGCCTTTCACGTTAGAGCAGGTAACCCTTCCTGTCCCCGGATCCACCATCTTGCAGTTATTGGCCCAAAGGAGAGACACAAAGTGTGTTCTCCAGGCCATTCAGAAGACAAGGGGTTTGTACTATGATTAATATCATTATTGGCCATTCTTGCATGCAATTCTACAAGAAACGTGCGATCGTCCACATTCAAGGACAAGGCACCATGGGCGAGGCGTTGGGCGGTTCCCCTTGAGGCCAGCGGTTCAAACACAGCAGCCCTCCTGAGGGAGAATGAAGAGGCTGCTGCTCTTCACCCTAGAAAGGAGGTCTACGCTGACCCGAGGGCGCTCCGAGCTGGAACCGACTCCGTGGGGGGTTTGGTTCTGGTTGTGTGGGATCAAAAGGGGCAGCAGTCACCGGAGGGCCAGGACAGGAGCCCTGGAGGGCAGTGAGTCTATGCTAATGATGGAGAGACCATGCAGAAAGTGGGGGCATGCTTGCCCAACTGGAAGAAGGTCGTCATCCAGGTCCCCGAGCTGTACGTCTACAAACGGTTGACACGATGTAGGTCTTGCGGCGCACCGTCTCACCAACGAGAGCAAAATGAACGAGAACTCTCTTTTCAAGTCCCAAGATGACGGCTAAGAAAATCCCCTGGGCCAGTCCTGTTCTGCCACCTGGGGTCACTCTGAGTCGGAAGTTGACTTGTACTCATCACCAACAACATTTTTTCCAAGACCTGGTTGGTGGTAAGTAAGGCGGACTGGTGATGCCACTCATGGGTGATGCGAGGGGCTGCTAACCGGCAGGCCAGCAGCTTGAAACCCCCAGGTGCTCCATGGGAGATGGGTGGGATTTGTCCACTCCCATAAAGAGAGACGGGGCAGTTCTACGCTGCCCTATGGGGACACCTTGAATTGGAATGGACTCAGGGCAGCGGCTCATTCGTCAGTTATGCGGACGGTGCATCGTTGGCACCACGGACCAACATCCCATTCAAGGTGCTTCTCTTGGCATCCTTTGTGATGCAAAGAGCATACCAGGGAGCATCAAAATCCGTGGGAAAATTCCATGATCTTTCCATCCATCCCGTGGTGTTCCCCTCTCGGGGGGTTTGAGAGTAGTCAAAGCTACTCAGTGATAATGATGAATATCATCACGCACCCCTTTTCTCTGAAGAGAGGTTATTTCTAAAAGTCCTCTGGGAAAGGCAAGCATCTTCCATGATTGGGAAGGGGACCTGGCTCCCCTAAAACCGAGCTCAAATCAAAGAAATCATGAAGTGTGCAAGGAGCCTACACCTTACATGTCAACCTTGGATGACTCTGGGGGGCCACTGCTGTTGACAAAAACTCATAAAGTTCCCTAATGAAGCCATCCATCCATCCCTAAAACCTTAACGAGGACTTGACTTCTCCTGCTCGTGCTGGGTCCTGCTGCTGTGGGGTGCCGGGGAGTTGGGTGGGCTCCCAGTGCCCTTGACCAACAGGGTGGGCCTTTCTTGGCTGCCATTTTTACAGGAGTAGCTCATGAGGTCTTCTGGATGCTTCTGTTAGCAGAGAGCTCTGGACTGTTATATCATCAGAAAGGGATCCTTGTGCTTGATCGCCCACTCCCATTGCCTCTCATAGAGACCCATAGGACAGCGTAGAACTGCCCCATAGCTTTCCCAAGGCTGTCCAACTTTACGGAAGCAGCTAGCCTCACCTTTCTCCCTACAGTGGGCTGGTGGGTTTGAACAGCCACCCCTTCAGTTAGCAACCCAATGCTTAGTCCACTGAGCCACCAGAGCTCTGCTGTACTTGGCCCCAGGTAGAAGAAAAAGGAAGCAGAACAAAATAGTTTATTTAACAAAAATAATTTATAAATTATCAAGGGTTCATCAGGGAGGGGGGCGGGGAGGGAGGGGGAAAATGAGGAGCGGATACCAGGGGCTCAAGTAGAAAGCAGATGTTTTGAGAATCATGAGGGAAACAAATGTGATGGACACAATGGATGTATGTGTGGATTGTGATACGAATTGTACAAGCCGCCAATAAAATGATTTAATTAAAATAAAAAAGGAAGCAGAGGTGCTGCTTCAGCCCAAGTGGCACCATTGACCGTAGAGCCCTCACGTGAGTGGCAGGCTGAGCTAGAGGTGGGGCAGGGTTAGCAAGACAAACCAGAAGCGAGCTTGGCATGCATTTGAAGGAAACAAAGCCCTCATTTTTAATGGGGCTGGTGTTGTGCCCACACACTTAGGTTCCAGAAATTGATTGCACAAGAGCGTTCCGAGGGAGACCTGGCGTAATTGCAATTTCTGTTTTCAAAATAGCTGGAGGTTTTCATTGGCCCAAGGCTTAATGTGGTCCGATCGAGTGATGTGGTTGCTTGAAAAGAGCCGGCGTAATCGTAGACTTCATTAGATGGAAATCTCATGTCCAGACACTAATAGTCACTCTCTATGCTGGTCAGACACTAATTGAAAGATAATGTTCAATCCGGGGCTTTACATTCGAAGATAGATCATAACATACAAAAGTGAGCCCAGAGAAGCTTGTACATACTAGGCCTGAGAAACCCCATCCACTGTAAGCGCGGTGGGAGGTGCTCAACACAGACAAAGAAACCAAGAGACAATGATCAGAGCTGCCACCAAGGCAGTCCCTGGCTTCTGGGAACCCCAGGCTCAGTGGTCCTGTGACATGCCCATGATCAACTGTAGATCAGACAACTGTGGTTCATAGAGGAATTTCTTTCTTCCTTCCTTCCTCCCTTCCGTCCTTCCTTCCTTCCTTCCTTCCTTCCTTCCTTCCTTCCTCCCTCGCTCCTTCCCTCCCTCCCTCCCTCCCTTCCTTCCTTCTCTCCTCCCTATTCTTTCTGCCTGCCTGAATCCTGTCTGTGATCGCTCACTCACTCACTGCCATCGAGTGGATGCCAACTCATAGAGACCCTATGTGATAATTTGGTTTTATGTCAACTTGGATGGGCCGGGATTCTCCCATGAAGTGGTCTAACATCGTGTGGCCAACTCCATGATGGGGTCTTCTGTGAAGCGGTCAAGCAGTTGTGGGGAGAAGAGCCCTCCTTTCTCTGCTCGCAGCCTTGAGACCATTGAGGGCGGTTGCATTCCGGCTGTGGCCTGCTCTTAGCACAGACTGACCGTGTGTGGAAGTGAGCTCACTCCTCCTGCTGGATCTGGATCCTGTATCTGGTTTCTCAGCATCTTGTTACATCACCTGCGGATCCCAGGAGCCATCATCAGACTGCTGACATTGAATTCATTGGACTGATCTCAGATTCATTCACCTTTGCATCCACCAGCCCGAGGTCTTCCTGCGTGACTTTCCTACTTCCTGTTCATCGGCCCTTAGAGCGACAGGGATCAGGAGTAAGCCTTCAGCTTATAACCGGCCCACAACTTGAGTCACCTGGACTTAACCATGTCTACAACTGTGTGAGCCATGGCTCCATGTAAGTCTCTTTCTGTAGACACACACAGACAAGCATGCCTGGTTTTGCTTCCCTAGAGAACCCAACCTGACACACTGCCTTTCTTTTAAAACGTTCCGTAAACCCACTGCCATTGAGTTGATTCTGACTCATGGCAACTCTACAGGGCAGAGTAGAACTGTTCCTTTGGGTTTCTGAGGCAGTGAGGCCTTACAGACCTCACCTTTCGCCCTGGAGTGGCTGGAGAGAGACTCCTTTATTAAGCCTTAAACAGAACAAAGACAAGATAAAGACAAAATCACCTGGGAGACCATCAGTAGGAGGCCATGATGGTGCCCATGGGGGTCATGGCCATGGGGCTGGTTAGAGACCAAAGGAAAGCCTCTCAAAGCATGGTTGGTGGCAGAACAACCCATCACGGTCCCAGGCGGGCCTACAGAGATGGGGGGAGGTCTGGGTTAGAAAAGCTCACAAGATTGGTCCCGGCCAGTCCTTTGACCCCTTGGCCACTTGATGGTTGGGACGATGATCATTTGGCCCTAAGTCATATTCAAGGATCCATGAAGTTTTTATCGGCTGATATTCACAAGGAGACAGTCAGGCCTTTCTTCCTAATCCAGAGTAGCCTGGAAGTTCCCCTGTTCAGCATCCGTGCAGCACAGAAGCCTCCAGTGTCAGCAGTGTGATGGCTACGCATGAGGTGCATTGGCCGCGACACGAACGTGGGGATCTCACATGGCAGGCGTGGACCGACCGTTGCCCCCACTCTGTGAGGAGTTGTGAGAAAGAAAGGACGCTGTCTGGGTTTAAAAGAGACAGCACCAGAATGAAGAGTGAGTCAAGCCAGGGCAGGTGCAGAAGGAAGAATGGAGGGAGAGTGGCAGGGAGGAAGGAGGGGGCAGGGACAATGGTGTTCAGTTCAATCCCAGCCAACAACTTTCTAAAACTAACAAACAAACAAAAACCCTTTAGAAACCAGTCACAGTGTTACGTATCAGAAGTGGTGCTCTCTGGAGATGGACAGCTCTTTGTTGTCCATCAGACCGTCAGCAGCCACTAGTCAGGGACTTAAGGACAGAGCTCCCGCATTAGGTAGGAGGCCTGCTTAGATGTCAGCTGGCCCCTGAAATGATACAGGACGAGGCCAGCTCTCATGCTACTGAGAACCAGACTGCTAGGGCAGGAAATGAGACACAAGTCTAAGGGTCCTGGGACCAAACTCACTGCCATCCTGTCAATTCTGACTCACTGTGACCCTACAGGGCAGGGTAGAACTGCCCCTGGGAGTTTCCAAGACTGTAGCTCTTAACAGGAATAGAAATCCTTGTTTTCTCTCGAGGAGCTGCTTGTGGTTTCGAACTGCCAACCTTGCCGTTAACAGCCCAACACGCTGCCCACTACACCACCAGGACTCTCCTAACTGCCATCAAGT
>NW_022106463.1:6127404-6133159 GCF_000313985.2 Echinops telfairi | reverse complement strand
TCTCCCTTTACCCTCCCTGTTTCGCCACTCACACCACTGGTCCCATAGGGCTCATCCGTCCTGGATTCCCTGTATTTTCAGTTCCTATCTGTACCAGTGTACCTCCTCTGGTCTAGCCAGAGACTGGAGCTCTTAACAGGAGTAGAAAGCCTTGTTTTTCTTGCATGGATTGGCCAGTGGTTTTGAACTGCTGACCTTGCAGCTATCAGTCCAATGTAACCACTAAGCTTTCAAATCCATGGGCCACTCAATGTGCATTTATTGAGATCATGTTTCTTAGGGGCAGTTCCGGTGAAGGGACCTTCCCTAAAATATTGCCATCGGGAGTCACACAGGTCAGGCCTTCCTGAGAGGGCAAACATGGGAAAATTGCCACCAGCGAGGGTGGGGCTGGATACCACTGACCTGGGCTGATCAACCAACCATTGTGCTGCCAGGGCTCCTGGCTGGCATCTTGGTGAGCGGGCAAGGTTCATCAGCCCGTGACTGGGTTCTCTTTTCCCTGGAGGGTACGGCTTCGTTTTGAGCGCTCCTCTCCCCATGCATCATGTGCAAAGCCTCTGGACCCAACCACTGCATGTTCTCTCTGACCTTTTTGTAGCTGTTGTTGTAGATCATAGCTAGATCCTCTCCTCTCCCTTCCCCACGTTTACGTCCCGACTGCCAGAAAGGCCAGAAGATGGAAGGAGAAATGGAAAGGGGAGAGAAGAACGGAAGGTGACCCTGACAGAGCCTGAAGGTCAATCCGAAGAATAACCAGGGCAGAGAGAGAAAGATGAGGCTTTCTACACCAGTAACGGGTTAAAGTCCCTTACAATCACAGGGGCAGGTCTGTCCTGTCCTGCAGGCTCACTATAAGTCAGCACTGACTCCATGCAGTGAGTTTGGTGTTTGTTTGATTTTTAACCAGGGTAGAGAGGGCAATTGTGAATAAGCAAGTTGAGAAATGAAAGGAAAGAGGAACTAGCATTTTTCCAAATTTCCAAAGCTTTGGCTCAAGGAGGCCTGGAGGCGGAGTGGGTTATGTGTTGGGCTGCTAACCGCAAGGTCAACAGTTTGAACCCACCAGCTGCTCTGAGGGAGAAAGAGGAGGCTTTACAGGAGGTTTCTCCTGTAAAGAGTTACAGTCTCAGAAACCCACAGACCCTCTAGAGCAGTGGTGCTCAACCTTCCTAATGACGCGACCCTTTCATACAGTTCCTCATGTGGTGGGGACCCCCAACCATCAAATTATTTCCGTTGCTACTTCATCACTGTCATTTTGCTACTGTTATGAATCATCATGTAAATATCTGCTAAGGGGTCTCGACCCACAGGTTGAGAACCACTGCCCTAGAGGGTTGGTTGATGGCAGTAAGTTTGGAGTTTGGGAGGCTTTGGCTCAGAGACAGCGGTGATTCAGCCACAGAACTCTATCCGTCCCTGTGGAGGCAGTAGGTTCGATTCCTACCAGTGCAACTCAGGCACAACCTGGACTCATCTATCAGTGGAAGTCTGTGTGTTGCTATGATACTGGACAGGTTTCAGGGGAGCCACTGGACCAAGAGAAAGCTCACTGCCATTGAGCTTGGGCATAATGACCCAATTGACACATTGGTCATAATGACCCAATAGATCAAAGGAGAACTGTCCCTGTGAGTTTCCAAGAAGTAAGCATTGACAGGAGTCAAAAGCTCCATCTTTCTCCCACCAAGCAGCTGGCGGTTTCCCACTGCTGGCCTGGCAGCTACCATAGCAGCCAGACGTGTAAGCACTTTGCCATCAGGGCTCCTCCCGGACTACGACAGACTGGGTAAGAAGGCCCGGTGATCTGCGCCTGTCAGTGACCAGGGACAACCCCGTGGATCTCCCAGGTCTGGTCTACAGCCCAGCCTGGGGACGGCCCAGGCTCACAAGGAGCTGGGAGACTGACTCATCTCCAGTCAGTGAGCCAAAACACAATAAAAATATTAAGCCAGTAGAAATGGATGGATATTGATTGGACATAAGATTTGTCAATCGAGGTCACATTTTCTCCCATAGGACCCTAGTGACTCTACATAGAGTTTCTGAGGCTGTATATCTATCTTTATGGGAGCAGACAGCCTCCTCTTTCTCAATGGAGCAGCTGATGGGTTTGAACCGCCAACTTTGGGCTTAGCAGCCCAATGCTTACTGTGTACCAAGACTCTAGATTTCTACTAAGCAAACAAACAAACAACATTCACTGCCATTCCATCAATTTCTACTCACAGCAACCCTATAGAGCAGAGATGAAATGTCCAAGACTAAAACTCTTTGTGGGACTAGAAAGCGTCATCGGTCTCCCATGGAGCGGCTGGTGGTTTTGAACTGCTGACCTTGGGGTTAGCAGCCCAACTCAGAACCATTATGCCACGAGAGGTCCTCAGATTTCTCCTCAAACTCACTGTCATTAAATCAATTCCGACTCATAGTGACCCTATAGGAGAGGGTAGAACTGCCCCTGTGGGTTTCTGAGACAGCAATTTGTACAGGAGTAGAAAGCCCCACCTTTCTCCCCCAGAGCCGCTGGTGATCTTGAACCACCAATCTTGCAGTCAGCAGCCCAACTATAACCACTGTGCTACCGGGGCTCTTTTGGATGTGTCCGAGGGAGTCAAAATGTTCCCAAGATGAGAAGAACTTCCAACCTTCTTAGTCCACGCCTCATCGGCCTTGCCAAGATTAAAACAAAGAAAAGCGTGGGAAGGGAGCTGGTCAAGCATGCCTGGTCTGGGAAGGTTTTCGTGTAGCTAAAATGATGACAGAGCTATTCTGAGCACAGCTCCCCATCTAACCCTGGGATTCTGTTTCCCTGGAAACAGACTGAAGTCTTTCAAAAAGCATCATGCACTAAGCAAAGTGGCCTTCCTAGCTGAGCTGGGCCAGTGTCTGACCCATAGCTAGCCAGTCTTTTAGGAACCCATTTCCCCCCACCCCAAGGCTCCAGGGTCAAAGGGGCACCTAAGGGTAATGGCTTGGGTGGCTCACCCCAACAGGGCACTCTGGGAGAGTTACAGCCAGTTTGCCTCTCAACACAGCGAGGGCCAACAAAGAAAGCATTGCTTCAAGCTGCATGGGAAATGGGCATTCCCTCATTGATCCTGTGAAGAACCTGCTGGTGGTCACTGGGGACCGCTGCTGCAGGACTTCGAGCTCCCCAGAGATATGGCCCCTGGCACTGGTGGTGTGAGGGATTGCGTATGACTTCTGGCGTTCCCTGAGCAGAGCCCCAAACCAAGCTTACTGTCCTGGAGTGGATCCTGACGGAGACAGAGGAGGCATAACTACAGGAACTAATCCAACCCAACCAAGGTGCTGCCACTGACCCAATCCCAACTCACGACAACGCCGCAGAGGAAGCAGAACAGCCCTCTGTGGGTTCCCAAGGCTGTCAGACTTGGCGGGAGCGGGCAGCCTCTCTTTCTCCAGAGGAGTGGCGAGTGGGTTTGAACTGCTGGTCTTGCTGACAGTAGTTCAACGTGTAACCCACTACACCACCCCCACTACACCACCCCCACTACACCACCCGAGCTCCACATACAGGAGCAGGCGGCCTCTATTGGCCATCATGAAGGGGTCCCTTCCCAGGTGCGCCCAGGAGCCTTGGTGGCGCAGTGGTTGAAACTCAGCCACTAACTGAAAGGTTGGCAGTCCTAGCACACCAACCGCTCCATGGGACAAAGCTGAGGCCGCCTGCTCCCATAAAGCCTTGGGGACCCTAGAGGGCAGTTCTACTGGGTCCTGTGGGCTGCGTTGAGTTGGAATTCACTTATGGTCATGGGCCTAGCCTAGGCTTTAACCTGGGGGAGGTGCACCCTGGCAAAATGACTCCTTTCAGCTGTTTTTATTTGGAAAAGCAAGACCTTTTAATGGCACACAATTATCCTCTACCCCCACCCCATCATTCATATTGAAACACAAAGCAAAAACACCCCAGTGGGCATCAAGTTGATTCTTGCTCAAGGGGGTGGGGCAGGACACAGTAGGGTGTTCAAGGGTGTGACCTTGGGGAAGCCCTTCATAGGTAACGCCTTCCTTGGTGCCTCTGGGAGGGTCCAAACCTCCGGTGCTTGGCTTAGTAGTGGGGTACTTACTGACTGAGCCCCTCCGGGGTCTCCAAGTCCACATTAATACTGACAAGGCAGAGGCAGGACAGCCAAGTGCTGCAGAGAGAGGCAGGCTGAGGAGACACCCCAGGCATGCGCGCTCTCTCGCTCCCAACTTTGGGGAGCCCACCGGGAGGGAGCGGAGCCCCCTTGTTGCCTCCTATCAACACTGTCAGGATTGATACCACCTTGTTGGTAAACTCCATCCATCACACTGCGTGTGCTGTCCAGTGGAGAACGTGGGTGCCAGCCACCTCTGAGCTGCGCAGTCCCTTCACCCTGCCCTGCTCCTTGTGGGCCACACTCTTCATCCTCTGGTCCCCACAGCAGATGTAATTCACATGGGATGACAGCAAACAGACATGTATTTCCTCACAATCTAAACCCCGTCGCCCAAGTCTTCTGCAGCGTAGATTCCAGCTCACAGTGACAGAGTGGAACCACTCCATTGGGTTTCCGAGTCTATAATGTTTACAGAAGCAAATGGCTACATCCTTTATCCAAAGGCTGGTGGGTGAGTTTGAACCGCTCACCATTGGGTTAGCCACAGAGTGCCAATCCACTGCACCACGTTGTTGCTGTTAAGTGCCACGGAGTCAGCTCTGTCCCAACAGATGAAACACTGCCCAGTCCGTGCCAACCTCACAAACATGTCCGTGTTTGAGCCCATCGCTGCAGCCCTGTGTCAACCACCTTGTTGAGGGTCTTCCTCTCCTTCGCTGCTCCCCGTCTCTACCAAGCAGGACCCCTTCCCCAACAACCGGTCTTTCTGGATAACATGTCCCGACATGGGAGATGAAGTCTTGCCATCCTTGCTTCTAAGGAACATCTGGTTGGACTTCTTCTGAGACAGACTTGTTTATTCTCCCGGCCGTCTGTCTATTGAGACACCATCGTTCAGAGATGCTTATTGGTCTTTCGGTGTTCATTGTCCAGTTTTGACATGCCTATGAGGCGATTGAAAATACCATCCCTTGGGGCAAGATGTCCTCCCAGTGAGATTTTGATTTTTAACACTTTAGAGAAAGGAACCCTGATGGTTACACGTTGGGCTGCTCTCCTCAAGGTCTGCAGTACAAAGCCACGGGCCGCTCTGCGGGGAAAAGATGAGGCTTAGTGCTCCCATAAGGATTTGGAAACACAGGGGCTGTTCTCCTCCTCCTACAGGGTCCCTGTGAGTCAAAATCTACTCACTAGCAGTGAGTTTGAGGTGGTTCTGCAGCAGAGTAGCCCCACCCAGCACCGTGGTTCCGTGAGTGCTGGCTGTGAATCCGACAACTTCCATCTTTTCTCGCTTTGACTGTGAGCTCGCCTGTGGGTCCATTCGTGAGGACCTATGCTTTCTTATGTACTGGGCTGCTAACCACAAGGTCTGCAGTTCAAAAACCACCGGCCACTCCCAGAGAAGCACGAGGCTTGCTGCTCCCATCAAGAGTTACGGATTCGGGACACACACCACCCCCTGGGGGCAGTTCTACCCAGTCCTCCGGGGTTGCTCTGAACTGGAATGGACTGGATGGGAGTGAAGTTAGTTTGGTTCATTTTGGTTTGATTTGGACACCAGCATGGCCTCATTGCCCAACCAAGCAAACCCCATTCCCAAATGGGATTGTGGTCACAAGGTTAGGGGATCGGAATCAACCACA
>NW_022106463.1:6116369-6126841 GCF_000313985.2 Echinops telfairi | reverse complement strand
GAGGATGAGAACCAAGAAAATCTTCTACACCTGGTTGTGCTGAGGACTGTACACCGCTTCCTCATGGGATTGAACGATTGAACCCTGTCGTGGGTGAATTACATGCCAATAAAACCGTTAACAACAAGAACAGCTCTGTGGACCCAGAGTGGTCACACCAAGGGGCAGCTCAGCCAGGGAGGAGGAAGTCAGACGGACAGGGGCCCTCACTGCACTGAGCAGCTCTCCCAGCAAGTCGTTGCTGGGCCAGAAATCCAGGGCAGGAGGGCAAACTTGACCAAGCCCTCAAGGCCTCGGGGAGATGATGTGGAGAAGGAAAGGCACTCAAGTTCCTGAAACCTGCTCTGCCAGGCCGCCCATTCCCAAGAGGCATCTCTGCTCAAATACTCTCATTCCTTTGGGGGACCTGAGAAGAAGCAAGGGCAGCTTGTGTTCAACGGACATGTGATTAGATAGGATGCAGGCACCAAACTCAAGCCAAACTTACCACCTTTGAGTGCTCCAACCCACAGAGACCCTATCGGACAGGCTAGAACTTCCCCTGTGGGCTTCTGAGACTATAAATCTTAACGAGAGGAGAAAGACTCACTTTCTCCCATGGAGTGGGTGGGTAATTTTGAACTGCCGACCTGTGGAACCATGTGCAACCACTGTGCCACCAGGGCTCCTTGATAGGACTGAGACCTCCCTCTATTGGCAACACATACATGCCAAACATGCTATGGACTCATAGCAACTCTATAGAACAGGGTAGAGCTGCCCCTGTGAGGTTCCAAGACTGTAATTCTTTACCGGCATATAAAACCCCATCTTTCTACCGAGAAGCGGCTGGTGGTTTCAAATGCTAGCCTTGCAGTTAGCTGCCTTATGCATCCACACCACGCCATCCTACATCTACATACATGATACAACAGAGAAGTTATGAAATGACATTATATCTCTGCAAGACGGCCTTCAAATGCACTCCCTCCCATCCACTGAGTCAGGCTCATGGCGACCCTCTGGGACAGAGCGGAGCTGCTCCTGGGAGTTTCTGAGGCTGTAACTCATTCCGGGGGCAGAGAACACGAAGCCCTGTAGGGCTATTTTCAAGGTTGAGGCAACATTAGAAGGTTACCCAGAAGAGAACAGGGACCCCCCCGGAAGAATGGACGCACAGAGACAAATGACATGGAGTCATGGCACCATGGCAGCCTGAGGCACCCAGAGGCTCCTGGAGAGAGAGAGTTCTGGAAATCGACTTCCATGAACCCCTGGGCCAAGTGCCGTCCAGTCTGTTCCGACTCAGAGGGACCCTGCGGTGCTCCACAAAGCTCCCAAGGGTGGCCATCTTCATGGACGACACCGCCACGGAGTGGCTGCTGGGTTCTAACCACCAATCTTGTGGTTGGCCGTCAGTGCCACCAGGACTTTCCATGAAGAGGAAATCCCATTGCCCTTAGGTCAATGGCAAGTCCACAGAACAGAGTAGTACTGAGCCCATAGGACTTCCAGGCCTACCATCTTTATCATGCTGCTGAAGACCATGTCCTGGACTGTCACGGACTTCCCAAAGAGCAAGCAAACGTCTCGGAGGAAGTACAGCCAGAACATTCGCTGGAAGCAAGGGTGGTAAGACTGGGTCACACTCGCGCTGGTCATCCATCCGGAGGGACAAAGCTCTGGAGAAGGCCATCATACTCGGTACAGGAGGGGTCAGAAAAGAAGAAGACCCTTGGAGACGCGGTGGCTGCCACCATGGGCCCAGACAGCGACAGCTGTGAGGCTGGCACAGGACTGTGCAGAGCGCCAACTTCTTGTGCATCCTCATTGGGTCGCCAGGACTCAGAAGGAACCCGACAGCACACCTTTCTCCTGTAGGAGGGCCGGTGGGTTTGAACCGATGACCTGTTAGTTAGAAGCCCAGTGCTTAACCACTGCACCACCAGGACTTCTTCTAGAAAGGCTATAACTTAGGGAAGCCCGTGGGACAGTTCTACTCGATCACGCAGGAGGCGAATAGTCAAAGCCACCTGACAGCACGTAAGAGTCAGGTTGTCTTTAAATGAATCTTAAATAAGTGACACCTCAACAAACCCATGCTAATCCCAGAGAAAAAGGGGGGAACTTGTTGTTGTGTTTTTCTTTTCCATTCTTTATACTCCAGCAGTTTCCACTGCAGAGTCTTTTCCCACGGACAGTCCGGGGTAACCCTTACCACTCTCTGTTTCTAGATTTCCTCACCACCCTGTGCAGACACCCCTGCTAGGGCACCATGACCCTCCCCACTGCCGCGAGTTGACACTTCACTGTCAAGCTCTAGAAACTGCCAGAGGCGCTTTGTGGCTCTAGGTGATGTGGCCCAGCGAGCACTGATTTTATTGGCTGTCTGGGAGGGGACAGGATCCATGCTTCCCACACACGCTACAGGTCAGAAGAAAGAAACTATTCTTCGCCTGTTCCTTACTGACGCTTCCTCACGTATCGACTAACCTCACTTACTATCTTGTCGTCTGACATTTCACATTAATGACAGTGCTGGACACATAAATAGGCGGTGTTTCCGGTGATCCACACTGCACATGGGGCGTTGGCTTGGCCTAAGCAACCAGAACCATAAGCCATAGGCTCTGGTGAGGATCGGGCCACAGGAGGGACGATGGCTGACCAGCTGTGGGAAGCCTTCTCCTGTTTAACATCCCAGTCCAACCAAGGAGAGCAGGGACAATGGTGGGATAATTCCAGGTCCTGGGCTGGCGAGTGGGGAGAAGGGGACAGGTGAGGAGGCCCTGCAGGTGCCGGGGAGGTCAGTGAGGAGAAGGTGGAGAGAGAGGAGGAGGAAATGGAGCCAACCAGGGTCCCCGCCCAAAGTGGGTGGCAGGAGCTGGTGGGGGATGAGCAACAATCGACCACTACAACCACCATCCGGTCCCGCTCCATCAGTCTGTCTTTGCATCTCTCTGCCCGTCTGCTGTGTGCGTCACACTGGGTCCACGCTGGTTCCCTGGTCGGACGTTTGTCTCTCCCCTCTAACTTGTGGAGGACTTTTCTGGCGGGGCAGTGGCTCTGTGTGCGCTATCATTTCCTCCTCGCACCTCCTTGCCTGGCCTGCGGTGCGTCCAGCCAGGCTGTCCGCTCAGTGAAGCGCAGGAACCTCAGTCTTTTGTTTGCTCGGGGCGCCACAAACAGCTAAGGCTCTTGGCTGTGAACGGAAAGGTTGAGGGTTGGAGGCCCCTCAGGGGCTCCTTGGAAGAAAACCTGGTAATCTGCTTCTCAAGCACCAGCCGCTGAAACCCCACGGCTCCCACGGAGCCTGTTCTGCGGGGCACCTGCCTCCGGTGACGGGTTAGCACACAAGCATGTAATGGCCGAGCCGCCAGGACTTCTTATTTACTTAATCAGTCTCAGAAGGACACATCAGTTCCTCTCCTCGCCCCGCCCCCACCCCCGCCCCCACCCCCTCTCCCCCCACCGGCTCCCACTGAGGAGGGTCAGCCTCTGCGAAGGGAAGTGGGAAGAAGCTGCATGGGTCAGAGACCCGCACAACAGGCCCACGCAGCATTGACCACTGGAGTGGCGGGCACGGCCTTCCTGAAAAACCACAAGAAGGAAGGGCATGGCCTCCCTGACAGAGCTTCTGTTCACCCGGCCGGAGTCCATGGATGGTACCGGTAGTGGCTCAGCTAGTCCACGCTCAGGTGGCTCAGAAGAAAACGCCCTGTCAGTCCACTTCTGAGCTCCTTAGGGAGTACAGTTCTACTCTGACTCACCCAGCGGGGTAGCCGGGAGTCCATTTAAACTGCATGGCAGCTGGGTTGGGGTTCTCATGGAGACCCTAGATGCCAGCGGTCCCCAGAAGGAGAAGGTTGCAGGCAGCCGAGGCAAGACCCTGCAGGAGCCCAGAGTTAGAGGCAGTTGAGGACCGCCCGGCTCTCAGCAGCTGCGTATGCCCTGCGCAGGGGCATCAGGACAGCGAGCAGGGCCTGTCCCCCGCAGTCAGTCCTCACCGCACATGCCCGCACCCTCCTGGGTCTCTCTGGGTGTCTCTCTCTCCGAGCAAGTCTCCTTATGAAATGTTTATTGGAGAAGTTATCTGCTGAGTCCTCTGGAGGACACATGCGATCGGAATTTAATTAACGAAAAAGGCAGTGAGTGACTAAACGGGGGTGCTGGGGAGAATCCGGCTCGGGAATCCGAGCCACGCACACTGCAAGTTGAATTCCGTGGCCTGGCTGCAGGAGAGGCTGAAATTCCAGAGGCAAGCAGAGCCCACCCTCCTCCCTCCCAGTGGCCATAGCCCAGTGCTGCCAAGGCCATCCCAACTGAGGGGGACCCTGCAGGACGGAGCAGAATTGGCCCTGTGAGTTCCCAAGGCGGTAGTGCTTTACGGGAGCAGACAGCTCTAGCTGTCTCCCTTGGAGCGGCCGATGGGTTTGAACTGCTGACTTTGTGGTGAGCAGCCAAGCGCTTAACCACCAGGGCTCCTTCCCTCATTTGTATGGCCAGTCATTAACAGTACAGAGAGAAACTTCCTCTGGCTTAGAAGCCATCCGGTCCACCTTCTCCCTGCCATCGCCAGTCTGTGTGTGTCCAGGGCCCAGGGCACAAGGTGTTTGTTGGGGTGGAGAATGGTGGGTAGGAGGGGAGAGAGAGATTCTTAGCAGGACCAAGGATACAGGACAGACCTCCGTCCCTCTGCTGGGGAGGGGGTAAGGTGGGACTTTGGGCCAGCCCATGTAAAACCCATCTGGGGCCAGAAAAGCATGTGTATCGATAGTGGCTTTAGATGCTAAGTGGGAGGCACCAGCCAGGCAATTCCAGAAGAGAACCGATTAAGAAGGCAGGGGGCTCGGAGCTGCCACTTCTGCCTGGGGTCTCTATTAGAACCTCGCTGTGGTCTGTGAACAGGGAGCCTTGGTGGTGTCGAGGTTATGCCTTGGGCTGCTATCTGCAAGGTCAGCAGTTCACAACCACCAGCTGCTCCGTGGGAGAAAGAGGAGGCTCTCGGCTCCCATACAAAGCTACAGGCTCCAGTCTGTCCCCGAGGGTGGGTGGCCCTGAGTGAGAACGGACTCGATGGCAGTGAGTTTCCAGCTGAGTCTTGTGACGCTGTGGGTCAGGGCTTGGGCAGCCTGCTCCGGGAAGCTTTACAGTCTTGGAAACTCTATAGGGCTGACTCAGTCTTGGGGTCACAGCGGTTAGTTGTCTGGTTGCTAACCCAAGAAATGGGGGTGGGAGCCCACCAGCTGCTCTGCTTGTGAGTCCTGCTCTCGCAAGCCCCCTGGGGCAGTTTGAGTGTCACAGGGGCCTCTCTGCATTGAAACAGACTGGACATTAACATATTTGCACAGAGAGCGATCTTACAGTACCAGGAGCTTCACAGAGTGTATGGGAATCTCTCGTTATCTTTCCATGTCATTTTCCGGTGAACTTTTTGAAGCCCCCGCGGTGCCCACTCTCTTTGGATGCATGTGGCATTTCGTGCTGGTGCTCAGCCCACCCCTCTGCCTGCGCTCTCGTTTCCATGGGCAGAAAGGGCTCTGTGCCATACCATAAGCGGAAGTGGGCACTCAATGACCCCAGGGCACAGTCTGCTTGTGACCATCTGCTTGTGGCCATCTGCTTGTGACCCCTGGCATTTCTGATAGCAGAGGGGACACGCTGAGACAGCAGGGTCCCAGAAGGACGGGTTAAGGAAGGACCCCTTCAGGTGTCACCAGGTGTGTCAACCGGTTCGTTTCCAAAACAAAACCGTCTCTTCCGAGTGAGACACACAGATGCGCACCTCTTTCTCTGGAGCCCCATGTTTCCGCTGCGGGAAGAACAGACAGGGCGGCGGGGCTCCCCCATGAACCAGTCAGGGCACTGAGGGCTCAGGCGGCGGCTCTGAGAGCAGAGGTTCAGGCCTCAGAGCCCAGGAGATGTGACCACAGCCTTGTTGTCACTCAGGACTCACAGCGAGCCCTGTGGCCCTGCGGGACGCCTGCCATTGATCGCCAGGCCTTTCTACCGTGGAGTCAGCTCTGGGGGGGTGCAAGCTGCCAGTCATCCAGGGGGCAGCTGAGCTTAAGCTGAACTGTGGTGCTTCCAGGCCACCTCTGCATGGTGTACCAAGCCAAAAGACCCCTAAAACTCACTGCCATCGAGTCAATGCCAACTCATAGCACCCCCATTGGGCAGCGTGGAACTGTCCCTGTGGGTGGCTGAGATGCTGAGACTATATCTCTTTACAGGTATAAGATAGCCTCCTCTTTCTATCTTACAGCGACTGGTGATTTTGAACTGCTGACCTTGTAGATTGCAGCTCAGTGCGTAACCACTATGCCACAGGGCTCCTTCAATGTGTACAGGGTAATGTTTTCTTGATCATTTTTGCAGTAATATTGTCATTACTTATACTTGTTAGATAATTTTGATTATAGATTGGGGCAGTGTCTTTTTGTCATCATTCATATTCTCTTAAAAAATAATTGAGCAAATATGTCATTTGCTTTTTTTAAAAAAAACGTTCCCCTTCATCTGAGCTAATAGGTGTCTATCCGCTCAGAAAAACTCAACTCACTGCCATCGAGCCGATTCGGACTCCTTACCATCCTAGAGGAAAGGGTGGAGCTGCCCCTGTGGGTTTCTGAGAATGTCACTTTTGACGGGAGCAGAAAGTCTGTGTTCTCCCTCAGAGCAGCCGGCGGTTTTGACTGAGTGACCTTGTGGTTAGCAGCCCAAAGCATAACCCACTCCGACACCAGGTCTCTCTTTCTTGGTACCAGCCCCTCACTGCTAACCACCGTTTTTTGCCTCTGGGCCCTGAGACGCGGGGGATGCTGCCTGGTGCCTGGGTGGGCCCTGGTGCAGACCTTCCAGGCTCCGTGTACACTGCATGATGTCATGGTTGCCAGCCCCCTCCTCATGACAATCCCAAGCACGGCCCTCCCCGTGGTTAGGTCTGGATCGGCCCGCAGGCTGTGCTGTAATTGGCTGGTTTGGGGGACTAGATCGCCAGGCCTTGCTTCCTGGTCCTTCGCAGTCTGGAAGCATCCCAGTGTGGTTATCAGCATTCCCGACGGACCCCTCTGGAAGCTGGGGGCTTGGTTTCGGGAGGAGGCCCAGTCGAGGGGTGGAACTGGGAAGGCCTCCTGCTGGTCTGAAAGCAGAGGGCAGTCAGTCGCATCTCTGAAGGCCATGTGGCCTGTCCGCCTCAGCTAAGATAGGCGTCCCTGGGGAGGTGAGGGCTTTGAAGTAGAGTGTTTGATCTTGGGGAGACAGATGCTGCCCAATTTCCCATGTGGGAGAGTATGCATCAATCTCAATCCCAGAAGCACCTCCGTGTTGGGGAGACCCTTGTCCCTGGCTGTCCCCGGGACACCTGCAGGTGCCACCTCCGCATCCAGCCGGGAGCTGCAATCTGCTTGGCGTTTAACCAGCCTGAGGACTGGCTCCCAAACAGGAAGCGGAGTCGCAGTTGCCAAGGCAACCTTCCACAAGGAGCAAAGGTACATTTGCAAAGAGGCACTTGCACGCACATCGTTCTGCCTCAAAATCTCTGCCTAACGACAACTTGCCAGTCCCCACAGTGGCCGCCTTTGCGCCCTTGAAAATCAGCTGTCAAATGGATGTTGTGACACTCCCCTCGCATGTCTCCCCAGACCTTTGCAACACAGCCCCTGCTCTGGTTTGAAGAACAGTGTGTTCGTCACATATGATCTGGATCTGCACGCAGAAACTCTGTCTTCCAGTTCACGAACCAGGAGAGTCCAGCCTGGCAGTCACACCGCTGCATTCCAAGGGGAGTGTGTGTCAGCGCAGACACCCCTGGGCCAGGAAGCAGGGAGCGGAAAACTTCAGGTTGGCTGGCGGCACGATTGATCCGAATTTGGGATTCTGGGTCAATTTTGAAGTCGGGGAAACAAAGCAGGCAGGTTCTAATGGGCTCAGGTGGCCCTGAACCCGTGGACCGGCTCCATGCTCCAAGGACATGCACGTGGGCTTCGTTCCCTGAGCCACTGCTACAGGCGAGAGTGAGCAAACGAATGAAGTCCAGCAGGGGCAGCCAAGCCCCAAACACCCAACCTCACTGCCCCATATCCTTACAGGAGCAGCCAACCTCTTCTTTCTCATGCCAAGGGACTGGTGGGCTTGAACCTGCAACCAGCCGGTTCACATCCCAACACCTAATCCCTCATGCCACCAGGCTGGGTGTTTATACCAGCTGACGTACCCGGTGCTCTCCAGTTGATTCCAACCTCTACAACCCATGCAGGCCAGTGCTGAGCTGCGCCCCATAGGGTTTTCAAAAATAGATCTTTTTTTTAATGAGGTTGTCAGGTGTGGGGGGAGGTCAGATGTGCAGGCATTGCCCCCCTGCCAGACTGCAGTGGGCCCCGCCTCTGCTGCTAAAGACAACGGACAGGCCTGCAGTCATCTATTTGGTTCCTGTACGAGGGGATTACACCCTACTGACAATGGTTCCTTTGGAGACCCAGAGAACAGGTCAAAGTTAAGCTGCCATCCCAACCTAGGATCCGCCCATCTTGTCACATGTACTCCCCCAATCCCGCCTCTTCCTATTGCGTGATGTCCCCAGACCTCCCCCTCATTGCTGTAAAACCTATAGTGCAGCCCCTTCCTGTGATGTAGGTCTTTACCTGTAATTAGTGGGCTTGCACGTCCCCAAAGGTACATAGGCTTCAGTTAGCAATAGAGATCCCTCTCTCCTCTCCCTGGCCCCTCTCACTGCTCTCTTCCCCCTCTCCTCTCCCGTCCTCTCGCCCTTGTTCCCTTTCCCGTCCTCCTTCCCTTCCCCCTCTCTCCACGTGGACCACCAGGTGGGGCTGAGGTGAGCAATGCTACCATGTATTGTGGCTGACTGCATTATTGTATCTCTCATGTTCTCCATGACTTTAATGTAAAATACTTAGATATCTCAAGCGTACAATTGTGCTTACTGAGCCTGTGGGTAATAGTGGGTGGGGGGCCGCCCCCCACCCCAAACCTTATACTACAGCCAGGTCTTCTTTCTGGGGCACGTCTGGGTGGAACTGAACGGAATCCGTCCGTTCACAGAGTGCTACACATTTGCAGTGCCCCCGACTCCTATTTAGCCGAGGGGCCCGTATTTTCTGAATGTCTCAAAGAGGCGATTATTATAAAAACCAGAAGCTGGTCCTATAAAGTGTCAAATTCTCATTGGAATCCAGACTGGAGATGTTGAGGGGATCTCTCAATCTATTGTCTGGAAGCAACTGTGAAACCTCAGACAGGAACTGTGTCAGGAAGCGACTCTAGCTCAGTAAGTAGTGTCTGCCGAGAGCACTGAACTCACGGTCAAGTTGACTCATGGCGACCCTGTCGGACAGAGTAGAGGTGCCCCACAGGGGCCTCCAGGTTGCCATCTTCACGGCAGCATCTTGCCTGGTCCTCCTCCTCTGGAGATGCGAGATGGGTTTCCAGCACCAAGCTTGCAGAGCTAGCAGCCAGCTGCTTAACCATTTTGCCACCAGGCCCCAAATCCCAAGCCAGAGCAGTTCCAACTCACAGCATCTGTGATACCCGGGTTATGTGTCAACTTGGCCGGGCCAGTTAAGGCCTAGTAATCCCCCGTGACCTGACCTAACATAAGGTAAACACAGCCAATCAGTTATAAGTCTCTATGGCAGGAGAAGAGTAGGGTGGAATGCAAATCCGACAGTCTGATGCACTTGAAAGGAAGTATCCTGGGATGGGAGATGTGCTTCCTATATTAGTGGACACTGTGGAGAAGCTTGCTTGCTTTTTGCTGGGTCTGGGTCCTGCGTCTCACTCATCAACCTCCAGTCCTTCAGATTTGGGTCCACGGCCTGCTGTTATCTTTAGTGGCCTGTCATGTGTACTGCCAATCTCGGGTTCATTTGCCTCTTCGGCCATCGCCTGATCTGTTGACCTTGGGGGTCCTCGTCCCCTAGAGCTGGTTGAACCGGGAGAAGACCCTAGCTAAACATCAGACTCATGGGCTTGACAGCAGCCCGGACTTGGACTGATCTGTCTTCAATACTGCGTGAGCGATTCTCTTGATAGAAATGTTTCTCTACATCCACATATACGAGTGTTGCTGGTTTTGCTTCTTTACAGAACCCAGCCTGAGACAGCAGCCCTATAAGGTAGAGGAGGGCAGCTCTGCTGGGTGCCCAGTAGAAGCAGGCTGCCTCGTCTTTCTTCCAGGTAGTGTCTGCTGGGTTAGAACTGCTGACCTTCTGGTTAGCCACTGACAGCTGAACCACTGTGCCACTCCTGAACAGACAGGAGCAGCCCATAAAGTGCGGAGGAGCATGTTGAAGGGCAGAAGGGGTGAGGTGGCAGGAACAGCACTGGGGACGATGGGGACACCCTGGGGAGCAGGCCACCACGTCAGGGAACCCCACAGGTGAAGACTGTTGAGTGGGGTCTGTGCTTTATTTTATATACTTATCAACAACAACAAAACATAAAACAGGACAAGGCAAAAATGAAAAGTGCAAGTA
>NW_022106463.1:6113519-6114711 GCF_000313985.2 Echinops telfairi | reverse complement strand
CTGGGATGTCTCCTCAGTGTTCAATTGCTCTTGTATATAAAGCTCTTTCTTAGACACATAGGTGTCCGTGGATTTGTTTCTCTAGTCCACCGAGACTCACACAAACACACACATCAGTCTTGGAGGAGGAACTGCCAGATTGTGCCTTTGATGTGTCTCCATGTACTCTGGGCCTGTGATCAGGAGGGGCCGTCCCTTGAGAAGGGCATCTTGCGTGGTGAAGCTGAGGGGCAGTGAGCCAGAGGAAAGCCCTCGACAAGGTGGATGGACGCAGGGGCTGCGGCCATAGGCTCCGACTCGAGAGTCACAGTGAGGCTGGCGGGGGACCGGGCAGTGTCCCATTCTGTGGCACGTTGCATAGGGTCCTAGAGGCAGCACCCACTCAACAGCATCTCACAGCCCCACACCCTTTCCAGGGGCCGAGTGCTGGATCCTCTCTTCCCCAACGGGTCCGGGGAGTTCAAACCCTGGGCTCTTCGGTCTCCAGCCGAGCACTTAACCATCGCACCGCCACAGGAAACCCCACGGAGCACAGTTCTCCTGGGATGCCAGGGCCTCATCAGCCGGAGTTGACGAATCAGCAGCACCCGGGCCTGTCTGGAGGGTTACCTAGATCAGTTGGGGGTTATTTTACTTCCTTTCATTGTCTCGCTTTTATTTATTTATTTTACATCTTATGGGGAGCTCTTCACAGCTACTGTAACAATCTGTAGTTCAATTAGATCAAGCACAGTTGTGCAATGGCTGCTACCATCATTTTCAAAACTTCTTGAACTCTTTGATATCAGCTCCCCTTTATCGCCTCCCCCACCCTACCTGCCCAGGAACCCTTTTTATTATATTAAATATTATTATTGTTAATTATTTAGCTGCATCTGGCACCATCCAATGTATCCATTCACCTACCAAGCTGTTATTTGTCCCCCTCAAGTGGGGTTATATCATCATCGCTATCTGTTCCCCCTCGAACCCCTTCTCCACTCCACCCCCTCTTTCCGTGCCCTCAGGGAATTGTCTCCTCATCTTGCTTTTAAAGGAAGCAAACTAGGTGGTGGTGGTGAGGACACACAGCCAACACTCAGAGCAGTCGCTCGACCTCCCACCAGGGACATGTCTACACTAGTCAAGTTCACAGCCAACCCCTCTCCTTTGAGCTGCTCCTCTGCCACTGACATCCCCTGGCTGCCCCACC
>NW_022106463.1:6109305-6111516 GCF_000313985.2 Echinops telfairi | reverse complement strand
ACTCAGAATCCACATGTGGACAAGCTCCCTCCAGGGACTGTTACACACACCCACATCTATAAAGCTGAAAGGCATCTAAGGCCTGCTCTGGGGCGCTAAGAGGAACACCTTCCCATCCTGTCATTTGAGGTGGGGTGAGGAGGGGGACAGAAGAAGGGGAAAAAAATACAGGGATAGGAGGATGTTGAGCCTCGGTTTCTCCTGCCCTCTCATGATTTATTTGATGCTGTGAGCGAGGCGCCTAGCTGGCTGGTATACCTAGGTGGTTCCAGAAATGAAAAACAACGCTTCCCCTTTGACAGTAGTCTTCCCACATGCCCGGGTCCCAGCTCTGACCCGGAGTCAGCTGGGCAGGGCCGGAGGGAGGAATCTGGGTGGGTAACCAAGCAGGTCTCTATCTGCCCTCATCCCTGGGACTGTCTCTTGCTGCGGATCTGTTTGCTGGCCTGCCCTTCGAGCTGCCTAGCCCAGCAGGACGCCTTGTGGGGCTGAGAGGTGCCTGGTTTGCTGGGCCAGGGCAGAGCCCTTCGAGAACTTGCTGGTGACCAGAGCAGTGAGAGCTGCCTTCTGTTTCTGTTAGGTTTGGGGGATGGTGGACCTCCGTTCTTGCTTCTCAACTCTGAATGGATTCACCTGGAGAGGCACTTTTGTAAATCTGAGTAACTGTTATGAGGGAATCTAGTCTCGGACAGTACATGCCATCTCTGGAAAGTGTGTGTGGCCGCGTGGCAGGGCTGTAGAAAAGTTCAGAACCAAAAATGGCCGCTTCAGGGGATCGCGAAAAACCGCGTTGAAAAACGGTCTTTTAGAGGAGCGCACAGAACCAAAGGGGGGTGGTGGTGTCCCAGAACCAAAAAGAGCGAGAGGTTTCCAGTGTGAGTCCTGAGAGGGCACTGCACACACAGGAGAGACCCCACTCCCCGACCTGTATGAGCGGGACCTGAGAGAGGGGGCCACAGCTCGTGCTCAGTCTTTTAATCCCCCCTATCCCCACTGGTTGGGGGGCATGGCTGAAGGTATTGACCGAACTTAGTGGCTGAGTTCAGGCACACCTGTGTGGCGTCATGTCACTGGTGCCTGGTGTGGGTGTGCCCAGGTTGATCTCCACCTGGGCCTAGGTGACCTGGGTCTGAGCACGCGTCTCAGGTGTGCCTGGTTTCTTTGCAACCCCTTTACGGTGGCATGGAAGGCTGCACTTTGTTTAGGCATGGACATGTGGTGGGGATGACTCTCTTCATCCCTAATTTTTCTACCTGTCATCTCCATTGTTAATGGCTGCTCCACACGGGGACGCTTCCTCTTCAAGCTGTTTTTGGTGGAGACACTTCTGCTTTGGGACAGCTTCCGGTGTGTGCCACTTCCGGTTTGAAACAACTCCGGTTTCAAGCACTTCTGTTCTCTATTGCTCATCTTAGTGGGAAATCCCACAGACGTTTTAATGGGAGCTATTCTAGTTTTCCTCTTCTGCTGGGTTTCTCCCATACACGGGTTCCAGCATTCCCAAATGTTCCAGCACCACGAGGCCGCCCTTTAAAACCACCCATCAGGAGGAGTCCACTCAAACCAGTGCTAGCTGAAGTCCATTACCACTGACCACACATTCCTTCACCGGCACGCGGACACTTACAAACAAATTGGTGCAGTGCCATTTCTTTCTTACTGTTGCGTTTCTTCCGGTCCCTGGTCTTCCCCTTGGACCATCCTCTGCGTTTGGGGACGTAGACGGTGTTAAAGCTAAAAAGAGAATACCACGGGAAAAAAACCCAGCCGGAAACTGATTGGTAGCAATTGCACAATTCTACATGATGTGAGTGAGATATGGAATACGTTATATGTATTAAATCCCAACTAATAAGAAAAATTTAAAAAACATTAAGGGAATCATATAAATTGAAGTTCATTTAAGATATGACGGACACATCAGGGTAGCATTTCACCTCGGAAGGCCAGAATTCCACGCCGCTCCTCCACAGAAAGATGTGGCGGGCAGCTGCTGTCAGGGATAGCAGACAGCCTTATGGGAAAGCTCCACTCTGTGACACAGGGTCGTTCTGAGGCAGAGTCCACTTCAAGCACCAGCTGTGGCCACCAAGCCCATGTGCTCTTGTTTCATTCGCTGACCGGGCCAGGAGGAGCCCTGGGGTGCAGCGCTCAGTGTTTGGTTGCTAGCCAACGGCCGGTGATCTGAACTCCGCAGTTGCTTCTGTGGGC
>NW_022106463.1:6105892-6108214 GCF_000313985.2 Echinops telfairi | reverse complement strand
AGGACTTTAATATAATATTTATATATCTCAACTGTACAATTGTGCCTATCAAACCCGAGAATAGTGGTGGGGGGCTGGCAGCCCCAACTCCAACCATAGTCTCTGATGATTGGCTCAACACATGGCTTGGATCAGTACAGTGAGAGGATACAGCCTAAAATCAGCGTTCCTGGTTTTAAACCAGACGGGATAGCCTTGTTATGTCTGTGTAAGTGCCTTTTGATCCGTGTGTTCAGACTCCAGAGGAGCACAATGAGGTGTCCTGGGATTCCCGTTCTTCTCGAGGCTATCCATAGTTTGTTGGAGTCCACACAGTCGAATGCCTTGGCATAGTCAATAAGACACAAGTGAGCATCTTCCTGGGATTCTCTGCTTTGAGCCAAGATTCATCTGATGTCAGCAAGGATACACCCTCTTCTGAATTTCTAGCAGCTCCCTATCCATATACTACTGGAATCATTGCTGGATGATCCTCCACAAAATTTTACTTGCCCGTTGTGGTAGTTACATAATCACGTCAACTTGAGTGTATTATGAGTAAAGGGGTAGAGTCTAGCCTGTCAATCAGGTCATCATAGCCAATGACACCTCAGTGTGGGTGTGACCTTCTCATGAAGTTTCTGGGAACTTCCTCTTTTTCTCCTGGGAGGTGGACCACACACGCTCTTGGCTTCACCTTCCTGTTGACGAGGCCCATGGAGTTATGCTGATGGCAGCCAGAGCCCTGTAGATGCTTCCACCACCACTGGATCCATAAGACTTTCCACCCACTGGCCTGTGATCTTCCTGCATTCGGCATCATTGCATGTGCTGCATGAATCTGGAGAGGGATTTGTGGACTAGTATCTGACCTATGGGATAGTATTAGACTTATGGACTTGATCTGGACTGGGCTGGGATGTTTTCTTAATATACAATTGTTCTTTGATATAAAGCTCTCCCTTACATAGCAGTGTCCCTGGATTTGTTTCTCTAGTCAACCTGATCTAACACACACATGATATTAATGAAACATAGCAACCATCAACAAGGTTTTAGTCGTGCTCAGAGTTCATACATAGAGCAACTGGTGACCTGGAGGTTAGCATGACGATGCGATGGGTTGGACTAGGATGGTGCCTAATGACCACAGCATGCTTAACTCTGATCAATTTTGCTTATTGTTCTACATGATTTACCACCTGTTTTTCCAAATGTATGCTTTACCAACTTCCCAGGGGTTCAGTTAAGAACGTGGAAGGTGAATTACTCTTTGCTTGGGGGTCACCCGACCGCTCCATTTTTCCTGGTTATTGTATAAGTCTGATACGGGGTGGTCATCTGGAAAGTAGGCATCAAGACAATGAAGTAGTTCATGTTTTGTCTGTACCCATAGCAACATAACGTGTGTGTGTACCCAGAGCAACGTAAGTCTCAGGTTGTTTGTGTGGCTTTTCATGTACGTTAAGAGCAGCCCACCAGCATGTAGGTACCTAAGTGACATTGTTAGGAAACACATGTGAAGGCTGCTTATGAATGGAGATGAGCTCCGGGGCCCAGTCAACAGCCCCCTATGCTGCTGGCGCTCTGCTGCTTGGCTTCCAGATAAACAGCTTCATCTCTTTCTCTGTTTAGGGTTATTCAATTAGGCTCAATTACTCCAGGGGCACGAGTTCACATGCAGGTGAAAGACGTGGCAGTCTGCTTCTGTCAGGATTTAGGACCTTTGCTCTCCTTAGAAGCAGCTGTACTCTGTCCTAGAGGGTCCTTAGGAATTAGAATCAATTGGATGACCATGGGTCATGGCTTGGTTCGGTTTTCCCATGAAACGTAAGGGGTTTAGCTGATGTCATGAAAGCTCCTTCCAGGCTTTTCTTTAGCCATTGGAACGTGGCTTCCTTGTCTCCTCACCCTTGCTCCAGATGCAGTGCAAAAGGGTCCCCTCTTCAGGGACTTGAGTGCTTCTGGGGAGAAGGGGCATCCGCTTCAGTTCACATTTTGAACAAAGCATTGGCGTTCATCACTGCCCATGCACTTGGACTTGCTGGAGTGCTCCGGCTTGATCCATCCTATGGTAGAACAGACTGGGGGGAAATGCCAGAGGGCTCAGTCAGGCCTAGCTCAGGTCCACCCACGTTATGTTGTTATGGGTACAGGCAGAACATTAAATATTCCATTATCTTGATGAAACTAAACACTACCTGATCCTCCACCACCCCCTGGGTTTTTGTGAGGTAACCTCTTGCAGGGTGCCAGGTTCTCATTGGCTGACTTCCGAAAGTAGAGCAGATGTCCTTTTTACCAAGCTTGTCTTCGTCTGGAAGCTCCGCTGAAACCTTTTTA
>NW_022106463.1:6103165-6104612 GCF_000313985.2 Echinops telfairi | reverse complement strand
ATGGAGGAGGGAAGTCTTCCAAAAGACAGAGGGGGAGCTAGAACTGAGGAGACCCTTCCAGGAGAGACACACTCCCAATTTTTCAGCACCTAGTTATGGAAAGTTTCAAACGTACAAGTGCAGAGAGGAGAGTATAAGGAACCCACCCCCATGTGCCTTTTACCCAGATTCAAAACCCTCCAATCCAATTTAGCCTTTTCGCGGTTCGATGCCATGTAGACGGTTCTGACTCACGGGACCCCGTGCACAGCAGACCGGAGCACCACCTGGTCCCGCCCCTCTCTCTCCCCAGATCTCTCTGAGGGACGCCGAAAACTCTCTAACCTTTCCTCCACAAGTGCTTCCGTCAAGATCCCCCAAATTAAAGACGGTGGGAAAATCACAGCAACACTATCGCTGCCGCTGTTGCGTGGCGTGCAGGTGATTCGGACTCGTCTCGCCCCAGGTGACAGAGTAGAACTGCCCCCTGAGGGCATCCTGTGCTGTCCCCTTGGCAGGGCCAGAGGGCCGGGGCCCGCGATTGCACTGGAAAATGTAATCCTTTTTAAGCACCAGGTTTCACGTTATTTCCGTCCGTCTCTGGAAGGCTGTTGTTTTATTTTCACCAGTGGCTTACTCCGATGGAAACCCAAGCCAGGGGTCCACACTGCGTTTTGTTAACGGGCTCGTTTAGGTCTCGTGGATCCGTAGGTGATTCTTCCTCATTTTTTTCTGGTCACTGTTGGAGAAAGCAGGTCTTCGGTGCTGTAGAAAATGCCACCTTCTGGATTTCGCTGATTGCACAGAAAAGGTGTCAGGTGACACATTCTTCTTTCACTTGTAAGTTCTCTGAGGTGAATTCACATCCTGCGTTGACGGATTTAGGACTGTTCGGTGTGTGTAAGGGGGCGTGAAGGGAGGGTGGTGGTGAGAGGCAAGGATCAGTCCCAGTTGCCTCGGATCCTGTGCTGTGAAGCTTGCTCCGTGGGTTCGGTTTGGCCTGCTGGCTCCATCGTTAGAAAGTGCTCCGTTGGTTTGGGGTCTTTCCTTTGGATTTTCACTCGCCACACTTGATTCCGACTGTGTCAAAGTAGACCCCGCCTGTGTCAAAGTAGAGCGTGTTTTCAATGGCTGGGGCGGCATCATGAACTCACTTCATACAGCCCCTCCAACCATGGCCTTGCTAAGGTTTTCGGTGGTGAATCCCTCAGAAATGGACAGCCTAGACATCCTTCACAGCCCATTCTGAGTCTGGAAGCTCCGGTGCAGCCTGTCCACTAGGGGTGAGCCCGCTGCCATTTGAAAGACCGGGGGCATCGCTTCCAGCATCACAGCAACGCACAAGCCAGCTACCATGGTACAACAAGCTAACAGAAGCCACGCGATCCAAGGACATGTTGCTTTGGACAAGCCTGCAATACAGGGCCATTTGAAACTGCTAAAGAGCAAGGTCCCTTGGGGGCCTAAG
>NW_022106463.1:6096940-6101269 GCF_000313985.2 Echinops telfairi | reverse complement strand
GATGAGACGGAGCGGATATGCGGTGCCCAGACTATGGGACTATGAGGCAGAGAAGGCAGGTTTCCTGGTCCACAGAGGCCAAGGGATACGTGGTTGAGAGACTGGGGACCGGAGGGACCTGGCTACTGGCTGACGAGAGGTGTTGCCGTGGACCACAGGCTATATCCTGTTTACCGATCCTGACTTGGGGTCACCTATTAACTTCCCTAGTAACCCCCCTCAATTGTGAGTGTGGCTATGAGTTCTGTGTGACCACTGCCACGAATCCTGGACTCCCACTGAGAGGTAGCGGAAGGAAGGCCCTGGGAGGAAGGATCGCTATCAGAGTAGATACAAGAGGATGGGACGTGGAGCCATGTCTGACCCCGGCCTTGTGGCAGTGGGGAAGCCAGAGGAGGTCGGATAGGTCCCTTATATCATTTAGGCAGCATTTCTCTTTTTCTTTCACTGATTTTTGAAGAGGGGAGAAAGGACGAAAAGATGGGTGGATAGAAAGGTGAGTGGGTTTGTAGATTGGGTGTTGGGTAAATGGTAGCTCATCTAGTCTAGAAGCTTCGAGAAGGCAGGGATGGTGGCTGCTTGCTCACACTTGGCTGCTAACCCAAAAGTCAGCGGTTCAACACCACCAGTCACTCTGTGGGAGAAAGAAGAGGCTGCCTGTCCCCATGAAGAGCAGAGCCTTGCAAACCAGTTGGGACACGCCCACTCTATCCGACAGGGTCATTATGGGCTGGGTGGGATAGGCTCAACAGCACTGGGTACCTGTCCAATGCCTAGTCCAGGACCTGCTGAAGAGATGGTACTCACCAGTGTGTAATTAACATAATCAATCAACGAATCAATGAGTGAAAGGCAGAAACCACCCTTTCCGCCCATCGCTTACCTAAAACCACGAAACTCACAGCCACTGAATTGATTTCGACACCTCTCAACGCTACAGGACAGAGGGGAGCTGCCCTACAGGGTGTCCATGGCTGGGATCTCTACAGAAGCAGACTGCCACAACTTTCTCCCACAGAGCAGCCGGTGGGTTCGAACTGCCAACCTTTTGGCTAGCAGCAGAGTGCTTCACTCTTGTGCCTCCAGGACTCCTGGTCTCACATCTGCATTGTGGTCCAGTCAGTCCGTGCCCTTTACCCCTTCCTTCACTCCTTTCCAGACCCCAGCACCACAGGGAAGGAAGGAAAATCTAAATGACAAAGAAAAGTCACACGAAGATGGAGAGGCCCACTGTGAGGCGCTTCCACAAAGTTAATGATGCGTCCGTGCAAATAAGGCCCGGGGTGCCATGCCGTGGGAATGCATCACTGCTGTGGACAGATTGGCGTGGCCGGGAATGACCAGGTGTTGGTTCAAAGCACAAGAACCAGCTCTCGGCTCCTTCCCTTGCTCCTCATTCCATCCTACTCAACAAGACCTCAAGGGTTTCGGAATGGACCGCTAGGCAGGCCTCGCTCTCGTACTGGCCACTCAGCCCAGGCCAGGGAACGCGCTCGGGTCTCCTGGCAACCCTCGCCTCACCTGTAGGAGCATGGGACCGCCCCTGGAGGCAGACACACACCCCAGCAGACAAGAAGGCCAAGGCCAGAGAGAGAGAGAGAGAGAGAGAGAGACCCCAGCATGTCTCTTATAAAGTCCACACCTCTCCGGAAGCATCGTCAGGCTGAGTTCTGATTGACAGGTTGGGCTCCACCCACCCCTACACAAGTACCAGTGGACGTGAACCCAACTGCCACACTAGTCATGGCAAACTTGCTGGGTTCAGGGAAGAACTGCCCCTGGAGGCTTTCAGGGCCTCTTGGGAGCATGTGCCCAGGCCTTTCTGCTGAACCACCCCTGAGTCCTTTCAAACTGCTGTCTGTCCTTCCTTTCTGTTAGCATCCAAGTGCTTATCACCTTAGCCCGCCCACGGACTCCCGGGCAGGGAGGAATCCAAGATCAGAAACCAGGGGGCATGTGCTTCAGGACCCGGGAAGAGCACTTCAGATTGGGGAAGTTGTGGCATTATTGGGGACACTGGTGAGCCAAGCTAAACGTTCTTCCAATTACATCGACTTCTCCATCGGAATGACTGTTTCTGGGCCACACAGCCACGAGGGTGTCAGGTCTGGAGTAGAGGTCTGAGTGCTTCCTGTTCACCCCACAATCCCACTGCTGGGGGCAAGGTAGGAGCTCAATGCAATAGCGTGACCAGGGGAGAGAATGAAGCAGGTAGTGGCAGCCCGTCAACTGCGACTGACTCATGGTGACCCCACTGCCCTATGGGGCGCCCTAGGCTGTCATCGTTATAGGAGCAAATCACGGGGTGTTTGCTCTGCACAGCCTGTGGGTGGACTCCAGCTACCCACCTGCCAGTGTGTAACCAAGCATGCCCTTTATATTTCCTATGTGGGCAAAGGTCATGATAGCTACTGGTGGCGGGTCTTTGAAAGAGAGCTTCCAAACGGCAGCCCTGAATGTGAATAGTGGGGATACTTTCTTTTCTTTCTTTTTAAATTTATTTTGGAGGGGTGTTGCTTTCTTAAGCATAACAAACAACGCTAGCATGTTCTTCTCTGGGCCCGGCACTGCTGGCTCTCTTGTCTTTTAAGAAACTCATGACTTCTTGGCTGGGCCAGGATTCTCAGTGGTTTGGCAGTTCAGACCTGGTAATCTCCCGTGATGAGATCTCATAGAAAGCAATCACTTCATAATGAGATTTGCTACGAGCAGCCAATCACTCGTAATGGAGTTTCCTTGGAGCGTGGCCTGCTTCCAATATAAGCGGACGCTGTGGGAAAGCTTGCTTGCCTTTTTGGGTCTGGGACTTTTATTTGACTTGTCATCTGCCTTTGGACTTGAGCCAGCAGCCTGATGCATTGCCAGCTGACCCTGGTCTTCATCAGTAGCCTGTCATCTTATGTGCTGACCTTAGATTCAGTCGTCTCTGCAGCCAGCTGCCTGTCATGTGACCTCCACACTTGAGTTCATTGTCTTCCGCAGCTACAGGAGTCAGGAGAAGCCTGCAACTTGATATTTGACCACAGGCTTGGAACTTGCCTGCCTCTACACCTGTGTGAGCCATTTCCTTGATAGAAATCTCTCTCGAGGCTCTCTGCTCCCTTAAAGATTTCCAGCCTCTGAAATCCACAGGGGCAGGTCTACTCTGTCCTGTAGGGTCACCGCGAGTCAGAGCAGACTCGGTGGCAGTGAGTCTGGCTTTGGTTTTGGACATGTACACATTTTGTAAGCCTCACTGCCTTTGCTTCTCTAGAGAACCCAGCCTACTCCACCTCCTGCTAATGCCCCATGAGAACGGAGCCAGCAGCAGCTTGGTCACCACCTCCAGACTAGAAGCAGAGTGGGAAGGAGCTGGCCGGGTTCTGATGGCCCACTTTGAGCTGGTTCAACAACTTCCTGAGAACTCTTTGGTCTGGGATCCTAATATCTCTTTTGCACACAGTAATATTCCCATTCACTAACATCCCTTCTCCACAAGGCAGAATTCCAGTTCACTAATATCCCTTCTCCACACGGCAGTATTCCAGTTCACAGAAAGCATTTTTTTGTTTTGGTAAAAAAAAATGTTGAAATCCATCTGTGTGTTTGTTTCTGGCAAAGTGCATAGCTGAGTGCACTCTTGAAGAGTGGAAATGCTGTCCAAAGGTAGATTTCTTTCTTTTGCTGTTTTTCATTGATCTTTTTTTCATGGGGAACATACGCAGCAGAACACACAGCAACTCACCGATTTCCATAGAGTTCCATGACATTGATTACACTCTTCAACTGCTCTCCCATCCGTCCTCACCTCCTTTTCCTAATTGCTCCTCCTCCATGAACAGAAACCACTGCCCCCTTCAGCTTCTCACAGAACCCTCCAGGTGGCTGAGGCCAACCTGATAAACATGATCCCGTACGGACAATTCTTAGTAAGGACACAATGCTCAAGGCCGGCTTTCTTTGCTAATTAGGCTAGACTGTTTGTTTGAAAGCAGAGCTCACGGGGATAATTCTTGTGTTTAAGGTTTAAAGATGATCTCAGGGTCATGGTCTCCGGCTTTATCCGTGGCTCCCGAAAGTCTGGATTCCATGGCAATGTGAAATTCTGTTCTGCAATTTCCCCCCTTTTGACCATGATTCAGCTGTAGATTCCCATAGTGGGCTTTAAGCATGAAGGGAGGGGAGCTGGAAGAGAATGAAGCAGACTTGAGTGTCCGCAGTTTGAATCTTACCCCTCTCTGGAGAACAGAGATTGTTTCCTGGACAACCCCTCATCAGGCACTGTAGTAGGGCCTCTACCCCGCAAATACATGTTGGAGCCCATCATCAACCCTGACCTGTCGTTATAAT
>NW_022106463.1:6092949-6093964 GCF_000313985.2 Echinops telfairi | reverse complement strand
GAACACTATGTGTTTTTTTATTATTAATAATTCATTTTATTGGGGGCTCTGACAGCTATTTTTACCTCTGCACATTGTTCGTTTTTTTCCCTTCCACGGGAACAAAAGGATCACGGCCCACACGCTCCTCAGACTGGCAGCCCAGGGAGGAGGCTCAGACACGCAGGGCTGCTATCCCCAACCTCGAGAAGAGAGTGTGGGGGGCACAGTGCCAGCAAGGGGTCATGGTCAGGGGGCCGTCAGTGGCCCCCTGGGTGCCTGACAAGAGCACTCAGGTGATTAGAGAGGCCATCTCTCTTCTTCTGTGATGCTCCCTCCCTCCGTCTCTCTCCACCTGAGTCTCCCATTTCCACCCCCTTCCTCTCTGTTCCCCACTTCCTCTCTCCTCTTCCCCTTCCTCCTCCTCCTCTCTCTCTCTCCTCTCCCTCTCCCTCCACCCCTTCTTCCTTCTCTCTCTGGCTTTCCTTTTTCTCTCCCTCCCTCCCTTCTCCCCTTGGTCTCTCTCTCCCTCCAGGCCCCTCTCTACCTCTACCCTTCCCCTCCTACACACACACAAACACACACACACAACAAAGAAACTCCCTCCCGCTGTTGTCTGTCACCCCCAGGGTCCCTAGAAAGAAGCGTGTTGCCTGGCTCTCCCGTGTTTGCTGCACGCATTGTCTGTGTCTCTGGGCAGCTCATGGACTGGTGGTATTGGGTCATCGGGCCGCACAGGCAAAGCCAAACGCTCCAAGGGGACTGTGTTTGGTTTTTTCTTCTTCTTTCCCTTCCAAATAAGCAGCACATTGGGGGTCCCTTGCTTCAAAGTCCCCCATGGGGGTCTTTCCAGGGCCTCTCCCACGCCCGAGGTCCGAGTTGGAGAAAGAGAGAGAGAGAGAGAGAGGAGGAGGCTGCTGTTAATGTGTAGGTACACACAATTGCACGCTCGGTATAATTCCATGTAATAGCTATGATTCCCTAAGGCGACGCGGTGTCTGATTGCACAGGCAGTGTTTCGTAGAGCAGCGAACCT
>NW_022106463.1:6081656-6091360 GCF_000313985.2 Echinops telfairi | reverse complement strand
AGGAGCGGCTGGTGGGTTCAAACTGCTGACCTGCGTGTTGGGTAGCAGCCCAGCACAGAGCCAGCCCACTAACACCACTAGGGCAGACCCAGCTCTGGAGGACATGGGGGAGCGGGGCTACCTTCCCAAATAGCAGGCTTCAAAGGGCCGTTACCGCTGTCCCTGCACAGCACGGAGGAGAACAAGGCCAGAGAAAATGCTTGCTTAAAATAGTGGCGATCATCGGGGAAGGACGCCCCCATGTGAAGGCAGAGGTAGAGAATGGAGCGGGGACCAGCTGTCACCAGCAGCGAAGAGATGGGCACGGAAGAGACTGCCCTCCAAGAGTCAATGTGGCTGGCACCCTAGCTTCAGACGGCTTCCCTCCAGAACAGTGAGGTCATGTTTGTTCTTATCAGCCCAAACATATGCAGTCTCGGTGGTTATAGGAATCACACACAGACTAACCTTCCCCCTACCGTGCCCCACATGCACACTGAAGCCGGACAAGGAACAGGGAAAACCGAGGGAGAACGGATGCCTTTGAATTAGCCAAGAATAGTCAGGAAACTGTGGGCTACCAGAATGGCGCCATCTCTTTTGGAAAAAATACAGCCAGGATGCTCCTTAGAGACACGGAGGGAGAGGCATCCTCTCATGTACTCTGGACAGGTTATTAGGAAGGACCAGACCCTGGAGAAGGACATCATACTGGCCAGGGGGACACTGGGAAAGCGAACAGCCTTTACTGAGATGGAATGACACAGTAGCTACAGCAAGGGGCTCAAAGCGGCAGCATCCAGTGGTGAGGGTGGCACAGGGGAAGGCAGGGCTTCCTTCTGTCGTACCTGGGGTCTGCTATCAGCCAGAACCAACCCGACGGCACCTGAGTTCAGCAACTCGGTGCCTGAGCTCCTTGGTTCCGGGCCAATCCTGCCGAAGCAGAAAGGGCAGGGTTGAGGGCCGGCGAGATGCAACACATTTCATTCTGCAGCTGCCCGGCCTTGAGGACCGACTGTGCGGCTTTGGGGCAGAGGCACCAACAAGGACGTCCTGCGCTGAACGAGGTGACCGTCAAGGAGAAGCCAAGTTTAGGGTCGACCCTGAGTCTGAGCGAGCTTCGGCACCTACCCAAGCGTTGGCTGCCAGCCACCAGGTCAGTAGTTCGAATCTCCCAGCCACCCTGAGAGACAAAGCTGTAGCTTTGTACTCCATCAAGAGCCACCGTCTTGGGACCCCCCAGGGGAGGTTCTTCCCTGTCCCGTAGGATCGCTAGGAGCTGGAGTGGACTCGATGGCAGTGGATTCTTTCCTTTCTTTTTTTTTTTAAGGGGACCAATTAGTTAATTAGACCAAAAAGACGTTGCATTAGGATGCACACGACCTCTTCAGAGCATTGAAAAGCAAGGATGTTAGTCTGAGGCCTCAGGTGTGCCTGATCCAAGCCATGGTCTTCTCCACTGCCTCACGGGCACGTGAAAGATGGACGTTGAAAGAGGACGACCAAAGAGGAATCATGCATTTGAACGGTGGTGCTGGAGAACACTGAACGTCCCACGGACTGCCAGAAAGACAGACAAATCTGTCCTGGAAGAAGTACAGCCAGACTGCTCCTCAGCGGCAAGGATGGGGCGGCAGCTACGTAATCTGTCAACTTGTGAAGGGGTGGAGCTAGCCTGTCAATCATTGAGGCCTCTGTGTGGGCGTGGCCATCTCCTAAGGATTTGGGGAACTCCTTTCTTCTTTCCTGGAGGTGGGACACACAGACTTTCTCTCTGCTTCGTCTTACTGGGAGGCATTCCTATTAACAAGCCACATGGAGCTGCCCTGATGGAGCCAGAGCCCTGGAGCTGGAGGAGCCACGTGGAGACCCATGCCAGTGCTGAGACATTTCCACTGCCACTGGATCCACAAGACTTCCCACCCACTGGCCTGTGATCTTCCTGCATTTGGTGTTATTGCATGTGTTGTGTGAGTCTGAAGAGGAATTTATAGACTGGTATCAGACATAGGGGCTAATATCAGACTACTTATAGACCTAATTTAGACTGGGTTGCATGTTTTCCTAATATATAATTACTCTTTGATATAAAGCTTTTTATTACACACCTGAGTCTCTCCAGACTTGTTTCTCTAGTCTACCCAGACTAACAAATAGCAAGAGTTCCTCTTCCATACTTTGGACATCTTGTCAGGAGAGGTCAGTCCCTGGAGAAGGACGTCATGCTTGGTAAAGCAGGGGGACGGCAAAACAGCAGAAGGCCCTCCACCAGATGGATGGACACAGTGGCTGCAGCCATGGGCTCAGGCCCAGGAGCCTAACGGTGAAAATAAAGAAGAAAAACAGAACAAGAAGTCGCAAAAGAAAGAGACCCGTTGTTTTTTAGTTTGTTTGTTGGAAATGGGTTTTTCTAACTGTGGAAGGCGTTCCTGACATCTCATCCAGAAAAGGAGCGAGTGGCTGATAATTCCGTCTCTGCTTTCTGTTGCTCTCCTGCCCTGCCACACCCTTTGCCAATCTTGCTTCCGCTGGGGGAGTTTGGAAAAGCTAAGTCTTGAAAGAGAGGTGGCGTGGTCGCCTGAGTGATGGCAAGGAAGAAATAGAAATTGTCCAGACTGGAGGGAACTGTATGGAGTCCCGGTGGCTACATGGTTAAGGAGTTTGGCCAGAATCTAGAAATTGTCCAGACTGGAGGGAACTGTATGGAGTCCCGGTGGCTACATGGTTAAGGAGTTTGGCCACTAACTGAAAGGTTGGCAGTTCAAACTCACCAGCTGTTCCACGAGAAAGAGGAAAAAAACCCAACCCTGCTGTTGGTTAAAGCATAGGACTACTAACCACGTGGCCAGCAGTTCAAACCTACCAGCCATTCCATGGGAGAAAGGAGAGTCTGAGTGCTATAGTCTCAAGTGCTGTTTTATACACAGTATAATTTTACTTAAGTAAAAATTGTAATCTAAAAATGTAGTCTCAGAAACCCTATGTAGGGTCACTGTGAGTCAGAATCCGTGTCACGGCAGGGGCTTTGTGCTCTTGTAAAGGTTTGTTGTTGGGCGCCAGGTTGGCCCTGACGCACAGCCACTCTACGTGTGAGGGAAGGAAAGACCGCCCGGGCCCTCGCCACCCTCACCAGGGTGGGTATGTGGAGCCAGCGCTGCAGCCAGTGTGCCCATTGATCAAGGGCCTTTCTCTTTTCACTGCCCATCTAGGGCAGCAAGGGCGCATCTGGGGACTCGGGGCACCTCATGGGCACTGACTGGGGGGAGAACGATGCACGTGATGACGGCGCTGGGGCAGAAGACTGCAGCAGCCGGGCTGGGTCTGCCTTGGAGGAAGGACTAGGCCGGCATGCTCCTTAGAGGCAAGGAGGGCGAGGCTCCGTCTCCCACCCTTTGGACGTGTGTTCAGGAGATTCCGGTCGCCGGAGCAGGACCTCATGCTTGGAAAGTGGAGGGGCAGCGACAAGGAGGGAGACCGAGGATGAGATGGACGGACGCAGTGGCGGCAACAATGCGCTCAAACAGACGGTCAATTGTGAGGATGGGCAGGACGGGGCTGTGTTTCCTTCCGTTGTATCAGGGCCACGAGGAGTGGGGGCTGACTCAATGACACCTGTCAACAGGGTATCCCGGGGAGAAAGCCAGGGGACCGTGGGGCTGCATGGGGAGCCTCCTATGACATCACACATCAGTCGAAATCTTTTAAAACATTGAGTCAAGTGGCCTGGCCCCCTGAGATGGCATTTCCTGGGGAAGGCAGAATCCTGGGAGAAGGTGCAAGCCAGCCAGCGCAGGCAGCCTCCCATCAGCCAGACCAGGGGTCACCGTTACCATGGGAACCTGCTGGGGCCCTGCACCCAGAGGCACTTTTTCTTGATGGTTGGTAGATGCTGTCTAGCTGATTTCAACTCTTGGCTTGCCTCCCTCAGAACTGCTGGGTGGGTCTAAATGACAATCTTTTGCTTCAAAACTCAAAATCACTGCCATCGAGTTGATTCAGACTCCTGGTGACCCCATCCTGGGTTTCCTAGACGGCAACTCTGTACAATACTAGAAAACCTTATCCTTCTTCCCCCCGGGGCAGCTGGTGGTTTCAAACTGCTGACCTGTGGTGAGTAGTTCAACACATAACCACTATGCCACGGGGGTTCTTATCTTTCAGTTAGCCATCCAATATTTAGCCTTGTTGCACCACTAGGTGTTTGTTGTGTATCGAACACATATTCTGTATCCTCAAAGAACCACTCATCATGAAGGGACTGGTGACGTCTTAAAAGCCCTTGTTGTCAAGTTGAAGAGACTCGGAGCGTCCTCGAGGACAGAGGGGAACCGGCCCATCGGGTTGGTTTCCAAAGCAGTCATCTACAAGGAAGCCAGCTGTCTCTTCTTTCTCCTGCAGAGTGGCTTGTGGGATTGAACTTCCAACCCTGGGGTTGGCAGCCAAGCTCTCTGAGCGCTGAACGACTGGCGCTCCTGCTGCTATTTCTGGCACAAGAGAGCAACTTCCACAGTGAATGCGAAGGGCCTGCTGATTGTGACCCGTGAAGCCATCGGGTGGCAGCTGGACTTCCTCTTGCAGACACAGGCGTGAGAACACCATGGCTGGAAAACCACCTCAACTTCCTGGCCAGTGAGTGGTGTGTCTCGGGTGAAGCAGGGCTGTGCTTCTCCCTTTCTGCAGATCGGGAAATGACGGGCAACCGGAGCGGCTCCCGGTTCCCTTTCACAGCTAGAGCAAGGGAGAAAGAGGAAGAGAGGGCAGGCTCCCACACCTGGCTATGGGGACAGAGAAGGAAAGCAGTGGGGTCCAGTCTGGTTCGTGGAGAACCTTCCCCTGGCCGCTCTGGGAGCTGTCCTCCGGAGCCTGCCCAAAGGAAGGGTGGATGTTAAGTTGAATCACCCACAAGAGGCAGCTCTTTGCTTCTGCTGGTCAGGAACAAAAGCGAAAGGGAGAAATCCAGGACTGGAGAAGAACTCCAGCTACAGAGCTGACAACCTCCTTCAGTCACAGCCTCACGGTCCTGGAGACAGAAGAACTGTCCGGGATTCCTGTCACTGTTTTAGCCAAAGACAGAGCCAGGTGCACTCAAGAAATTCTAAGCTTGTTTCTGCTAGACAGAAGGGAACAGTGGGGTTTGCTACCTCCAGACTGCTTCAAAGATTCTGCGTAAACTGAGCAAGTTATAGACCCTAAACTATGTGGCAAGGGCGAGAGATTTAATGGGTTTGTTACACTGAACAAAGGTCTTCAAGCCATGAGACAGAGAAGGCCTGGTTCACAGGGGACAGGAGGTCTCTTGGGGTCTCAGGCTGCTCTGTGAATCTAAATGGTCTTGGTGCCCAGGAGGTTTTGTGTGACGAAAGTTGCTGAATTAGAACATCCTTACTGATGAAGTTTTAAAGTGTTTGTTTGTTAGTTTAGCTGAGAGAGGAGGCTGTTACATTTTGGGTTTCATCAAAGCACGTTTTCACAGACTAGAACCCAATCTATGTCACGTTTCCAGGACTTGATTGACCTCCAGCTAGTTCTTTCACCAGAATCCAGACGACGGACGGATCTGTCTTGGAAGAAGTATGTCCGGAATGCTCCTTAGAGGCGAGGATGACCAGGTTTCACCTTACGTACTGTGGACGTGTCGTCAGGAGAGACCAGTCCCTGGAGAAGGACACCGTGCTTGGTCAAGTAGAGGGGCGGCGACAAAGAGGAAGGTCCTGGACAAGGTGGATGGACACAGGGGCTGCAGGAACAATTGTGAGGACGGCGCAGAACCGGACAGTGTGTCCGTCTGCTGTGCATAAGGTCACTGTGGGTTGGAATCGACTCAGAGGCACCCACCACCACCGACAACATCAGAACTAGAGGGTGCCCAGGAACTAACTGTTCTCACAAGGGCCACGGTAGGTGGTTCTGTCTAGAATGAGTGCAAAACACGGAGCGGAACCTTGGATGCTTAAAAAATCCAGGCTTGCTGGGCCAGCTGAGGCTGGAGGTCTCCCGGACTACTGCTCTGAAATAGTCTCTGAACTTTTGTGTTAGTCCGGGTAGACTAGAGAAACAAATTCTTAGAGACACATGTGTACAAGAAAGAGCTTTGTATACAGGGTAATGGAACAGTAAGAAAACATTCCAGCCTAATCCAGATCAAATCCATAAGTCCGATATTAGGCCGTCTGTCCAATACCAATCTATAAAGTCCTCTTCAGACTCACGAAGCATCATGCAATGACGCTAAATTCAGGAAGATCACAGGCCAGTGGGTGGGAAGTCTTGTGGATCCAGTGGTGTGGTAAGCATCTCAGTGCTGGCAGGGTCTCCGTGTGGCTTCTCCAGCTCAGGGCACTAGCCTAGCTCCATGTGTCTTGTCAGCTGCAATGTCTCCCAGGGAGTCAGCCTGTGCGTCCTGCCTCCAGCAAGCTATTTATCTCCTCAGCACCTCCAAATGAGGACATCAAGCTATGATCTGATGGACAGGCGAAACTCCACCCCTTCACTCTTAATCCTCTGAAATTGACAACAGATTATATAACTACCACAACCTGAACTGAAATGATCACCTTTTAGTGAATTAACAGATTGGCACCCCAGATAAAGGTAAAAATAGGGCTCCCCTAAAAAGACCTACAAATAGGTGATGATTGTACGACTCTCCTGGCTATGACTGAACTGTTGAATTGTAAGGCATGCGGCTTTTATGTGTCAGTGAAACTGTCCCAAAAGAAAAAAAAAACACAAACAAAGCAGAGTCAGTGATCCATCTGAGACCAAAAGGTCAACAGTTGCTCAAGAGTGAAGGTGAGAAGGGGAAACCACAGGACAACCAGGACCCTGCGGATGAGCAGCCTGACACAATGGGAAAGGGGGTGTCAGGAGCCTCGCTGCACACCTGGTAGGAACTGCCAAATGGAACCAAGCACACCACCATGTGGGATCGTCACTCCTGGTCCCTCTCAGTGGAGCAGTGGACACCCCTGCAGGCCCGTCCGGTATACTGAGGTTGTCCGAGGGGAGACCGGGTCCTTGATCGACAGAGGAAGGTCGACTCACTCACAAATCGTCACTCACCAAGGCAGGAAAAACCAAACAGGCCTGCTGCCAGGGCGTCAATACTGACTCACAGCAACCCTGCAGGGCAGGCGAGACCTGCCCGTGAGTTTCTGAGACTGTGGCTGTTCATGGGAGCGGAAGCTGCCTCGTTTGCTCTCTGAGCTGCTGACCTTGCAGACGCCACCCGGGGCCCATAGGGACGGAAAGGGGGATGGGGCCACCACACAGAAGAGCCTTCGCCTCGGCCGAAACAGGACGACCCTGCGGCTCGTTTCAGCGCTGCTTTCCCTCCAAATCGAGCGGGCGCCTTGGGGGTCTTTTAAACGACACTCGGCTTCAAATGCTGTGCACAATCGCTTCCCAGGCAATCCCGATGCCTTTCGTTAGTGTCTACATAATGACCACGCCGTCTAAACAAATGGAGACAAAATGCAAAGCCATCGCCCCTGGTTCTCCTCATACACCGCTCACAAGGACTCTCTGTAGTCAACGTAATGACAAACTGTCTCCAGTATTTATGAACACCCCAGCCTCGAGGGCGGTTCCCCCATTCTTCTCACTCGCTCCAAAGGGACGGGAGTCTATAAGCAATGGGGCCGGTAAACAAGTTCTTTGTCATGCAGAGTAACACGAAACACACCGAGTCCCAGACGTACGGAAGCAAAACAAGTCGAGTTGGAATTAATCCAATTAGAAACGTTATTTCATTTGAATTACAGTCTCATTATAAACCGTGAACATTGCTTGTTTGTTCTACGACCGCTTGGAAGACGCCAACCATACTGTCTGAGGCTCCTAGGGGGAATTTCCCCACCAGGGTGGGGGGAGGGCACAACCCCCAGCGGAGGGCTGATACCAGAATGAGGACCTAGGACATTTTTTGTGCAGTGTTTCAGCAGAAGTGTATTATGTTTTAATAAAATATCCCAGAACTAACCACAGAACTTTTTTTTTTTGTAAGCCCAAATTTTCACTGTCATCAAGTCAATTCCGACTCACAGTGACCCTATAGGGCAGGGTTTCCCAGACTTCAGCTCTCCGGGAGTAGAAAGCCTTGTCTGTAGCCCCTGGTGGTTTCGAACAGCAGACCTTAAGGTTAGCAGCCCAACGCATAACCACCACAGCACTAGGGCTACTAAGGAGGGGAACATTTTGCTCAGTTGGTGACTGATGTTGTCACGGGTCACGCTGTCATTCTGCATGGAAAGGCTGCACAAGATCATCTTGTTTCTAGTGTTTCCTATCCTCTCAGAGCGATTACACTGAAGCCAGGTGCAAGCACACTTAGTCACAGATGAACCTGATTAAAGTGCATCACCAAGGTCACTACGACCTCTGTTTGCTCTGGTTCGAGAGGAGGCCCACTGTGTGGGGAGGAGGAGGACTCCATTGCTTACTTCCCATTTCCTCTCCACCTCCTCCCGTCCCCTGTGGCAGGTGACATTGAAAACTGCCCTTTCGTTGAAGCCAGTCTACACTGACTCTTGGCCAGCCCTGTGCTCAGTGGGCTGGGAGACGTCTCCTATGGTTTTGAGTCAGAGGGGTATGACAGAAAACTGGACTATGTTAGTCTGGGTGGACTAGAGGAACACATTCATAGACACTCATATGTGTGTAAGAGAGACCTTTATATCAAACAGCAATAGTACTGTATATGCTTGAGTATAAGCCAACCAAAAATTTTCAAGCTAAAAATTTCAAAATTTATTTTGAAAAATTCAGGTTGGCTTATACTCGAGTATATATGGTATATTAAGAAAACAGCCCAGCCCAGCCCAAATCAAGTCCATAAGTCTAATATGGGCCCATATGTCTGATACCATTTATAAATTCCTCTTCAGACTCACGCAACACATGCAATGAGACCGAATGCAGCAAGATCGCAGGCCAGTGGGTAGAAAGTCTTGTGGATCCAGTGGTGGTGGAAGCATCTCCGCGCTCGCAGGGTTTTCCACGTGGCTCCTTCAGCTCAAAGGCTCTGGCTGCCATCAGCATAGCTCCATGCGGCTTGTCAACAGGAAGGTCTCCCAGGGAGTGAGTGTGTGTCCCGCTCCAACAAGCTATTTATCTCCTTTGTGCCTCCAAATGAGGTCATCAAGCTGCAACCTGATTGACAGCTACACCCTTCACTCTGAATTGACAACAGATTATGTAACTACCACATCGGCTTACGGAACTCCAAGTGCTGCCCCCCCCCACACCATGTTGTTGGCTGCCATCAGGCCTGTCCCAACTCACAGTGACCCTTTCTTTGCACAACCAAGCAAAGGCAGTCCACTCCTGATCCATTAGGAACTGGACATTTCTGATCCAGAAACTTCTCATTAGCTGATTTCTGGAAGTAAGTAGATCACCAGGCCTTTCTTCCTAGTCTGTGTTAGTCTGCAAACTCGTGGCAGCACAGGGGCCTCCAATGATAGACGGCGGCTGTCTAGGCTTAAGTCCAGGCACCCTTGCTTTGAGCGATGGCTTTTGATCTGGCCATCTCTAGACCCTGTGGGGTTGGTAGGTAGACTACAGGATGCCCAGTTAAACATGAATTATTTTATTATTATTTTTTTTACTATCAAGCTTTGAATTATTTTTTAATGAAATAAACAATTGTAAAAATACACAGACAACTGCAGATGTCTAGTAGAAGCAGGTTGCAAATCAGGAGTCCTGGTGGTGCAATAATTAAG
>NW_022106463.1:6071323-6080813 GCF_000313985.2 Echinops telfairi | reverse complement strand
TGACCAGCCTTTCTTTCCAGCTCCGGCTCACAGCAAGCCCTTGGCTTCAGCTCAGGACCCCCGCAGGTCCTGGGAATACTGACCTTTTGCATTTCTGGACTCTTTTCTGACCAGAGCCTTCTCTCCGGGTCATTTGCTACCTCTATAAAGTTCTACACTTAGTGCATAAAAGCCTTTCTGTGTGTGCACATTTTGGTCAGGATGCATCAGAATGATTACATATTTCTGGGATGAATATATTTCTATCCCAGAGCATAACTCTGGAAAGGAGACGTTTACAGAAATTCATTCCTCTCTTCCTTATGGTTCTGCTAATGTGTCTGTGTGTGCACATGAACACGTGTGCCCACGTACATGTGCTTGTGTGTGTGCACACATATGCGTGCGTTTGCACGGATGCATGTGTGTGCAAATGAGTGTGTGCATGAGCAAGAATGCATGCACACACAGGTGCACACACACATGTGCATTAATGTCTGTGTTTATTTCCTTTGCCACCTTTATAAAATTCTACATTTAAAGCGTAAGACCCTTTTGTGTGTGTTTATACATACACGTGACTTTGAGCATGGATGCATGTGTGTACATTCACATGTGCATGGATGTGTACATGCAGGTGTGCATGCATGAATGTGTACACATGTGTCCCTGTGCATGTATCTGTGTGCATATGCACACAGACTGAGCTCGGTGAGCTCTTGCGCATGTGCGTGTGGTGGTGGTATCATGGGCCAGCTCTTCTGAAGGCAATGTGTGTAAAGCTGGATCCAGGGACAAAGCCAAGACACTCAGAGGGGCTTCAAGACCTTGGAGTGAAGATTTTAAACACGACAGCTCCGTCAGTTCATGGAGTCCATCCAACGCTGGATGACCCACCAGTGTTGGCGTACAGCTGCTTTACAGAGTTTTCACAAGTGGGTTTTTCAGAAGTAGACTACTGGGTCTTCAGAGCCCTCAGGGTAGTCATGAACCTCTAACCTTCTGGTTAGTAGTCAAGCCTGCTACCCCCCAGCACGACCCAGACAGTCCTGGGTGGTCACTTGTGACTGGACTCTCCTTAGAAAATTCCAGTGAGAGCTTTGCTTCCCAGACTAGCACCGGACAGAAATGACCATGCAGCTGGTATTTGGAATCTAAGAGAGAAGTAAGACACTCTCTTTCATACCAAAGGGAATAAATGGAGTTTGCCCAGGTACAGCGGGTGGGGAGTGGGAGGAGGTTGTGGGCGGGTAATGGAAGAAAGAGGAAACATGGACCGGAGTTAACTTGAGTGGAAGGGAAGACAGCAGGCCACAAGAAGGAGAAGGGAAATCGGGTGGAGGGTAAACTATTGGGATGCTTGATAAGTGGTTTAAACTGTTGAATACAAAGCTGATCATCTGAAATGTGCCCCCCACCCCTAATTTATAATTTTAAGAAGCTAATTCTGTCTTGACAATAGCCTCTCCTGCTGGAGTCCCTTCCTACCCCGTGAGAAGCCAGAAACCAAACCCACCTCGCTGTCAAGTCACGTCAAGCTCCAGCCCAAAGTCAGACCCAAAACAACACCATCTACAGCACAGAGAAGAACCTCCCCAGTGGGTCTCCCGAACTGTAACGCTTTATACGAGAGTACAAAGCCTCAACTTTCTTCCGAGAAGAGGCTGGTGGTTTTGAACTGCTGCCCTTGCAGATTGCAACCCAATGCATAACCCACTACATTCCCCAAGGCACCTGGGAAAACCATAAATGCCCTTTGGAGTGCTTCCCTTTCCAACTTCACACCACCACAGAAGTTCAACACAGCCTCTCCTTTAGAAGCCATCTTCACACTGCTGCTGACTGCCGCATCCAAGGATGCCTGTGACCGGACCCTTCTAGCATTGCAGCACCATCCACCCATACTCTCCAAGGCCCCTGGTCATACCTGGGCAAACCCTCTCAGCCACACCTGTGTCTGCTCCTGCTGACTCTTCAGCTTGCTGCCCCTGGACCCTTTTTCAGTTTCCAAAATTCCATTAGTCTTTAAAAAAAAAGGTGTTTCATTGTTTACTGTTGAGACGATAGCCAAGTATGGTACAGCATCCATCAAGTGAACGGTCTACATGCACACATCAGTGATAGTCCTGGTCTTCTGTGAGCTGCGCAAGCACTCACCCACCTTCTCCGAGCCACCCTTCCCCTGCACATGAACTCACTGCCCCCTAAGTTTCCCGTCTACCCATTCAAGTTGCTCCTGTCCATTTGACCCCTATGTAGCTAGATTCGTGTTGTGGTGGCTTGTGTGTGGCTGCGATGCTGGAAGCTGTGTCACCAGTAGTTCAGACACCAGTGGGCCCGTTCTCAGAGGACACGTTTCAGCTGAGCTTCCCGAGTAAGAACCTCCTGGGAAGAGGTGTAGCTTGTCCACTTCTGAGGGATTAGCCGCTGAACACCTTATAAATGGCAGCTGAGTGCTGTCAGATACAGCGCTGGGAGATGAGCCCCCCAAGGTGGAAGGCCTTCCGAATATGACCAGGGAAGAGTTACTGCATCAGACGGGGGGTTGGTCGTAACGATGTGGATGGGGCAGTACTTCCAGGATCCCCATTCGCGGATGTGGCATTACACAAACGACAAGCCATTGATGGAAACATCCACTGTTATCCGAACATGGATGTACAAAGGATGAATCTAGGAAAATCGAGAGCCATCAAAAGCTGGGTGTCCTAGACATTAGGGAACAAAAGTGGGTGGGTGTTGGCCGTTCTGAATAAGAAAATCACATGGCTTCTGCGCCAGGAGTGGCGGATTCAAAAGGAAGGGCATCGCACATTTCAAGGACTATCTTTAAGCACCACGTTGTCTGTGATCAGCTAATATGTCTATACCGGCAAGAGAGATTGGTTGATTCAACTTCTATTCTGATTTCCGCACCAACCAATGACGTCGGTGATGAAGAAAGAAAAATTCCACCAACACCTGGCCCTGGAATTGGTTTAGCATGCGATCAAGATGCACCCATAACTACTGGTGATTAGAATGTGATTGTGGACTGTGATAATGGCCTTGGTGACCAAAAAATAAAGCTGAAAATCACGTGATGGAATTTTTGTAAGACCCAAATGACTTATTCGTTGCATATGCCTTCTTCAACATTAAGCGTATGGATTTCACCAGATGGTGGGCACAGGAATCAAATTAGTAAACGTGTAGCAAGAGATAGTGGAGATGCACAATGTTCGCAGCCAAAAGGAGGCCAGGGTCCACCGTGGAACCGACTGTCAACTGCTCCTGGGCAAGGAGCTGAAGAAATGAACACAAGTTCAAGATGGTCAAAAGTCTCACCTGAAGGGAGAGGCCGTCCCAAGAACAGAGCTGATGTACTGACACCAGTGAGCAGCGCGAGATGAGTTATGGGAGGACATCGAGGGGGTTAAGAAGACATATGCATTTTCTCAGAGTTATGCAGGCGGCAAGTCCAAAGCCAGGTCTGGCTCAGGGTGATTGCTGCCTTGTCAGTAGTCTTGGCTTCTTCAATGGCATCTGTCTTCCTCATATGTGCCTGTTTCTCTGTCCGTTGTTGGCCGCCGCCATTGAGTTGATACTGAGCCATGGTGAGCGGGTAGCAGTAGAATGGCCCCACAGGGGTCCCAAGGCTTTCAGTCTTCATAGAAGCAGATCACTAAGCCTTACTCCCAGAGAGTAAGGCGCCACTGGGTGGGTTCCAATCTTCAACCTTTAGTTGTTGAATGCTCAACCACTGAGACACCACAGCTTGTCCCTCTAAACCCACACTTCTCATTTCATCACTCAGAAACAACCAGGGTACACCCAGCGTTGTGGACGTCACAACCAAACAACTGCAACTTGATTGCCAGCAGGCTGGCCCTGACTCATAGCAACCATGACTATAAAATGACCCCATCGCATTCCCAAGGCTGGTGATCTTTTCTTTGGTTCAAACAGCGTGACCCTTCAACATTTTATTTTTTAAATCGTTTCACGGAGACCTATTAGCGTCTGATGCGACGTGATAGTTCCATCATATGATGAAGGGTTGTACAGTCATCACCACACTCACCTCTGGAACAATCTCTTCCTTCTTGTAACCCTTTCTGTGGACTCTCCAGCCCCCCTCCTACCTCCCCCTCCAGAGAGGAGCCCTGGCCGATTGTTGTGGTTACAAGTCAGACTGTGAGCAAAAAGGCCAACAGTTTGAAACCACCAGCTGCCCCTTGGGGGACAGACTTTTTACTCCTGTGAAGAGTTACGGTCTCGGAAACTCACAGGGGACAGTACCCTGTTCTGCAGGGTCTCTATGAACCAGCATCACCTCAAAGGCAGAGAGTCCCCTCCCGTGCGCCAGGGGACTGACTGTCTCCTCGGCCCACCCATCCTGACTTACCTGCACGCAAAAACGTACAAAGGCAAGGACCCAGCAACCAAGACCGAATAAGAGAGAGGAACCTCTCTTAAAGAGAAAGCAGGAAATATTTAAAAACCAGAATAAACTCAAAAAGGGTCTTTCTGCCACAGCGCCAACAGGTGGGTTCCAACTGCCAACCTTCTGCTGAGCAGACAAGTGCTTAACCTTTGTACCACCAGGGCTCCTCTGTCTCTACTCTTTCTGTAACTCGGAGACAACCAGGTTGAGGATGCACCCAGACTCATGTGCACCACAAAGCAAATCCTATCTCTAGACAGGACCACATCCACAGGAATCAAGCTGAGGAGGCCAACTCATATTTGCAGGGTGGGGGCTCGGGGAGAAGGACCCAATTCAGTCTTCCACAAGATGGACGCTCCCCCCTCCCTCACTGATACCAGCTCTTTGAGGAGGGGGCCGTCTATGGCCCTTCTTTCCATCTTTCCTCCCCCCAGCCCCCCAAACCTCCCTGGGTCTTGCAAGATGGCGACCGCCTGGCGCGTGTTCGCTGGGTGAACTTTGCAGAATTTTCCTTAAGTCAGCCCACCAGGGCACAGGCGGTCCCCTCGGGGCAGGTCACCGGGGATATCTTCAGCCTCACAGGATGGGCGAGTCTGCTGAGCAAGCCCATCATCCATCTCAGCCCCCGGGCCAGCTCAGCAAAGGCTCCACAAGAAAGATGAGCCTTCTCCACTCGCTGAGGGGGTGGGGGACCTGACTCTCCTTGGCAGCCGGCTGCAGACCAAGTCATCTTGCAGCCAAGGGCGCTGGCTACTGCACTGTGGGCTTTTGTGACGAGGGGGTTAAAACAAGATTGCTGGGTGTGCCCTCCAGAGACCGAAAGCCAGAAGCTGTTCAAAAACTGAAATCACCTTCGGAGAGGAGAGCTAATAAAATGTGCTTAGTGGGTGTCCTGATCTAGCACATTTTCATCCCTCTAAATTACACTCCCCTTCCGCCCCCCCACCCCCAAGCGGCCCTGGTGGCGTAGTGGATTATATGTTGGGCTGCTAATTGCAAGGTCAGCAGTTTGAAACCACCAGTCACTCTGCAGGTGAAAGATGAGGTTTTTCTACTCCCACAAAGAGTGACAGTCTCAGAAACCCACAGGGGCAGTTCCACCCTGTCCTGTAGGGTTGCTGTGAGCTGGAATCAACTTGATGGCAGTGAGTTTGGTTTGGTGAGGATCATTTCCCGCAAATATTACAGCCCATAGGGGGTAGACAGGAGTGAACTTGGAAGTAGGGGAAGGCAATGTACAACACGAGAGGTGTCAGCAGAAAATGGTCGAGACAGAGTAAGACACTGGTATGCGTACAAGCGTTACAGGCAACAGAGGCAAATGCTGTTAGACACACAATTCTGCAACCGTGGCAATCTACAAGAAGATGCCCAGAGACTCATACGGCTGAAGGCTGTGGAGGAGGAGGTGGGGGAGGGTACCCAAGAATACCTTATAAGTTCAACACAAGTTACTGGTACGTGAGGATTTGCCTTTGCTGCAAATACAGCCATAAATGTGGTTATGAAGAGGGTGGTGTGCAGGGGACACCATTGTGAAAGTTTCTTAGCCATAAACCTAACATCTTGAGGGACCAAGTCGCTGGCCGGGGCAGCATTCAGACTCTGGTCTTAGGGAACGCCAGGGTCACCTGGCAACCAATCCACACAGAGGATCGTCCACATCTGACTTTGATGAGTGGATACTGGGGCCTTAGGAGCTGGGAGACCATTGAAGGGACAGCTTTGGGGCTGTTATTCCCTGCTCGGGAAAACCCAGAGATGCGTGCACATGATGGGCACTTAATCACTGTGCCACCAGGGCTCCTCGACCCCTACACCCTACACACACCCTACCCACCCTACACATCCCACACACTCCACACGTCCTACTCACCCTACGTGGTCCACACACCTTACACAATCTACACACCCTAACCACCCTACACACCCTACTCACCCTACACCCTACACACCCTACTCATCCTATACAGCCCACATACTCCGCACATCTCACATACGCCACATCCTACAACCCAACACACCCCACACATCCCATAACCCACCTACACCATAAACCCTATATGCCCCACAAACACCCCCCACACGCTGCACCTTCACTTATTCTACACACGCTGCACCCTACACACTCCACATATCTCCCTACCCCATGCCTTTCACACAACACATCCCAGACATCCCAGACACTCCACATACCCTACACACCCACACCACAAGTCCTTTTCTGAAAGCTTAAATCCAACCCGCTGCATTGAGTCAAATCTGACTCTGAGCCGCCTTACAGGACAGGACTGATCTGCCCCAGAGAGCTGCCCAGGCTGTCATCTGCAGGGAAGCAGACTGCCTCGTCTGTCTCCCATGGGCTTGAACCTCCAGCCACTCCGTTCGCAGCCGAGCACTTGACCACTGCACCACCTTCAAGTCAACCCCGCCTCCTGGCAGCCTCACGAGCATCCATCTCCACGTGTGGTAACTCCTGCTTTCCGACAGACTCGGAGAGCCTGTGGTGGAGTTTACCAACATGGACTGCTGTCTTTCTCCCACATAGCATCTGGTGGGTTTGAACCCACCAGATAAGTGCTTCACCACGGAACCACCAGGGCCCTTTGAAAATACTAACCAAACCAGGGCACCAAACCCATTGGCCTCACATGAACGCCGACCCACAGTGACCCCACAGGATAGAGTAGACCTGTCCCACAGGGCTTCCAAGACTTGTGAGTTTTACAGACGCTGACGACGGCATCTTTGTCCTGCAAAGCAGTGAACCTTTCAGTTAGCAGCGGAGCGCTCTCAGCTAGCTCATCATCCACGTCTCCTGTCTCTTTCTCTTCTTGTCTTTGTCTCCGTGGCTGATTATTTTGGTCTCAGACAAAGATTTCTAGAGGAGCAAAGTACTCACGGGTGACCTTCTTTATTTAGGAGAGATCCCGTACCTTTGCCAGACGGTGACCTCGGGGGCTAGTTTCAGTTCAGGGTTCAAAGAGTATCCCAGGCAATAGTCTTGGGGAGACCTCTAGTCTCAGCTGGTGCAGCAAGCCTGGGCTCGTTAAGAATTTGAGGTTTGGATCCATGTGGTCTTTCCTTCAATCCATGTCCATTTACCATGGCCTTGAGCAGAATGGTAGGGGGAGGGCGCAGGGCACCATCTACTTCCTCTGGTCTCTGGGTAGATGAGGGCGTAGTTTGGGCAGACTATTAGACCTCTCGACTAGTTCTTTTTCCAAGTCTCTGATTTTCTTCTTTCTCAATGGTCCAATCCAAGTGCATTGTGGGGGACTAGTCAGCATCGCCTTCCCTTGTGCATGAGACAGCCATGAGCTGGGGGCCAACTCCTAGACATCAACCAACATTGCCTATCCTGTGACTTGGAGGGCCAATGGCAGCTCCCAGTAGCCAGGCTCTTGGGCACAAATCAAATCTTGTCTCTGAGAGAAAAGCCTTCCCACTAAGGTTGGCCTCCTGAGACTCAGATAACTGTCTTCTTAGGAGGTAAAGAGTCCCAACACCGAGAAAGATAGAACTGAGTATAGACAGCATGAAGCAAATCAAACACACCCACTTCTATGAACCCACGGCTACCACATCATTTCCAACGCATATCGACCCTCCGGGATCGAGAAGAACAGGCCATAAGGTTTCCGAGGCAGTGCCTATGTGTGAAAGCCAGTGGACAGCCACAGCTCGCTCCCATGGAGCAGTTGGTGAGTTCAAACCACAGATCTTTCGGTTAGCAGCGAAGCACTTAGCCACGGCATCTTATTTTTATAGATGAGCAAGTCTTAGAATAAGCTACATATAACGAGGCATTGAAAATGTTGAGGAAAAATTCCATTATTTCCTTAGCTCCATTTTTCCCAGAATGTTTGAAAACCCCTGTGTATACCTGTCATAGGTACTATTGGTAATGTGTAAGTCACTAAGTTGGATCACCTGACTGATGTACCGTGTGTTTCCAATTCAATGTGTAATCAATGGGCTGGTTCAGATGTCAGATTTTTAAGCTGAAAAGTGTAAGAGGATTTGCTAAGCCAGTAAACAGTGTCGGAATGCCTAAGAGAATCTACGAACCACCATATCTGTAACTTGGATGTTTCAAATTTATTTTGGGGGGAAAAAAACCCCTTAAGTTCTTCACAAGGGTTCGTTAGTCTAATTGGAGCACAAAGTCAAAAAAACAAATAAAGTAAAATTATGGGTAGCTATGTAAGGGAATTTCATGAGTTAAGTTTTAAAAGCCATTTGAAAGCAATTGTTAATGAAATGGCACAGCCGCAAAGAACAAGGACTAGAAATTCCATACGATCCAATGATCCCTCTGTGGAGTGTATATACTAAAGAGGTAGGAGCCACGCCACAGACAGACATATGCCACCCACGTACCTCACCACACTGCGTACAGCAGCAAGACCATGGGAAGAAGCTAAAATCCCGTCAGCAGAAGAATGGATAAAGACACACACCCACAACGGAATACTATGCACCGATGAAAAGTACAGATGGTGAAACCACGAAGCACTTCAGGGCAGGGACAGACCTGGAGAACAGTTGTGTCGAGTGAAGCTAGCCAAGCACAACAGGACAAATATGTGAGACTGCCACCACAGGGGCAAAGAGAAAAAACACAAGATAAAGACTTTGATACCAAAAGGAACAGACTTTGGAGTTTGCCAAAGCGGCGGGGCGGAGGGTGGGGGCAGGGAGGGAGGAGAAGGCAATGGGCAAGATGGCTGATGGGTGTTGACCTGGGTGAAGGGGAAGATGGTGGCCCACAGGAGGGAGGAGAGATACTGAGGAGCAGGGAGGGGTAAGATGAAGGGGGCGGTGATGAGCCGCTTAGACTGTGAATTACAAAGGTAACCGCCTGAAATGTAAACTCCAACCCACATTAGAACACATGAAAATGTACTAAACTGTCACTCAGGATGCTGAACTGTGCAAGTTGTGCTTCGAAGTGCAAGGAACAAAACGTAAACTTCGATGCCATCAAGTCAATTCCAACTCACAGGACTTTGCACTTGGTGGACAGCCTCCTCTTTCTGCCGTACAGGGGCTGCTGGGTTCAGACCATGGAAGCTGTGG
>NW_022106463.1:6068580-6070682 GCF_000313985.2 Echinops telfairi | reverse complement strand
GAACGGTGCCACTTGGGTCCAGAATACGAGGGGGCTTCGAACACAGAATGAAAAGATGAGGGGATTTTTCCACGAGCTTTTTCAGGCCCCCTGGTAGGTGCTAATCGGCCAATTCCAAATGGTCAAAATGGTGTTCAAGTTGGACTGAGGGGCGACATGAGCTAACGTAACAATGAAATGATAAGTTGCCTCTTTACACCCACCTAACTGACAGACGGGACCCTAAACACATCAGTGCCCACTGCTCACAGAGCTGCCGGGGGAAAGAGTGCTCTCTTACACGGCTGGGAGAAAGAAGAATCGCAACTGCCTGTAAAATACATGTAGGTAACAAGATATTTGCAGTGCAACATTCTGCACACGTACCGCTCAGGGACGATCCTTGCATCCGGCATGCTTTTCAGCCATGACCATCCATCATCTCGTTTCAATTTCCCAACACCCTTAACAGAAGCTCAGGGGCCGCTCAGCAATGAGTCAGCGAACACAGTAAAAAAAATGTTTTAACCCATGTTCTTTTTGAACCAACCATCTCCTTCTCGGGAGTCCAGCCCACAGGAACCAAAGAGTCCATCTAAATTAAGGATAAAGGTGCACCGTTGCTTACGAGATCACCGGTCTGAAACCAATCACAACCATAATTCAACGTCAAGTTAATCTCCGCACGGCAGCCCCGTGAGCTGCCAATTGGAGGTGAGCCCCTTGGGGCCCTCGTGGGGGTCATTTTTATGGAGAAGGCGCCCCAGGAGCTAAATGAAAGGCCGTCCTTCAAATCCACCACTTGCTCTTCTAGAGAGAGGTTCTGGGAATCTGTCCCAGGAAAGAGTCCCCCACATCGGACGGCCTAGAAAGCAGTCCTCTTCCAGGACGTCCTGCGGGAGTGGCCGGAGTCAGAAATGGACTCACCGGCACAGAGTAGCAATGTAACCATCTTTATGGAAGGGAGCTGCCACACCTCTTCGCCCAAACACCACCGCCTTGGCTTGAATCACCAGCCTCCCGGTAACAGCCAAGCCCAAACCACTGATGCTGCCCTCTGCTTCTCTCTAGGTGGGAAAAGGCTCAGAGACACAGTGATTGCCCAACAACAGAGAGGGCAGGGATACAGGATGGATTCCCAGTCCACTGCAGGAGGCAGCTCCAGAAACACTGGGCCCGTCTTCCCAGCTCGGTCCCATCGAACGCAACGCTGTAGCTTGGAACCAGCCATCCAGGAACTGCGTTACAGAACAGCGATCAGCAAGCACTGTTGAACCTTTACCAGCTGACCTGACTCCACCCCAGGAAATGCTCTGGGCCATGCAAAGCCCTGCATAACACCCGTCTAATGGTAGGTGTTTGCAGGGGGCTTGATTGAGTGCGATAAGAAATGTGGCTTTATGATCATTCCAGCTCTGAGATGAGTAATAAAAACGATGATTTCTAACTTCCAGGAGTCCAGCGGTGGGCCTGGGGGGCAGGGAGAGGGAAGGGACAGGAAACTATGGGGGGGGTGGGAGGGGTCAAAGCAAAGAACTGTGGGGTGGGGTAGCAGGGTGCTGTTACTGATTGAATTTGACGAGGTGGGCTGTGCTTGTACATGGAATGGGGCTTTCTTTAAAACCCCAGATAAAGAAATGAAGTTTCTTTTAAAAAGGTAGGGAAGGCTCACAGCTTCAAAGGCCCTCCAGACTTCTTACCCCTCAGATCTAAACACTGATCTGAGAAGGAGGAGGACAAGTGAAACTGAAGTGGACTTGGATTCTTTAGTGACAAACCAGTTCATTTTCAACAACATCAACAAAAGTGATGTCTTCCAGGTGTGTGTGTGTGTGTGTGTGTGTGTGTGTGTGTGGTGTACATAATCTGTCAACTTGCGAAGGGGTGGAGGATAGCCTGTCAATCAGGTCATAGCCAATGAGGCCATTGTGTGGGCGTGGCCTTCTCCTGAGGATTCTGGGAACTCCTGTCTCCCTCCCTGGAGGTGGGACACACTGGCTCCTGCTTTGTCTCCCTATGAGACATTCCTGCTGACAAGCCACAGGGAGCTATGCTGATGGCAGCCAGAACCTTGGAGCTCGAGGAGCCACGTGGAGACCCACGCCAGTGCTCAGATGCTTCTA
>NW_022106463.1:6060765-6067671 GCF_000313985.2 Echinops telfairi | reverse complement strand
TTCCATATCGGTTTTGTTGCTTCTCAGCTAGACGGCTGCTTGTTTATCTTCAAGCCTTTAAGACCCCAGATGCTATCTCTTTTGATAGTTGGGCACCATCAGCTTTCTTCACCACCTTTGCTTATGCACCCGCTTTGTCTTCAGCGATTGTGTTGGGAAGGTGAGCATCTCAGAATTCCAGATTAATAGAACAAATTGTTCTTGCATTGTAGGGAGTACTTGAGTAGAGGCTCGATGACCATCTGCTTCCTTAATACTAAGCCTATAAATATATGTACATAGATCTGTTTCCCATCATCATATATAAAAATATATTTATATATGCACGTGCCTGTATTTAGATCTCTATAGATGCCCTTTGCCTCCTAGTTCTTTCCTCTATTTCCTTTTACTTTCCTCTGGTCCCATATCATGTTCAGTTTTCATTTGGGTTTCAGTAGTTCCTCTCAGTAACACTGCCCTTGATCAAGCCCTGCCAGGCCTCCCACACCCTCCTTGCTATCGATTTGGTCATTTGTCTGTTCCCTTGTCCCTGTGTTTGTTAACACCCACTTCCTTTCCCTGGACCTCCGGAACCGTTGTCCCTTTGTTTTCCCCTCCAGCTTGTTTATCCTGCCTATCTTATCTAGATAGACATGCAGAGACAACAATATGCACAAACACAAGACCCAGCAAAACAAAGCAACAATAGAAAATAAAACAATAGCGTCAACAAGAATAACAACAACAAAGCTACCACCAACAAAAAAAAAAAGCCTATAAACATTTCAAGGTCTATTTGTTGTCCTTTACGAGTGTTTTCCAGCGGAGTTTGAAGGGCTCCCTGCCCTGGCCCCACAGTCTAGTTTTGGTGTTCCCTGGGGACTTCATTGCTCTGCTCCCCTTGCTACTCTGTTGTACGCACCCAGCGTCTCCTCTAGATGTAGTGGAGGGAGATCGGGCATAATTCCTGCCATGTGTCTCCAGTGTTGTCCCCTGTAGGGCTATGGGTCAGTGAGGGGCATCGTGTCTCGTAGTGGGACCGGCCCTATGGTCCTCTCTGTGTATTGGCAGAAATATCATCCTCAGGGCTTGGTGGGCCAGGATTTGCTTCACTCTTTTTTCCTCCCCCTTTGTTTGCTCCCATGTGCGCTAATCAGACACGTCCCTCTCCTTCAGCTGCAGATTCAGTGCAATCATTTGAAATGAATTCTTGGGGGGGGGGACTGTCCACTTAGTTGGTAATGGGGCCGGCCCCTCAGGCCTCTCTATTGGTTCCCTGCTTCATGCCAGTGTGTTGTGTTCTTTTCTTGGAGCACCTGGCTGGAATCTGGTCCCTCTTTCCCGATCTCCACGGAGCTCCGGGCGTGAGCTACTTCTCTGGTCACCATCTTGGTCCAGCCTCTGGGATGTTTTCTTAATGAACCATCGCTCTTTTACATAACATTCTCTCATGCACACATATGAGTCTCCCCGGATTTGTTTCTCTAGTCTACCTGGACTAACACTGTGTGTGTGTGTGTGTGTGTGTGTGTGTGTGTGTGTGTGACGGTGATCTGGGTATGAAGAAGGCACAGAAGAAGCATTGGTGTCGTCAGATTTTAGTGTTGGCAAAGAAACCTGAATGTACCATTGCACTGCAACGGATGGGTTGTCTACAGGCTTTCTCAATGGGGTCTTGTAACTCCCATCAAAAGATGGGGTAGGACTATGCAAATAAGGTGTATGGAACCCTAATGAGGGGGTTGGTCCACTTTGCCATGCCAGTGGGATTAAAACGAGCCATCTCAGAGACAGACAGGGAAGACCCCAGATCACCCCGAGTGACAAGCTAGGAGCGGAGCACAGTCTTTGGGAACTTCCTAGATCCAGGAAGCAGCAAGCTCAGCTGTGAATGCCGCAGGTGACCAGAGACGTGGGGAACAGGGAAAAGGTGGCCACGGAGGCAGAAGAACCAGAGACTTTACATGGTGCGGTGGGCTTCCCAGCTCACGGACTGGGGGAGCTGAGTGCCTTAGGGCAGAGGCTTCCTGGAAGAGTGGAACAAGGGTCTTTGTAATACTTTCCTGAGCAGGACTAAGGCCAGGCCTGTGGCCAGTGGGGGGTGAAGGGATCATGGTTGAGGAGTTGAAATCCAGGGAGAGACATGCCTGGGGACAAAGCTGAGAAGCAGTCCTGACGAATGAACTGTATCCTGAGCTGTTGCCGACACAGCTTAACCTCACGGTCTTGACTGTGGTTGGTGAGTTGTGTGTGCTCACGGTGACAATTCATCAGTCCTCTGAGGAGTGGAGAGTGCTGTGGGAGGGGCAGTTGGTGTCAGAGTTGGTGAAAAGGCCGGAGGGGGGAGGTTGTGTCGGACCTCCACCTCACAGCCATCAGCCACAGGCTGTTGACGCTGTAATACTTCTCCCCTCACCCTCCTGAAGTTAAAGGAGGTCAGATGCCCCCACCTGTGCAACCGTAGATGAACTTTAACTCAACTCGACCCACTCCCACGGAGTCAGTTCTGACTCCTGGCAACCCGACAGGGTAAGGTCGAGCTGTGCCTGTGGTTTTCCGAGACGGTGGCTCTTTCCGGGAATAGTGAGCCTGATCTCTCTCCCAGGAGATGAACAGGAGAATCAATAAATCTGTTGCAGGAAGTAAACCGGAACGTTCCTCAGAAGCGAAGATGGCGAGATTTTGCCTCACGCGCTCTGGGCATGCTGTCGGGGAGAGCAATGTCACGTTTGGCCAAGCTGTGACTGGGAGAGGCAGAAGGAGACCCCCGTGAGATGGGGCTCTGCCCAGGCTGCCGCAATGGACTTCCTCACGACAAGCGTGGGATGGCACCAGGCCCGGCAGGCTTCTGTCCATTCTGCAGTGGCACCTCTGTCCACCAGGACATGTTGGCGTGGAGAGGAGGACAAGACGATCGTAGGGAGGGGTGTGTCACCGTGAGTCGTGCCGGGAGAGGAAAGGTTTTTTGTTTAAACATGACGTGACTCCATATCTAACACTCCCAGGTGCACGGACACACCTGCCGGGCCTTCCTCGTCCAGCCAGGAGGGAAATAAAGGCCGGGCCAAGTTGATGCCCGCAGACCTGTAGGCATGTGTGGAGCGGAGCATCCGAGGGGAAGGCAAGTCGTTGTGACTGCATCTCCGTCAAGCCTTTCGGCTGGGCGTGCATGGCGCGGCGCCTGCTCCTGACCTGGTGAAAGGCACTGATGGCAGAGACTCGGTATCTCCAGAGGGGCAGGAAGAAAGTCATCTGCTAACTGCAAGGTCGGCAGTGCAAACTCACCAGATGCTCCACGGGAGAAAGATGAGGCTGGCCGTTCCCATCAAGATGGTCAGCCTTGGGAGTCCGATGGATGCGTTTGCTGGGAATCAGAGCCGACTTGGTGGGCTTGGGGCCCTGGCGGCACCAGGCTGCTAACTCACTCCATCCTTCCCCGGCAATTCCTCCTCCTGTGCCCATCGGGACCCCACAGCCCAGAAGCCCCGGCTGTGGGGCAGTGGGACTCAGTTGTTAGGGGCCTGATGGCCACAACCACAACAGTGTCCTGAGGAACCCCCCTGGCCCAGTCATTAAATGTTCTGCCACACACAGACCAAAAAACCCCCGCCATCCAGTCGGTGCTGACTCATAGCGACCCTGTCTGGGTTTCCAAGGCGTCATACATCCGTGTGGGAGCAGACACCTCCTCTTTCTCCTTCAGAGTGGCTGTTGAGTTTGAACTGCAGACCTACCCAGGGCTGCCTGAGAGCTTGCCTGCTGAAAAAAAGAAAGAGAAAAATTGGCAGATTGACCCCGGCCCCTGGGGGTCTGTACGGGAAAGACCCGGGACCTTGCTGCCCTAAGGACGGGGCTAGTGAAGCCCGTGGAGCAGTCAGTCCTGCTCTGCCCCCTTGGGGTCGCTGTGAGTTGCCTGCACGCCACCCGCGCGGCATGAGCTTCCTCTTCAGATGCGTAAACCCGTGAGAGACAGAGCCACACACGTGCGCCTGGTGTTTCCAGTTCTTGAGCATTCTCCACATTCGACCGGTGGCCTCTTACCCCAGCATCGTGCTAAATGGCTGTTTTGCTTCTCTGCCAGCGTCCTGTCTTACGCGGGCTTGATTGTACCTCCCTGGACAGGTTGCTCCCATATGGCTCTGGGACTCTGGCTCTCAACCTTCCCAGTGCCGAGACCCTTTAATACAGTTCCTCATGCTGGGGTGACCTCCCACCATACAATTATTTTCATTGCTACTTCATAACTATAACTTTGCTACTGTTATGAATCCGGCAACCCCTGTGAAAGGGTCATTTGACCCCCAAAGGGGTCGCAAGCCACAGGTTGAGAACCGCTGCTCTAGGTGCTGAAAACGTGAAACAATGATCCAATGGACACAGTGGGTGTATGGATTGTTATATAAGCGCTCTAAGAGCCCTCAATAAAATGATTGATTAAAATAAATAAAACCCATCAAACTATCTCCACCCCCACCCCTCCAGGAGAAAACAAAAGGTCCTTCGGCATTTCCGAGGCTGGTTCACACTCCTGCCACCTTTGTTCGTCCCCACCTGTCGGAAGAACGGGCACTCTTCTCTCCCTTCCCCTGCAGGAAGCCGAGCGTCAGGCGGAGGTGGTGTCAGGTGCCTGGCCCAAGATAATGCAGCTGGTCACTGGTGCAATGGTCTCCCACCCAGGGCCCTTGACCCCAGTCCAGAGGTTCAGCAGAGCTCTGCAGGAGGTAAGGTAAGCGGCCATTAGCTACCGGAGTGGCAAATAGCCGATGGTGTCCTTGGGAATGGACGCTACTTAGGACATGAAACACCTCGAGATACGGGATGATCAGTATTTACCTCATACACTCCATGCCTATTTGCCTAACCTTGCTCAACACAGTGTGGACAGTCATCTCTCCTCCTCGTCGGGAGTCTTATCACGTCATCTGGAGTCTTCGGGGCTGGGTTCCCGGGTTACAGGGGATCACATGGGTTACAGTAGGTCATTAACAACAAGAAGAATAATCAACCCCACTGCTCCCACCGAGTCTGTCCCCACTCCCAGCAGCTCTGCATAGGGTTTCCGGGCCTCTCAGTCTCTACAGAGCAGCCTGTTTCATTTTCCACCCTCAGAGTGGCTTGAACTGCTGACCTTATGGTTAGTCGTCCAGTGTTTACAAGATAGTGCCACTCAAAAAACCCGATCTCACTGCCATTGAGTCTATGTCAGTGCGGAGCGACCCTACAGGACAGGGTGGAATGGCCCTGTGGGTGCCAAGGCGTCACTGTGACGGGCGTAGAAGACCCGTCTTTCCCCAGGAGCGGCTGGTGGTTTCGAACTGCAGACGTTGTAGTTAACAGGCCACCAAGGACCCACTGCTCCTGAAAAGCACAAATGGAGGCGGAGGAGAGGTACATGCTGTGTGCGATCTCTCGGTATCGACGAGGCAGGGGTGTCAGGGGTGAGGTTTGGGGGGGTGGCGTACACCCAGGGGTGCTGTCCAAGAGGGTGACGTCACGATGACTGTCTATGCAGTTTCTGTGTAGTGTTCAGCAGGTCGGCATTATTTAAATGCTTCCCGTTTAAATTTTTATTTCTCATTTAACCTACCTGACATGTTTGTCTCTTTTTTACATTTTTATAAGATACCTTCCCTCTAAATAAGGCTCCAAAACCAGGCTTGCTGCCATTAAGTCAATGCTGAGCCACAGCACTCAGCTGTGGGGACCAGAGTGACCTGTGCGTGACCTCGAGAAGAATGGGCGTTCCAGAACACCGCAGTGCGCTCCTTTGGAACTGGCACAGGGATCCAGCGGCAGTTGTGTGAACGGAACGAGAGAAGACTGCGTGGCTTAAAATCGGGCAAGGTGTGTGTCGGGTTGTATCTGCTCTGCAGGCCGAGCACTTCATCAGAGAAGGCAGGTTGTCTGACGAAGAAGGCGGCACTGAGGTTTGAGGAAGGTTTATTAAAAACCAGCAACATGCAGGCGGCACAGGCTGCCTGCTGCAAGTGAGGAGGACTCGAAGCACTTTGCGGATGAAGATCAAGGCGTGGATCGTGGCTCACTGTGAACAGGAGCAAACGCCTCACCACCGGACCACAGGTAGCCTCCTGCTAAATGGAGAGAAGGCCGAAGCTGTCAAGGATTGACGTTGTCTCGCTTGGACCCACAATCATTGCTCGGGAAAGCAGCAGCCAAGAGATCCACAGACGGGCGGCATTGGGTCCGTCTGCTGCTGTACAACACCTCTTCAGAGTACTGAAAAGCAAGGAGATGGCTTTGAGGATGGAGGAAAACATGGCTCAAGCCCTGAGATTTTCTCTGGTCTCACAGGCATGTGAAAGTTGGACACTGAATCGAGGAAGGCCGAGGAAGAACCCACGCACGTACATTGTGGTTCTGGAGAAGAATATTGGACACACCTGCCAGGACACACCCAACTGTCTCGGAAGAGGGACAGAGGCAAGGGCGGCGAGACTTCATCCTACACAGTCTGGACATGTTGTCAGGGAGACCAGTCCCCGGAGGAGGGCACCAGGCTTTGCGGCCCTCCACGAGATGGATGGCGGTGCAGGACTGGGCAGTGTCGGTTCTGATGGGCACAGGGTCGCTGTGGGTCAGAACAGAGTTGATGGCGCCTAATGACAGCAGCCCCTCCTTGGAAGAAAGACGGGCTTTCTCCTCCATCAAGATTACAGTCTCAGAAGCCCAAGGGGGCAGTTCTACCTGGTCTGATAAGGTCGCTATAGGTCAGCATGGCGGTGAGTATATACAGCCCATCCTTAAGGAAAACCGCCTGTGGAGTCATGCCACCCTCATCCCAGCCCATCCCAGCCCAGTCACCAGATCACAAGGATCCACGTTTCCATCGGCCAAAGACAGTCCTGAAATTAGCAAGTGCGTGCTTGATTTGTTCCACATCCTGTGGGGAAGGCCTTTGACCCT
>NW_022106463.1:6059079-6060219 GCF_000313985.2 Echinops telfairi | reverse complement strand
CCTCTGGCCAGAGCTGTCGTTGTTGTTGTTGCTGCTGTTGTTGTTAGGTGCCCCTTGGGTTGGTTCGGACGCACAGCGGCCCCATGTATCACTGAAGGAAACGCTGCCTGGTCCTGCGCCATCCTCACAATTGCCCGTATGTTTGAGCACGGTATCCATCCATCTGGTGGAGAGCCTTCCTCTTTGTCACCGCCCCTCTGCTTCACCAAGCCCCATGTCCTTCTCCAGGGACTGGTGTCTCCTGATCGCATGTTCAAAGTCTGTGAGACGAAGTTTCGCCATCCTGGCTGTATTCTGGCTGTACTTCTTCTGAGACGATCTGTTTGTTCTCTTGGCAGTCCGTGGTACCTTCGACAGTCTTCATCAGAGCCATCCTCATTCAAATGCACTGCTGCACAAGTTCAACCATACTTGGAGCCTCGTGGTTTTGCCTGCGCTGCTACAAGCTTGTCTGTTGTTTGTGTCATTGCTCCTGGCATTTGCATCGCCACTGACTTTGTCAAATGTTCTGGTGCTGTAGCTGCAAATTAGGTTAAGCAGTGTTTGTGTATTAATAACCTTTTTTGAGAATTAAGTAGTAATTTAAGGAAATCAAAACCAACCCTACTTCCCTTGAGTTAATTCTAACTCTTAGCAACTCTCCAGAGTTTCTGAGACGAAATCTCTCCAGGAGCAGACAAAGGAAAAGGAGGAGAAACAATCAAGCAAGGCTCCTAATAAGATATAATTCAAAAGAGGAAGCTTTCGCCAAACCATTTTAATGTTAATATGCCCATTATCTACAGCACAATATAGTTAAGCAATTTACGACTATATTTATCAAGACGATTCTTTTTTAATAGCTTCATTGGCATGTACTTCCCAAAGCAAACCATCTGATTGTTCAGAGTCTGTGATGATCACCACAGTTGATTTCACAACATTGTCTTCTCCAGCTCATTATTGTTAGCTCCCCCTTCCCCCACCCCCTTCCCACACCCCTCTCCAGCTACGTCTCTGTAGATCTGCTCATCCAAGATGCCCCATTCAGAAAACCACGCAAAACACAAAAGGGGAAGCAAATGGACAACATGCTGCACTGAGGATGCTGCCTGGTTGGGTACGGAAGGAGGCAGGTGGCGGGTGATGCCACTGGATGAG
>NW_022106463.1:6049508-6058347 GCF_000313985.2 Echinops telfairi | reverse complement strand
CATAACTCATGGTGGTGCTAACCCAAAGGTCTGCAGTTCAAAACCAGCCATCACTTTTGGGGAGAAAGACGGGGCTTTCTACTTTCAGAGAGAGTTAGAATCTCAGAAACTCACAGGGACAATTCTACCCTGTCCTACAGGCCACTATGTGAGGGGCATCAACTCAGTGGCAAGTTTGCCAGTGAGTCCATTTCAGCGCAGAGCGACCCGATAGGACAGAGTGGAGCAAGCCCTGTGAGTTTCTGAGACGGTCGCTCTACGGAAGTGGAAAGGCTTGCTTGTCTTTCTCCGGAGGGGCAGCTGGTGATTTCACACTGCTGATCCAATGCTTAACCCATAGACGACCCCCCCACACACACACCCACACACAGAGTTGAGTTGTCATTAGATGCTGCCTGGTCCGTTTCTGCTCATCCACGGGCCCCGGGACAGAAGAGAAGGTCCCAGCCGGCTCCCTCAGCTGTGAGTCTTTCAGAAGGAGCTCTGTGGGTACTGGGGTTGAAGCGTCCCACTGAGCAAGGAAACGCGGGTGGTTCCAACCCACCCCTGCTTCACGGGAGGGGACAGGGAGGCCGGCTGCTCCTGCACAGATTGGCAGCCGCGGGAACCCTACGGGGCAGTTTGACTCTGTCCTAGAGGGGCCCAGACGTGGGAGTCGGCTCGCAGGCCTTGGTCATCGCTACAGGAGCTGACGGCCAGAGCTCCTGCTGGAAACAAGCCACCAGGTCTTCTGCCGGCAGCCGCGGGCTGGCGCAGCTTCTACGTGTCCCGGTGCACTTACGTCAACCGCACAGACACGTGTGGAGCGCAAGGCCATGGACCTGTGTGTTAGAGATGCACTGCGACAAAGACAACGGGCATGCAATAGCCTCTCTCTGGGCATAAATTCCACCAGGCACAACGTTTCTTGAGTGTTTGGTGAGTGGTCAGCACACGTGGACACAGGCCATTTAAGTTACCCTCACAGATGATGGGAGGGTGGTAAACACCCCCCATAACATACATATGTACATCTACACTTAAACACATGTAAGTATAAGTATATACACCCCACTATATATACATATCTATATTTACACAAATTTAAGTATATACACCTCACTATACATACTTATCTAAGTATATATACTGCACTACATAGATACATGTCTACATTTATATACACCCCACACATACATAAACTCCCTGCCATCAAGTCAGTGCCGACTCATAGTGACCCTACAGCAGAGTAAAACTGCCCCTGCAAGCTCCCGAAACACTAACCCAGCGAGAGTAGAAAGCCTCATCTGTCTCCTGGAGAGCGGCTGGTGGTTTCGAACTGCTGACCCTTGGGATGACAGCCCAATGCGCAACCTCTACCCCATCAGGGCTCCTCCCACACATACACAGGAGGATGCTTCAAAAAGTGAGCATCTGAAGACAATGGAACGTGCCCACCAGCGTGTTGAAGCCCCTGCTCTATCCGCCCCCCTCCCCCAATCCCGGTTCTTCCAAGTTTCCGGTCAGGCTTTGCTGTGAGTCTCACAGAGGGAGCTCTGTGGGTACCGGCACTGAAGCTCATGTAGGGGGACTCGGCCCCAGGAAAGCTGTTGATGTGAGAGCAGGGGGAGAAGCGGCCTTGGTCACCAACAAACAGCATTTCCTGTGGTATGCTTTCTTCTCCATCACCTTCCTGTGCTGCGCAGACAAACAACAAAACAACTCACTGGGCTCCTGTCGTCCCACCTCACCAGTCGGGCAGAACTGCCTCTGTGGGGGCCGACCTGTAACTCTTTCCTGGAGTGGAAAGCCCCTCATTCTCCTGAGGATTTCTGCTTGGCACTCCGCAAACGCTTTTCTTTCTCCACAGCACTTTCTAATTGTTTCTCACAGAGGAGCTTTGGAAACGGCTTAATGCACACGTTGCTGGAGACTTGTTAAGACGCAAACAAGCCTTTCTGTTCCAAGTTCAGTTGGGTCTTCTGGATGTGAAAAGAGATCCACTTTAAATGTTTGGAACTCAATCCAGCAAAAATGATTGAAATGCAAAACAATGCTTTTGAAATGGAAAATCTATTCCTCGGGGTTGTGTGTGTGTGTGTGTGTGTGTGTGTGTGTGTGTGTGTGTGTGTCACACTGTCTGCGTAGGTGCCAGGCACAGGTCTGCCTGGGTGCCTTGCTCCATCCTTACCACTCAGGTGGCCCGTATCACGGTCCCCACTCTGTATCGGAAGAAGCCCTGCAGACGTCGTGGCCACACACCGGGCGGCAGAGCGCCAGGCGGAGGACGTCACGCTTGGGACAGTAGACGGTCAGCAAAGGAGAGGAAGACCCTCAGCTCCACGGATGGCTTGTGAAGACAGGATCAACTTTGGAGTCCAGATGGAGTGCCCCCTCTCATCTTCGGGGCTCCCTGGCTCTCAGCAGGAGCTTTATCAGACCCAAGGGGTATTTTTCTTTATCAGGTCCACCTGCCCCACACCCACACCAATCACGGTTTACGTCCCATTCTCTGGAAACCTCTGCTGGGAAGAAGAGCAGGCTGCCCTTGCTGGCTTTCCCTGGCATGGGCCTCAGCACAGGGCACTGCTGCAGAGGGACATCATGGATGCCCCCTACAGGTTAGGAGCCAGCACCTCCCACACCCCAGCCGCTCAGCGGGAGTCTTTGGTGGCAGGCAGCAGCCCCTCCCTCCCTTGGCCACTCAGAGCCCACTGACGCCTTCCCGGGGGACCAGGGGGACCAGAGGCAGTACTCCTCGCAGCAGGGGAGTTTGCGTCTGTTGGCTGACAAACAGCCCCGTAGCCCGCAGAAGAAAGGAGCTGGCCATCTGCTCCCTCAAGATGACAGCCTAGGGGACCCTCTTCCGTCCCCTGGGGTCTCAGAGTCAGTCCGCTCAAAGGCACCCAATGACTGACCAATGGGGCTCTGGTGTCACTGGGGTCAGAGCGCCCAGCTGCTCACAGAGAGGTCAGCGCTGGAACCAGCAGCCTCTCCGTGGGAGGAAGAGGTGACAGTCTGTTCCCTTAACGAGGACGCTGTCAGCCTCACTCTCAGGCAGTGACCATCGTTGCCTTGATTATGCAGGGCCGAACTCGATACCTGGCCAATCGACCTCCCTATGGACATGACCTGGATTAGTCCTGGGGCAAGCATCGCTTAGCCGTCCCACACAGACACTGCTTCCCTGGATGTCTGAACGTTGATGGCGTCTTCTCCCTCTAAGGGATCACTCGTATGTTTGCCTTTATATGAAAATGATCTTATCCTTGGCACCTCAGGGCAATTTGTGGGATCCCCAGCTGTGAAGTGCAGGAGGAATGGATGCATGAGATAATAAATGATACAAGGTGCTACAGGGAATGCAGAGGTGGGGTGGCAATGGGGAGGGAAGGGGGGTTTCGGGGGTAAACAGTGAAGGCGGGAGAGGGGAGGAAGTACTGGACCTGATCGCGATTGCACAACTCAGTTTAAAGGCAATATAACCATGTGGGCGGGGGTGGGTGGGGGTTTGGTGGTGATTGTACAAGTCCCTTTGATGTGATTGAGCGATTGAACTGTTCCATTGCATGATATGTGGATTATGTGCCAATAAAACTGTTGGGGGAAAAAGAATATGCTGTTAAGTGCCATCAAGTCATTTCTGATTCTTAGAGTACACACACACACACACACACACACACACACACACACACACACACACACACACACACACACACACACACACACCAGAAGGAAACACTGGCTGGTCCTGACTGTCTCACAATTGTCACTATGTCTGAGCGCAGTCACTGTGTCAGTCTGTCCCCTGGAGGGCCCTCCCCTCTCTCGCCGACTCTCTACCAAGCACGATGTCCTTCTCCAGTGGCTGGTCCCTGTGGGTAGCGTGTCCACAGCGCATGAGATGAAGTCTGATCACCTTTGGCTGTTCTTCCTCCAACATCGATTCCTTTCCTCTTCTGGCAAAAACAACAACAAATAAACAACCCCAGACAAAATAACTGACTGCTGTCCAGTTGAATCCGACTCGTGGGTTTCCCAAACTGGGACTGCTTATGGGCGCAGAGAGTCTCGTGCTTCTCCAGGGGGCAGCTGCGGGGTTCGAGCCAGTGACCTTGTGGCTAGCAGCTCAAACACATAACCTGCTACACCGCAGGGCTCCTGTTCTCCTGGCAGCCCATGGTCTCCACTGTTCCTCGCCAACATTCTCACTCAAAGGCACCAGCTCTTCTGCTGCCCTCCCTGTGCGTGCCTGGCTCCGGTGTGCATGCTAAGTGCCTGGAGCCAGCCTGCTTTCCGTCGGGCGCAGCTTCCTCTGCAGATGCGTCTCTCCTTCTAAAAGCTGGAAGGACATCTTCGACGGCAGGTCCGCCCGGTGCCATGCGTGGTCTGGTTTCCCAGCTGGCTGCTGCTTCCACGGGTACAGATTGCACATCAAGGCCAAAGAAATCCCTAACGCACCATGTCGACATCTCTCCCCCGTGTTTCGTGAGGGGTCCAGTTGGGAGGATTTTTCATAGAGTTTATTTATGTCAGGGGAGGGGGAATAATCCAAAAGGAAGCCTCTTGTCCGCTTGGCTTTCGGCAAACAAGGTTGAGCCACCTGCACAGTCCATCACAGATTGCTCGTGAGTTTCCCTCTACTCTTGAAGCTGCACCCCTTCCTCCCTTTGGGGCAGTGCCACTCTGTCCTGTGAGTTAGAATGGACTCGAGGGCAGTGGGTTTGTTTTGCTGGTTGACCCCAAACTCACTGCTCATAGCATCCCATAGGACAGAGCAGAGCTGCCCCCAGTGGGTTTCAGAGGCTGTAAATCTTTACAGGAGCAGACAGCCTCACCTGTCTTCTGCCTAGTAGCTAGTGGGTTCAAACTGCTGACCTTGTGATTGGCAGCCCAGTGCTTAACCCACTGGGCCACCAGGACACCTCTGATTGACCCTGGGCCCGGGGAACATCTTTCTTTCTTCAGCAACCACTGTGGAGCTGTGCTGTGCTATGGCACTCAAAGACTCAGCCCGCCCCCAGGCCCATGCTGGCTCCGCAGAGACGCCTCACCTGAGTGGGGGAGGCCTCGTTCCTTTCCAGGCCACCACCTGCCTGTCAGTGGAGGCTCCGGTGTCACTGCAATGCGGGGCAGCTTCATGGGAGTGTCCAGACTGACCAGGAAGAAGGTCTCCCAAACCAGCTGAGCACAAATCTATGGGTCACCCCGGCTTCATTCACCACCTGCCAGGGCCTAGCTCACCTCCATTGTGCATGGGACACCCCACAAGGGCTTATGATCACCGTGACAGGACCAAGACCCACTGGGCTCGGCGGCCTGGGCAGCCCTCAGGTGTCCTTGCCTGATGGTTCCGGGAAAAGAGCTCCCAGTAGCCACTGCAGAGTTCAGTTGCGGGGAGAGGCATCGGGGCCAGGGCTTGGATGCCAAGACTCATTCCTGCTGTGGCCAGCTGCCCACGAGCCAATTCCAGCTGCAGGGGGCAAAATTGCCCCTTGGGGTTTTCTTGGCCATAAACTTCCCAGGAACACATCACCAAGTCCTTCCTGCCATGGTGCCGTTGGACAGGCTGGGACAGGCAACTTTCAGTTTCACCACCAAGGGTTCCACTCAGTGTTTCTCCAAGTGGGTGACAGTGCCCCCTGGGGGTCATACTGGAACAATGCAGGGGGCTGCAAAAGCAGATACCTACACTTTATCCGGAAGACCAGCCCTAGTCCAAAGAGGTTTACTTGCCAGGGAGACGCTGAATAATTCTGTTTTTCTGGGAAAGAGGAGGTAGGCCAAAAATGCTTGGCAATCTATGACTAACCACTGCAGGCAGGGTTTCGAGAAATAGCCCCAGATGCTTGTCACCTGAGTCCCATGTAAGATGTCCTATGTGTAAGCCTGGAGGGATTCCCTTCATCCTTTCGGCTCCAGCGAGAGCTTCCTTCAGGGTCTAGCCAAACTAGGGACTCTGTGTTCTTGTCTGCCAGCCACCCCAATGCTGTCCTTCCTGTGCCTGCCGGCCTGCACCCCTGTCCCTCCTCCCCACCCCCAGCTTTCCTCAGCTGGGAAGTGGACCAATACGTCCTCTCCACCAGCTCCCAGTCCACAGATGCCGTGAATTCAACTGCAGACAAGAGACGCTATTTTCAGGGATGCTGGGCTGGGACCATCCTTGTGGGCCGACGGGGGCTGCGCTGGCTGCTGCAGTCCCAATTGCAAAAGTGGCCAGGGGCTCTTCCGGGCCTTCTGATGAATCACCCACAATCAAGTTCTTCCCTTAAGCCAGTGGTTCTCAACCTTCCTGATGCTGTGACCCTTTCATACAGTTCCTCATGTTGTGGTGACCCTCCCAACCATCAAATTATTTTCGTATCTACTTCATCACTGTCATTTTGCTACTGCTATGAATCAGGCAACCCCTGTGAAACGGTCGTTCGACCCCCAAAGGAGCCATGACTCACAGGTTGAGAACCGCTGCCTTGGATGATCCGTGAAATAAAGGTTCTTGGGTACAGCTGAGGAAAAATGAGTGCAAACTGCTCCGAGTCCCTGTCAAGCACAGCTAGTTTTTCTTTCCATTTTCTCCGTTGTTTTTGGATCTTCCTGAGGGCACTTCGAGGGCAGAAGATGAAGTTCACGGAGTCCTCGGGCTTCCACTGGCATCAGTAGTGAAGGCCAAGCGCTGCCTGGTTCAAATCTCAGTCCCACCGCTTGGTGGCTACAAAGCCCTGGGCAGCACACTGCCTGCAGCCCCTCACTGTGAACCACTCACTGCCACCAAGGCCACATGGGAGAGAGACGTGGCTCTCTGCTCCTGCGAACAGCTACGGTCTCAGAACTGAACCTATGGGGGGCTAGGGGTGTCGATGAGTCAGCATCAACTGGGTGAGGTTGGTTTGTTTGGGATCTTTCACAATCAGAAATCACCGTTTTCAGCCAATGGTGCTATGCTAACAGCTCTCACAAGTGCTGCGTGCATCATAGCAAGCTACATCAGTCCCAAAGGAGGCACCCCATCCCCCAAAAAAACAAACAAACACAGATGTGATGTGAGAGGGATAGTGCATTTGGAGTATGGTCAGACTGCTAATAAAGCTTTCTATTTAGAGATTCTGGAAAGACTGCATAACTATGTGTGACAGAAAAGGCCTGATTTGTGGCAGACGGGGACTGGTTTTGCCACCACGATAATGCTCCTGTTCATGCAGCCATCTCAGTGTGCCAGTTTTTGCCAAAAACAGCATGCCTCTCTTGCCCCACACCCTGGACTCACCTGACCTCGCTCTGTGGGACTTCTTTTTGTTTCTGCGAATGAAGAGGGAATGAAAGGACAGCGATCTTGACAATGGAGAAGGGGTGAAGAAGAGCATGAGGGAGGTGCTGTCAGCCATCCAAACTGTTGAGTTTGAAAATGTTTCTAAGAATGGATTCACCGATTTGACAAATGTATTAAGTGTCATGGAGAGTACTTTGAAGGTGATAAATTTGTTTCGTAAAAAAAACTTAAATACATAATGTGGCAGTTACATCATCTCCTGGCAACTTAAGTGAAGGGGTGGAGTCTAGCCTGTCAATCAAGTCATAGCCAATGAGGCCTCCGTGTGGGCATGGACTTGTCAGGATTCTGGGAACTCCTGTCTTCCTCCCTGGAGGTAGGACCCACACTCTCTGCTTTTCTTATTCCTGTTGACAAGCCACCTGGAGACACACTGATAGAGCCACGTGGAGACCCACGCCAGCGCTGAGATGCTTCCACCACCACTGGATCTACAAGACTCTCCACCCACTGGCCTGTGATCTTCCTGCATTGGGCATCATTGCATGCGTTGTGTGAGTCTGAAGAGTAATTTATGGACTAGTATAGGACATATGGGCTAACATTGGACCTATGGACCTGATCTGGACAGGGCTGGGATGTTTCTTAATATACAATTGATCTTTGATATCAAGTTCTCTCTTATACATATATGAGTGTCCATGAATTTATTTCTCTAGTCTACCCAGACTAACACATTATGCTTTGAAAATAAAAATTTTGGGGTTTTTTTGTGGGGGTTACTGCCGCCTATGTTCAGGACAATTGATACAATTGAGCCATCAAGTGCATTCTTTATGGCAGATCACTTCTGCTAGTGTCTCCTTTACTACACTGATTCTGACCCGATAGGACAGTGTGGAATCTCCCCATAACCTGTCTGAGACTGTACATCCTTCCAGAAGCTGACAGCCTTAGCAGTATTAACAGTTTGAAACAATAAACTACCTTTTGGTATATTTTCTTTAATGCTTCAAACAGTTGTTAGGTTGTTCAGTTGTGTGACTCCCACCACTGGACACGGAGGGTGCATTTCAAGAACATTCTCTGCTCGGTGGCTCGATGACCCAGACCTTGAAACAAATGGAGCCGGCAGCTACCAGGAGCCCCCGGGGTCCAGAGAAGGGCTTAGCGTTGGGGTCCTCTTGATCAATTAGGCCACTTCAGGCTGCGAGGGTGTAAAGACAGGTGCAAACTGCTTGGCTGACGGAGGTCCACCATCAAGATGCCTAACACTGCATGTGAGAGAGACCCCACAGCACCCTGCCTTTCACAGTCCAGCGAGCTGAGTGTCGTCATAACACAGAGCCTAGGGACATGGCAGGCTTCCTTCTGCTAAGCTTGATCCTATGGCCCAGCGTGGCCACCATGGTGCAGTGACATCACTGGAGGGGACAGGGCACAGGGGCCCTACTGGGTAACACTGTCAGAATTCCACCACAGGCCCTGAGTTCAGGCCTGGTGTCATCAAGTCTCTTAAGCTGCTTAGAGATCAGAAGTCTTGATGGGAGCGGATAGCCTCATCTTTCTCTTGTGGAGAAGCTGGTGGGTTCA
>NW_022106463.1:6038608-6048450 GCF_000313985.2 Echinops telfairi | reverse complement strand
GACTGAAGAACCCTAAGGCCCTCGTGCTACCCTGCTGACTCTCGCTTCCGTTTTTCTCCATTGCTTAAGCTTGCTACTTCCGCATTCGTTTTCCCACCCAGAGCCACCAGATTCAAAATGTTGGCGGGCTGCCGCCCCTGCCTGTAACAAACACCCGTGGGAAGTTCCCCAGCCAGTCATCCCCTTAGCCAGTGTGGCAGTTGTAATTGGCCGTGAAAGGTCGCGCCACCCCCTTATGGTTTATTGCTTTATAAAGCGGAGTTTGAGTAGCTCTCAGTGATTAAGCAGACCACCGGTCTCCTTTGACCAGTGTGGTGTGGTCCTGAATGACTTGGAGATGGGGGACAAGGCCAAGCAAGACAAGTAGGAATCGTGGAAGGAGAGTGGCTGACCTGCTCTGTAAACCTTCACCCAATGCACAATGAAAAGTTAGAGAGGTAAGAGAGAGGAGGGGCAGGGGAAAGGAGGGGGAGGCAAGGGAGCACTAGAAAGGAAGGAAGGAAGAAATAACAAAGCACAGGGAGGGAAGGAGAGAGAGAGAAAGAAAAAGAATGTACCCAGATGGGCAATCTTGTGCGCTATGATGCGGTGGTTGGTGCTCTTGTTAGGTGCCATCGAGCGGCCCCTATGCACAACAGAAGGAGACACAGCCTGGTCCCACATCACCCTCACAATCGTTCTTAGGTCGGGGGCCATTGCTGCAACCACCGTGTCAATCCATCTTGTCCAGGGTTCTCCTCTTCTTCACTAACCCTCCACGTGACCAAGCACGATGTCCTTCTCCAGGGACTGGTCTCTCCTGATAAGAAGGCCAACGTACTTGAGACAAAGCCCTGCCTCTCAGGCGCACTCTGACCACACTTCCTGCAGACACATCTGTGTCCTCCTGGCAGACCAGGGCCCTTTCAATCGGTTTCACCGGCACCAGATCTCAAAGGCATCGATTCTTCTTTAATCTTCCGGGGTGCCTGCGTATTTCTGTATGAATCCATTTCTCATCTTCCTGAGGTCTGGGAATGCCTTTAAACTCTTGACTCCACACCACCTGGGGGACTCCCACCCACAGCACTGAGAATATTGTACGCATTCTAATAAAAGCACACGAGAATATGTACGCCACAGAGAACAACAGAGCTCAGAAATTGGAAACCAGTAACTAAAATTATCCTGCAGCAACTCCTGCAATCCTGGGTGCAATTAGTCTTTTATCCTGAGTCATATATTCACACGGAAACAAATATGCAAATGTATGTTAATCATATAGCTAAGCATTCGAGGGAATGCGCAAGCAGATTTGAACCTGGGACCTAAACTCTGACAGAATCTCCAAAACCGTCTTAGGGACCATGGGTGGTTGCAACCTCAGGTACAACAGAGAACCCCTCCTGGTGCGGGGCCATCCCCACAGTTGTTACTGCGTTTGAGCTCCTTGCTGCAGCCACTGGGTCCATCCATTCCATTAACGGGCTCACACTCACTCACTGGCCTTGAGGCAATTCCAACTCATAACGAGTCCTAGGACAGCTTCCTGTGGGTTTGTTTCCAAGCCGACAACTCTTCACAGGAGCACAAAGCCCCATCTTTCTCCCACAGAGCAGCTGGTGGTTTCAAACCTGTGACCCCACACCGCCAGGGCTCCTGTTGTTAATGGTCAGCAACTCCCAAGCACACAGTGAACCGGGCTCCGTGTTCACAGCTCTTTGGAGCCTGTCAGTGAACGTGAGCGTGAGTGTGAGCGAGTGTTGAGATCGTCAGAAGGAAATGAACGTTTTCCTCTAAGTCCCTCCGGAGGCTTTGGGGTCCAGGCCCGAGGCTGTGTCCCTGGGCTCTCCCTGAAGGACAGGACCAAGGGTGTGCGGGAAAACAGCAGGTCTTTGTCCTCAAGCTGCCCTGAAAGCCGTGGGCAGCACGGCTGCTTTCCTGCCGTGAGTTAGCTCGAACTCACTGATTCTGCTGTGCCTACAGACCTCCCGGAGCCTACCGAGTCCTCCCTGGGGGCACAACGGGTAGGCACGTGGCTGCTAAGGGAAAGACCCTGTAGGAGAAGAGGCCTGGCCATAAAGATGGCAGCCTAGGAAAGAAACCCCATGGGGGCAGGTCTACTCTTACCTGGGGGCGCTTGGAATCAGGATCAGCGGGATGGCACCCAGCCCCAACTCGGAACCCACATCATCAAGAAATACTACCCCACAACCCCTAAATCATTCCCAAATCACTGAAGTCCTTTAGCTGCATGTCAAGGGCTTGGCTGCTAACTGAAGGTCAGCCATGCAAACCCCCCAGCTGCTCCACAAGACAAAGATGAGGAGTCTGCTCATAGAAAGATTTATGCAAATAAAAAGTTTATATATATTTACACTGCAAGGCCTTGAAAACCCTCTGAGGCAATTCTACTCTAGTCGGACTTGAAACTCGACTGCAAGGCCATGGATTTGGTTTGGCTTGGTAGGTGTGTGAATTAATTGATTTATTTTCACTCCCTGTAGCCCTCCTTCCTATCGAAGCCTCTGGTAACCCCGTGTCAGGCTGGGCTCTCTGCAGAAGGAAGACCAGTGAGGCTTGTATCGTGTGTCTATAGACAGAGATTTAGATCAAGCAATGCTCATACTGTTGTAGAGGTGGGTAAGTCCAGTCTGGTTCAAGTCTGTGGGTCAAAGGCCTCTCTGAGTGGTATAGCTGCAAGGGCTGATGGACAGGAAGCAGGAAGATCACAGGCTGAATGAACCCCAGGTGGGCACTCTGAAGATGGCTCCTGGGGTCAGCAGGAAATGTGGCAGGAAGCTGATGAGTCCAACGCAGGCTCCAGATCCGGCCTAGAAGTGAACCAGCTCCCATGCAGTGCCAGTCACAGCCCGAATGGGACATCCCTCAGTCACAGCAAGGCTGTGACCGGATTAAGGCGGCAGCACTCCGCCCTCTTCCTCCCACGATGGCTTGGCTGCTTCACAGAAGAGCCCCTCGTGGAGCTGACCACAATATGTGGGAACCCATCCTGGGGGATCCTGACCTAGCCAAAGATGTATTAAAGACTCGGAATTTCTAAGTGCTACAATCCACCTTTTTAAATGATGTGTGTGTGCATGTGTGTGTGGACACCGAAGGATATGTGTGTGTGCTCAACAAACAGAACAGCTGTGAGGATGGCCCAGGACCGGGCAGGGTTTCGCTGTGGGGTGCACTGGGTTAATATGAGTTGGAACCAGTTCGATAGAACCTAGCATCAACAGGTGTTCCCCAGGAGAAAGAGGAGGCCATCTGCTCCCAGAGAGACTTACGGCCTTGGAAACCCACAGGGCGGCTCTGCTCTGTCCTGCAGGCTCTCTGTGAGTTGGCACCATGGTGGGTGTGCGTTTGGACACAGATGTATGTTCGACGGTGGCCCTGGACTGCACTTTGACTCACAGGGACCCCGTGTGTGTCAGAGAACACCTAGACTCTTGAGGGTTTTGAGGAGCAGAGAGCCAGGCTGCCTCGAGGGGGACTGGAACCTGCAGCCTTTGGGGTCAGCACTGGAGCTGTGCCACCACCCAGGGTGAGCTTCAGGCTAGGCCTGGTCCCTGACTGCTTTCACCCACACTGGTGACCTTGCCCTCAGCCAGTCCGCCCTGGGCGGGGACAAGGACTGCTATCACGTCACAGGGAAGGGGGGCTGGCGAGCCTGTACACACGCAGGGCGGGGCTTCCAAGGGCGGCGTTTCCCCCGCTGATCACCAGGGTCTCCCCGGAAGCCCCGCGGGGCTGTGAGGACAGGCCCCAGCCTGGGACCTCTATGGCTCCCATGCCGAGTGGACACATGGTCTCCGCGTCCAGCGGCTCCCCAGCGGCCTCTGAACAGGAGTGCGCCACCCCCATGCTCCGTCCCAGAACCCCCATCCCCCGCCGCCCCGCCTGTGACGTCCCCAGCAGCGGTGTGCGGTGCTGGGCCTCCTGACACCTGGCTGGCAGCTGTCATTCCCCGGGCTATAATTTGGCGGCTAAGTGGACTGTTTACGAAGGTGAGCATGATGACATCACGGGCTTGGCCACGCGGAGCTGAGGCAGGTGGTGGTGGCAGGCAGTCATTAACCAGCCCCACACACACACACACCCCTCCCAAGTGTCAGCGTGCCCATGCAGGTGACACTGGGGAAACAAACACCGGCCCGCCCGCCCTGGGGTACCACAGGGAATATATTCCCCTGCATGAGTGGAAGCCGACTCACCTTGGCCCCGGATCGGTGAAGTGAGGTCCCAGGCCCCTAGGGGGAGCTCCGGAGAAGCCCAGTACCTGCCAGGTGAGGGGCACACCTCCTGACCTTTGCCCTGCCACCTGTCCCCCAGAAGCTGTTGACTCTGAGCCTGGGGCCTCCAGACTGCTATCTGCAGAGTCCTGCCCCTTCCAGATACCTGGGGTCAGAGTCACGGGCCACAAACAAGCGGGGCCCCAGAAGCAGCCTCAGGCAGGTGGGGTCAGAGGCCGCTCTCTGTGCCTGGTCTTGGCACAAGGGACTCCATTTTGAATCCGGCACCTTCTTGGTTCTCAGAACTCACCTCTCATGGGCCTCCCTCACATCGACCTCCCCTCCCCTCGCTGAAAATCACCAGTTCTGAGAACCAGATATCCCCGAGAAAGAATGTTCTTTGAAGATATGTTTACTTCACCTGCCCCGGTACCTATAGATAAGATTAACGACCACTTCCCTGCATCCCTTGAAGATGTGTTTATTCCACCCATCCCGGACCTATAGATAAAATTAATGAGCGCTTCCCTTTGAAGTCCCTGTATGCAGCTGTGCCTGCCACCAGGGGATATAAAAACGCAGCCAGAAATTCCCCTCGCGCGGTTTCATTAGCTCAATACCTGAGTTACTTGAACCGCCCGCAAGCTTCTCAATAAAGCCTGCTTCTAAAACTTTACCAATTGGATCTTTAATTCCGCTTCGCGCCCCAAAAACCCTTACACTCTGCACCAGGTCCAGGAGTCACGGGGGGTTCAGACTTGACGTGAGAGCAAGTTGGTGTTTCCACCCAACATTTACGGAGAAGGGTTGAGCAGGTCCTAAGGAGAGGAGTGGGGCGAAGTTCTCTCTGCCCCACGTCTGACAGACTAAGAAGCGTCTGTGGTCAGCGAGATGCCGTCAGACAAGATGCCGTCCAGGAGAACGAGGGTTCGTATCCGCAGCAAGCACTGGTGCTGCCGGGTGCCGGCAAGTCTGTGCCAGCGCCTAGACCCCGTGGGATAGAGGCGAAAGGCCCCATCTAGTTTCCCAGGCTGTCACCTTTCGGGGAACGGTTCACCGGGGCTTTCTTCCCCGGCAACACTGGATGGGTTCCAACTGCCATCCATTCGTTTCACACTCAGCTACCGCACCGGAGGGCGCCATGGAAAGATAAGAGCCACCCAACCAAACTCACTGCCGCCGAGTCAGGCTGACTCACAGCAACCCTCCAGGCCAGGGAAGAACTGCCCCGAGAGTTTCTGGACAGTAACTGTTAACAGAAAGGGAGCCTCGTCTTTCTCCCAAGGAGACGCTTGCTGGTGGTTGCAAGCTGCTGACCTTAGGCTGTCGCTTCTCCAAGGGCTAACGCTTGGTGGCCGTGGTTTCTGTCTGGTGCTGACTCATGGCAACCCGTGTACGACACAACGAAAACCCACCCAGTCCTGCCCCATCCTCACAGTTGTTCCTATGTTTGAGCCCGGCGTTGCGGCCACTGTGTCAGTCCATCTAGCCGAGGGTCTTCCTCTGCCATGCTGACCCCCCACTTTACCGAGCACGATGCCCTTCTCTTGGGACTGGCCCCTCCTGACACAGTGTCCCAGGTACGTGAGATGAAGTCTCACCACCCTTGCTTCTAAGGAGCGTTCTGGCTGCACCTCTTCCCAAGACAGGCCTGCTGGTTCCTTTGGCAGCCCACGGCACTTTCAGTGTTCTTCACCGTACCGTCACTCTGTGGTAGCAGTCTAGCAGCCCTGCGACGCCAGCAGGAGGGCCGGGGTGACACAAAACACTGACACGTGTGGTCCTGGCCGAAGGTTGGCAGTTAGTCTGTGGCAGTTACGTAATCTGTCAACTTGCGAAGGCGCAGAATCCAACCTGTCAATCAGGTCACAGCCAATGAGGCCTTTGTGTGGGCACGGCATTCTCCAGAGGATTCTGGGAACTCCAGTCTTCCTCCAGAGAGGTGGGACACACATGCTTCCTCCAGAGAGGTGGGACACACCTGCTTGCTATGAGGCATTCCAGATGACAGCCAGATGGACTTACACTGAGGGAGCCCTGAAGCTGGAGAAGCCACATGGAAACCCACACTAGTGCTGAGATGTTTCCACCGCCACTGGATCCACAAGACTTTCTACCTACTGACCTGTGATCTTCCTGCATTCAGTGTCAATGCATGGCTGTGTGAGTCTGAAGAGGGTAATATAGGGCTTATGGACTTGATCTGGACTGGGCTGGGATGTTTTCTCAATATACAAGTGCTCTTTCATATAAAGCTCTTTCTTATACACATTAGTATCCATGAATTTGTTTCTCTAGTCAAACCCAGACTAACACACAGTCTACCCACAGGCACCTTGGGAGAAAGGCCTGGCCATCTAATGCCCCCAAATTCAGCCATTGAAAACCCTGTGGAGTGCAATTCTACTCAGAAACTCATGAGGTACCAGGGCTCATGACTAGATGACTGGATGTTTCAGCTCCTAGTTTGGTGGGAATGTCTTGGGCCTTAGAAACAGACAAGTGGCCATCTACACTGTAGCTATTGGTTTGTATTCATCCAGAGCAAAAGAGCAAGGAGGAAGACCCCAAATCGGAGACGGAAGTGGGCTACAGGAACCAACTTCCTGTGTGAGCCCTTGCTTCCTCCACCTTGAGACGATCTAGATCCTTGGTAGAACTAGGTGGTGCCCGGCTTCCACCAGCAAACAAGCATCCTGTTCAGGAGCAGAACACGTGGCTTCTGCAAGGAAGGGAGGGAATGAGGAGTGGACCCTCAAACTCTTCAAGAATACAGATTACTGGACCCTCAGAGACCACTGCCCCGACATACTTGCTTGAGTGGAAAGGGCTCCCCAGAGTCACCTTTTATCGCAACAGCCAAACTCAAACCAAACGCATGCCATCAAGGCAAGTGCCACCCCTAGCCACCCTGCCAAGGGTTTGCAAGACTGTCCTTGACTGGGAGTCGACCGCCTAGGGGAGGGGCAGGTTGGGTGGGAGAAATGGCACAGCCATATTTCCACTTCCCAAGCCCCCTTCCCTCTCCTTGGGCGGGACGCCCACCCTCTGCGCTTCAGTACTCAACTGCTGCGCCCTGGGCCGGCAGACATGGTGTGTGTGTGCAGCTAAGCGGGGACAAGGTTCGGGCAGGGCAGGCTGGAGTGAAATGGGGCACTAAGGAGGACAAGAAAGAAAAACTGTTCTCACGTCGATGGTGGTGGTAATCACCGCCCAGCTCTTTTCAACTCGACCAAACCATTGAATTGGATGATGTGTGAATATATGCCAATAGAACTCTGTGAGAACAAAAAGGAGTCCTGTCCATCCCAGCTCCGGCCCTCGCCGCCACCTAGTGCCCGTGACTGGGCACTGCAGCCTCCTGCTGACTTCACAAAGAGGCCCCCTTCTCCAGCACAGAGTGGGTTTTGCATGGAGGTAAAAGAAAGAAACAGTTGATCTCCATGACAGACATTTTCCCAAAGGGGTTGAGCAGCCAAGACTTCCCACCGACTGCATTTCACACATGGCTCAGCCTGAGACGTGGTGCAGACTGGTGGCTTTCGAAAGCCGGGTCTGGGCAGCTTTCTCAAAGAACAAACTTCAAACGGCCCTGTGCGTCCGTGCAGAGGGCAGGCATTTGCACAGTGCAGACCGACTGGCATGTGGGAAAACTGCACTTATGTTGTAGGGGGATAGGCATCATGGAGCTAAATTTTATTTGGGCCACTAACACCCTCCACCACCACCCACAGCCCCATACACACACATACCACAAGCTGGACACGCATTAGGACGCTGGAGGAAACAGCACACTGAGGGGGAGCCACCAGCAGCTCCGGACCCCCTCACCATTTGGGATGTAGGACAGTGACATTGTTGGGACCACCCTCCCCCTAACAATTTTCTCTGAATTTTTTTCCAGACCTGGGAGCCAGGTGGGGCGCCTAGGCAGGGGTGGGGAACCTTTGTTCTGCCAAGTGCCATTTGGATATTTATAACATCATTTGCAGGCCACTTAGAACTGAGCCTGCTATATTTGGTCAGGCATAAGATTGACTCACCCCGCATGTGCTGGCTGGGACTGCTTCTCTGTGGGGAGCCGGGTGATGCTGGCTGGTGTTGATGGTTTTGAGGGGACACTGCCCACCCCTGGGTCAGGGGGTCAAGGCCATCTGTCAGTTGGGGGAGTGAGGGGGAGAATGAGCATTATGTTAGAGAGCCCCCCCCCCACACACACACACACACACACACACACTTGGGCTGAGTGATGGGCCTGGGGCCTGTGACTGGCATCAATGAGCTGAGGATGAAAGGGTTGCTAGGGGAATTGCTTGTGGGCATTTAGTAGTGGGGGTCACAGCATCCCATGTCACAACTGCTCAGTGTGTGTCTTCTCAGGGAGCCTGGTGGCGCAGTCTTTAGGCACTAACCGGGAAGCTGGTGGCTCCCACGCCCCAGCTGCTCTGAGGGAGAAAGAGGGGGCCCTCTGTTTCCGTTCCTGATTGTTACATTTGTTTTGAGGGGTCATGGAATCAACTCTGACGCTGACCCATAGTGACCTGATGTACAAAACTGCCCGGTCCTGCACCATCCTCGTAGCCTCGGTGTCCATCCACCTCTCGGATGGACAGCTGCCTCCTTTTCACGGCCCCACACTTTTCCAAGCATGATGTCCTTCACTAGGGAGGGACCGGTGTCTCCTGTAACATGTCTAAAGCACGTGAGATAAAGGCTTGCGATCCTCGCTTCTAAGGAACATTATGGTCTCACAAACCCTATGGGACAATTCTACTCTGTCCCTATAGGGTTGAGTCTCAACACACTCAATGGCAATGGGACGTTTTTTTAAAACTTGCTCTCCACTTCCTTGAAGGAGCCCTGGTGGTATAGTGGGCTGTGTACTGGGCTTCAATTCTAAAGGTCAGCGGTTCAGAACTATCAACCGCTCCTCAGGAGAAAGATGAGGCTTTCTGCTCCCATAGGGTCTCCCACAGAGGCAGCTCCACCCTGTCCCGTAGGGTTGCTGTGAACCGAAGCTGGACTTCACAGGATGGCAGTGGCAACAGCCCCATTTCCCTAGCACCACCAGGGACAGACTCCTCGGTAAGCTGACACCCTCCCGGCCCCCACCCCTACCCCCATCTTCCGGTTTCCTGAGGAGATGGAGAAGGGGAAGGAGCTGGTTACGGGAATGCAGCCAGGTAACCACAGTCCCTGCTTTTAAGAAAGCACTTCCAATAGTCTTTGGTTTCAAAAGCCCCAAAGAAAAAGAGATGTCCTGTTGAGGACTAGAGCCCTTGGCAAGAAAATTTAGAAACATAATATACGGAGGAGATAGAAGTTGGCAGAGAAGTCCCGGGGCAGGAGGTGGGGGGGTTGCAGAAAGGCGTTGTCTCAGGAAGCCAGGCTCTGGGCTCGGCCAAGTCCAAGGCCAGAGAACCAAGAGCGGCCCTCTGGCACCAGGGGTCTGCCTGGCTGCCCTGGGGACAAGGGTGGCTCACGATGCGGCCCGTGGGGTGAGCACCTGTCACTGGGCCCGGGGTGAAACCCCAGGGCTGGCCACTGAGAGCAGGCTGGAGCAGCGAGCGGCAGGCTTGTCAATGGACGCTGAGTCATGGGCTCCACCAGCGTCCCAGGCCC
>NW_022106463.1:6033124-6038426 GCF_000313985.2 Echinops telfairi | reverse complement strand
CACAGAGTGACACTAAAATGACTGTCTATGACATGCTTGTGAGACCTGTTGGCAGGGGCTTGCTGTTTTTTTTAATATAAAATGTCCCCGTAGTTAGTTAAGACAAGAACCTTGGGGGGGCCGCCTGACTTCCCTTGTAGCAACATGCCTACAAGGCTGAGACGCTACACCAAAAGGACCTACGTCTGGGGCTGCGAGCTGCCAGGTCAGCAGTTCAAACCCACCAACCACTGTGCAGGAGAAAGAGGAGGCTGTCTGCTCCGGTGAAGATTTAGCCTCGGAACTGACAGGGGCGATTTTACTCTGCCCTGTAGGGTCCTCCGAGTCGGGAGTCAAGGCAGCAGGCTTAGTAATGTAGCCCAGTCAGAGCTAACATTATCATGCAATTTCAAGGCTGCTTCGAATCATGTGATTGTAACTGTCATGTAATTCGATGGAGAAAGAGGTGTGTGGTAATTCATATAATCTAAGCAACTTAGAGCCAGAAGTCAAAAAGTATCTATACCAAATTACAGACACCTTGAATGAAAGATCGCAAGGTGAGGCTTCTCATGCTCCATGCCCCTAAGTCTCTAACCCCCACCAAATATTCCTGCGAACGTTGCTTTCACCATGCCCCAATGCCAACATGCGTGTCTGTGAGGGTTTCGGGTTTCATGCCAACTTAGGTGGGCCAGGATCCTCCCATGATGGGCTCCGGTCCTGGTCAACTTCCTGTGCAGCAGCCATGCTGTTGTGGGGAGAAGAGACCACCTTCATCCAGTGGGAGCCTGGATGGACGGAGGGAGGTGTCATTCGGGTTGTGGCTACTCTGTGTACAGACTGACAGTGCGTGGAAGCTAGCCCACTCCTCCTGCTGGCTCTGGAGCCTGCATCTGGTGTGCCAACCTCCTGCCGGATTGTCTGCTGATCCCAGGCACCATCACCGGGCTACCGACGAAAAATCCCTTCAGCCAATCCCAGAGTCATTCAGCTTGGCATCCACCAGCCTGTGGTCTTCCTGCTTCCTGCTCATCAGCCCCTGCAGTTCCACGAGCCAGATGAGCCTTTGGCTTACAGTGGCCCCACGGACTTGAACCAGACTGGGATTACCCACTTCTTACCCAATGTGTGATCTAAATCTCTCTCTATAGACACATGTACAGGCCTCACTGGTTTGCCTTCTCAAGAGAACTCAGCCTCACACCGTAGCCTTAAGGGACTCAATTTGTGTTCCTTTTTGACGTTCTTTGAGTCTGGGAAACAAAAACAACAATAAGCATCCGAAGGGTCGAGATCAGGGCTGGAGAGGAAGGATGGTATGTCAGTCCAGGCAGACGAGAGAAACAAATCCAGAAAGACTCGTGTGTGTAAGATAGAGCTTTACAGACAAGAGCAATCGAATACTGGGAAAACATCCCAGCCCAGTACAGATCAAGCCCATAAGTCCGATATTAGCCCATATGTTCCTTATCAATCTATAAAGTCCTCTTCAGACTCGTGAAACACATGCAATGATGCCAAATGTAGGAAGATCACAGGCCAGTGGGTGAAGAGACTTGTGGATCCAGTGGTGTAGAGGCATCTCAGCGCCGGCAGGGATCTCCACGTGGCTCCTCCAGCTCCAGGGCGCTAGTGTAGCTCTATGTGTCTTGTCAGCTAGCATGTCTCACAGGGAGTATCCTGCCTCCAGCGAGCTATTTATTTCCTTAGCGCCTCCAAATGAGGTCATCAAACTTCAACCTGATTGACAGGCTAGACTCCACCCCTTCACTCTTCAGTCTCAAAATGACAGCAGGTGATGTAACCACCACAGGTGAGTTAGGGTTCTCCAGTAAAACACTCCTGGGACAACCTCTGCTACTCTCCAGGAAAGAACAGGTGCATTGTCATGAAAGGAAACCGTTCTTTCGGCCAATGTCCTCAGGAATGCAGGTTTCTAGTCTTTAAAAAAAGAGAACCTTTCCTAATAATCTCTCAGGATCATGCTGTGTTCTTTCATAAAATCGACAAAATTACCCTTTGGAATTGCCCCAGACAACCCCCACAGCCCCTGGAGCTCTGCTCTGCCTTGACCTCACTGCCCAGCAGATCCCTTTGGCAGCCTCTGTTTTGATCGGAACTTGCTCTGGGGCCACATTGGTAAGCCTAAGCCTTGTCCCTGGTTAGGACTCGTTCCATACAGCTTTCTTCATTAGCTTCCGTCTCACTTAAGAGGCTGATGGAAAGGTTGGCTCTTGGAGCGAGCTGATCTTCCCACAATGCTCTTGGCACCCATGGAGCTGAAAGCTTGCTGGGGCCAAGATGAGCCACCTGAGGTCCCACCTTGAGGAGCTCCAAGATGCATGGTAACTCCAAGGTCCACCACCAGCGTCTGCACTTGACGATCCTTCCGGCACATTGCTGCTTCCTGCACATTGCTGCTTCCTGGCAGCCAGCATTCCGTAAACGTGTTGCAAAGCTCCGATGATTTGGGAAGAGGGTAACTTGAGTTGTTTCCATTGCTCTAAAAATATTTTTTTGTATTTTTAAGGCACCCTCGCAATGCTAAGGAGCCCTGGTGGTGTAGTGGGCTACTCACTGAATTCTAACCACGAGGTCAATGGTTGGAACCCACCATCTGCTCTGTGGAAGAAAGATGAGGCTTGTAGAGATTTAAAGTCTCAGCACCCCAACGGGGAAGTTTTGCCCTGCCCCACATGGAGTTGCTATGAGTCAGAATTGACTCGATGGCAATGATTTTACACAACAAAGGCATGCTGGTGTGTAGTGGGCTGTGTACTGATCTGCTCATCACAGGCCATCGGTTCAAACCCATCAGCTGCTCTGTGGGAGGAAGGTGAGACTGTCTACTCCCCTGAAAGTTCTTCATACTTCAGAAACCCACAGAGGCAGATCTACTCCATCGCGATGAGTCGAAATCAACTGGACGGTAGTGCGTTTGAGTTTAACAAGATGGAGACAGTGTACTACAGAGAGGACTCACATCGCAGTCCATCACTGATGACTTACAAACTAACAACGCTGCCCACCACTAATCTTTGCAATCAAATCAGCAGGCGGAAACGCCAAGTTCTACTGGTCTGCTCGTGCAGACCCGGCCCTGCTACCTTTCTTTCCAAGCACGGCACAGGCTTTGGAGAGCAGCGCGGGAGCCAGCAATGCAACGTGTGTTCTTAAACACAGCGGTGCACGTGGTTGTGCAGAGCCAGAGTTCATTCCCGCTCGCAGCGGACTTACGCACGGCAGAGCGAAACACTGCCGGCCCTGCACCGCCCACACACTTGCTCTTAGGCCTGAGCCCATCGTTGCAGCCACCGCACCAACCCACCTTGTCCAGGGCCTTCCTCTTGATCGCTGGCCCTCTACCAAGCATGGCGTCTGTCCTGTTCCAGAGCCTGGTCGCTCCTGATAACTGTGCAAAGTGGATAGATGGATAGTAGGTAGATAAATAGATAGACAGACAAGACAGATAGATATGTAGATTATATATAGATATAGATAGATAGATAGATAGATAGACAGACTGATAGACTGATAGACAAGACAGACAGATATGTAGATTATAAATAAAGATAGATAGATAGATAGATACAACATTCACACACACAGCTTAGAAAAATTCATGAGAAGATGGAATTAAAAGATATGGAATTTTTCCATGAGTGTTTTGAAGTCTCCCCATTACCATTGCGTGTATTCTAACTCACAATCCCCCTATAGAGGGTTTCCAAGTCTGTAAATCAACACATCTTTATACAACGGATGCTCTTGTCTTTTTCCCACACAGTAGCTGGTAGGTTAGCAGTTCAATGCTTACCTGCCACGATTGCGACAAAGAGAGTGTGGTGGGCTGACCAACCGTGCCCCGCCAACCTCCGCCCCAAAGCCATCTATGTCCTAACCCTTGGCCCCACGTTACCTCACGTGGCAAGAGAATGTCTCCTTGAGATGGAGACATTGTTCTGGGTTGTCCTTAAAACTCACTGCCATCATGTGGATTCTGAGCAACGGCAACACCACAGCCCGGTGGGTTCCAGAGTGTAACTTTCCAGGAGTAGGCAGTGTCACGTGTCTCCGGGGTGCCAAACTGCAGACCTCATGGTTAGCAGCCCCACACGTAACCACTCATCCACCAGGGCTCTGTGCCACCGGGTTATGCGAGAGGGCTCTAAGTGCTGCCACCTATGTCCTCACCGAGGGGACAGAGGGAGACCTGACCGCTCGCCGTCGTCAGTGTGTGAGGCTGGACAATGGCTTCTTGAAGGTCCCAGAGCGCTGCTCCCAGCCCCAGAAGTCCAGGGGCCCATGCAAGTGGGGAGACGAGAAACTCAGCTCAGCCCCTTAGGCTGTGGTCCTCAGAGTGGGCAGTTCTAAATGACCGGCCGTTCTGCAGCAGAAAGACTGGGCTCTCCACTCCCGGACACCCACTGCGGGTCAACGCGAGTCAGCAATGACTCGGTGGCAGTGGGTCTGGGTTTGGGGGTCTACCTCTAGAACCATGAGAGGGTATGACGGCTTCCTGTGCACTGTGTCTGTTGTCAGGCACCACGGAGTCTGTTCAGACCCACAGCGGCCCCAGGTGGCAGAGTGGCACGGCCTCATCGGCTGCCATCTTTATGGGAGCAAACGGACAGCTTTCTCCTGCAGAGCTGCTGGGTGGCTTTGAACTGCCAGCCTTTCCATTTGCAGCAACCCACTGAAGCCACTGTGCTGCCAGGTGGTGTTCGCTACAAAGCTGTGAGTGCACTTTGGCTTAAAATAAGGAAATACCCTCCCGGCAAGTCACTCAGAAGTGACTCCCCCGGGTGCTGCCCAGAGAAGGAAGCCCCAGAGGCTGCTGGGGCAGGTCCCCCTGAACCCTGAGATTCTGAGCGGGGAGGTCTTTGCAGCGGAGCTCGGTCCACCCGGAGCCCAGGCAGAGAGGAAAGCAACGGCTGGGTGTGCCACCGTGAAACCCAGGCACACAGGCTTCTTTGCAGATGAAGGGGGTGGGGGTGGGGTGCATTTTTTAAAAGGGGTTTCAGAGACAAAAGTTATCCATCTTTGGCAGGTACTGGAATTGGGAGCCAGGAGCGGATATCGGACAGGTTTACCAAGAGCACCTGGGGGCCAAAGCTGCTCTGAGCTGAGTGGACACTGGTCCCTGGGAGAGAGCTGAGCAAACTTGGACTGTTGCAGGGGATGGACCCTTTGGGGGTGGGTCCAAGAGAAGGCCGGGGCCAGCACACCTTGGGGCAGTCGGCTTAGAAAGGTGGTGGTAGAGCTCAGAGGAGACAAGACGGAAAGACTGCATGCTCCGCTGGCAATTTTGTACCATAGC
>NW_022106463.1:6031711-6032906 GCF_000313985.2 Echinops telfairi | reverse complement strand
CCCCCACCCCCACCCCCTCAATCCAAACCCACTACCAATGAGTCAACTCAGACTGGGGTTTCTGAGACTGGGGATCTTTATGGGAACTCACAACCTCCTCTTTCTCCCTCGGTGCAGCTGGTGTGTTTGAACCAGCAACCTTTTCAGTTAGCCCATTGCCTAACCCAGAGCGCCACCAGGGCTCTGCCCAGTCTAAAACAACTTAGCAAACATGAGTGAACTTCACACCACGCTCCCAGTGGATCACAGCTCGATGCGTCCGTGGCTTAGACTCCATGCCCCATCTCTCCCACGTAGACCAACTCGAAACAGCAACAGCGGTGAGCTTGGTGTCTCCCGGAGGAGGGAGGCCTGCCGAAAGAGTCATCAAGGCAAAGCCATCCCGGTGATGAAACTGCCAAGCAAACACTTCACTAGGAACGTGAAGCTCGCGAAACGGGGTTTTCCCCTAAGGGCAGAGGGCCGTCTTAGGGCAGGACTGCCAGGATGCCGGGCGTTAGAAAACGCCAGAAAGCCGTGGCTGTGCTGTTTCCATGCCCACCCATGCGGGCTGCCCACTCACTCCATCTCGGGCTTCCAGGCAGGATTGTTGCCTGGGAGCAGGGGCTCAGCGAGGGTAACAGGCCGGGGGCAATCTCTAAGTTGTTGCCCCCAAGCCCCCTGCCCCAGTTTCATGCTGCGTAGATGTTGATGGTGGTAACTCATCAGAAGAAATGGTTTCCCCTCCCGGGGCCAGCTGTCGGGCCTAGCACTTGTCCTTTGTAGAATCTCAGCATGTCATCCTGGCCCTCCTTCCACAGCCTGCCCGGTCCCCCCTTGGACCCGCACTGGGCAGGGAAGGGGTGGGGGTGGGGGTGGAGTGCCCTGGCTTTACCCTTCCAGAAGTCATTTGTTTTATGTCTGTTCTGAGTTTTGTTAGGATTTTTCAGTTGCTCTGCACAATTGGCTGCTTCTCCTGAGATGGTGAGGTAGGTAGTTTATTGTGCCAACCTGGCCGATAAACATGTGGGGTTAATTGAAGGGCGGAGAGATAAATGGCTTAGTGAGCCTCGCCTTTCTAGTTCTCCGGTCTCTTGCTTTCTGATGGTTAAACCAGGATGCAGTTCCCTGCTTCAGCTGGCAAGGCTCACTTCCTGTGAGACATCCCTGAGGAGAAGCCACATGGACCTACCCCGATGCAGACCTGGGTGCTGGA
>NW_022106463.1:6027428-6030126 GCF_000313985.2 Echinops telfairi | reverse complement strand
CACACGTCCCAGTGGAAGGGGTGACGAATCAGAGGGGCAACGCCCCTCACAGGCCCTCGCCACAGGGTCACCAGGAGTCTACGCGATGGCAGCGGGGGCAGCGGGGACAGGTATAACCGGCACCCTGAGACCTCCTCCTGCGCACGATGTACCGTGCAGGGAGGGCTTGTAGCGGCAGGTACAAAGTGGCATACTCTGCAGTCGCTGTCTCAGGGGCTTGACGCCAAATGAGAAGAAACAGCTGCAAACACCCACTGTAATCGGCGTGGGGAAGGTGCAGAGTATGGATCTGGAAATACCGGAAGTCCTCAAGCTTGAACATAACACCTGGAGGTCAGTATCCTCAGCCTGAGTGGGCTGACGTGGACGAGCACCGGCCAGACATCGACAAAGAAAACCAGTTCAAAGGACTCTTACCCAGAGGTAGGTGCCAGCCCCTGATCTAGTGAGGAAGAAATCGAAGAGTTCCAGGAACGTCTGCAGTCTCAAGGGGACCAGACGGGCAATCACAATGCATTGATCATGGCTGGTGACTGGAACGTCAGTGGGAGACAAAGAAGAACCAGCAGGTGGAAAATAACCGCCGTGGTGCTGGAAGCAATGCCAGAGCCGCGTGGCAGGATCTGAGAAGACAGCGACGGGGTCCTTGCAAACACTTACTTTCAACAAGATCGAGATCAACTGTGCACACGGACATCACTGGATCTAAGGTGTGGAGGAGACATCGCGGAGCTCAAGGTCGTGGTCAGAACCAGGCCCAGCTGTGGAGCAGACCATCGATTGCTCAGAAGCGAGTTCCAATTCATGCTGACGGAAATTAACAAGTCCGTGGGAGCCAACATACAACCTTGAGTCTCTCCGATCTGAACTCAGAGACCATCAGGAATCGATTCGGCACGCCGAGCACGCGTGACTTAAGAGCAGACGAGCTGTGGGATGACGTCAAGGACATCACAGATGAAGAAGACACCAAGTCGCTTTAAAGAGAGGCGAGAACGAGCAAGTGGATGTCAGAGGAGACTCTGGGGCGTGCTCCGGAACGCAGAGGAGCCAGTGTGAAAAGAAAGAAAGAAATGGTGAAATGAAAGAGCTGAACAGATTACAAAGGGCGACACGGGACGGCAAAGTAAACTAGGACGGTAAATGTGCAGACACACGGACGTCGAGAACACAATGAAAAAGGAGAAGCCCTTCAACGAGACAGATGGATCAGCCCAGTGGCTGCAACAATGGGTTCAAACCCAACAATGGTTATGAGGATGGTGCAAGCCCAGGCAAGGTCTCATTCTCTTGTACACACAGTCCTTATGCGTCTGAGCCAACCCGGTGGCCCCAAACAACGTACATCCGTAGAAAATGGAGGAAGGCAGGCCGTTCTGTGCAGCACTGGATATTTTCAACAACAAACCAAAACCAGGCTCACTGCCGTTGGGTCACTGAGCACTCAGAACAACCCTGTAGGACAGAGAGGAACTGCCCCGGTGGGTTTCTGAGACTGTACTTCTAGGGAAGTAGAGAGCCTCCTCTTTCTCCCTTGGAGTAGCTGATGGTTTCGAACTGTGGACCTTGCAGTTAGCAGCCCACAGTGTAACCCCTGGGCCAGCAGGGCTCCCGTTTTCAGCAGCACATTTGATAATATGCTATGGTCCCTGTGTATGGAGCCAAGAAACAGGGACAGAATAAGGACTGGGCATGTTCGAGCTAATTAAACAACACAACCTGATAAAGCTTAATCAATTTAATTCCATCGAGGGTAGTGATTCCTCTGATGTCAGGCTTATGCCTTTTGAGAATCCTATTAAAGTGATGGCCCTCTATCCAGAAAAATACACAGAGGCAAATACCAAATTAAATGGGCAATATCATAAGGGAACACAAGACCCTCACCCCAAGGGCCAAGTTCTAATAAGGATGTCCATCATTGAGACTTGCTGCAACGCAGAAGAAAGAACCTCTCACCAGGTCTTCAGGTTACCCTGACACGCAGCGCCAGTGGTGGTCACTGGTAGGTGAGAACCTTTCATGCAGGAGACCTGGTTTTGACTCCCAGTCAGTGCACCTTGTGTGCAGCCACCTCCCATGTGTCCGTGGAGGCTGAAGTGCCACTCTGACGGAACCGCCAGTCCAAGCAGCATAGGAAGAAAGGCCTGGTGACCTCCATCAGAAAACCAGCCAATGAAACCATATGGATCCCAACATCCAATCCACGACCAAGCGCCCGGGGCTAGCCCGGGGACAGACCTTGCCTCCAATCCCTGTGCTTCTCTTTGCTGGTGTCCCTTTGTGACTGGACTCAGACAGCTAGACCAGGAACAGCCTCTTCTCTGAGCTCAGCGAGTGGTTGTAGCCAATGATTGGACCCTGAACTGCTGACCTTGTGGTTGACAGACCAATGTGTAACCTCTATGCCACCCAGCTGGCCTCCGAGTGCTGCCCTAATAGAAATCCACAAAGAGAAATGTGCTTTCTTGTAGTCAGGAGGCTCGGAGTCCCCATTCAGGCTCCAGTGGAAGTCTCTCTCTGTCTGTCTGCCCCAGGGGAAGGTGCAGATGTCCCTCCACGGAGCATGGTATCCAACTTCCCCCAATCTGCTGGCTGCCTTCTGAGAGCCTTTCATTTCTCAGAGGCCATGGCTGAAGACACCCCGACGCCCCTGGGGCCTCGCAGCACATCAAAGAACCTTCTCGAGCCAATGGGG
>NW_022106463.1:6024421-6027328 GCF_000313985.2 Echinops telfairi | reverse complement strand
GTTTATTCCTAAACTCGCCCAATTAGGAACCATGGTGGCACACTGTGTTACTCTTTGAGTTGTTAACTACAAGGTTGGCTGTTTGAAACCGCCAGTCGCTCCTCAGGAGAAATACGGGGCTTTCTACTCCCATGAAGAGTTTCAGTCTCAGAAACCCACAGGGGCAATTCTACCCTATTTTCAGGGTCGCTAGGAGTCGACATCAATCAATGGCAGTGAGTGTGGTTTGGGAAACTAGCCAAGGGAGCCCTGCTGGTGTACCTGTTCAGGAAGGTTGGCAGTTCAAACCCCACCAGAGGCCCCGCAGGAGCAAGTCTAGATAGATGATCTGCCTGTGTAGAGACATCAGTCTAGAAACCCCTCTGTGGCCATTGGGCTCTGTCCTATAAGGCCATTATGAGCAGGAACTGGCTCAGTGGCCCAAACACTAACAACACAGCAACCAAGAAACGTGCACACGGCGGTAAGGCTTGTGCAGTTTGCGGTTGTCTGTACCACAGCAGAAGGCACCCTGGGTGCACCAGTGCTTAACACGTGGGCCCTGCTGCCGGCAAGGCTGGTGTCTGAAACCACCAGCCACCCGCAGGAGAAAGACAGAGCTTTCCGTTCCCGTGAAGAGTGACCGTCTGGGCACCCCCGGGGCAGTTCTGCCCTGTCCTGTAGGGTCGTTGTGAGTCAGCACCGACTCGATGGCAGTGGGTCTGGGTTTTAGTAGTGCCCTTCTTGGAGTCCCTGGGGCACTAACTGCTAATGCATTCACTGCTAACTAATGGTGGATGGATGAGGGACACTCGGAGGTGCCTTGGAAGAAAGGTCTGGCCACTTCCTTTCCAAAAATCAGCCTTGGCAGAGCACAGCTCTGCTCTGGTGCACTGGGTCAACAGGAATCAGTATCCACTGGACGGCCACTGGGTGGTTAGTGGGAGCCAGGCTCTATCTTAGCTGATTCTTACAGTAATCTGAAGGTGGGAGGTGAGCGAGCTGACACGGGGACCCACAGGCCATGACCTGCCTGGCTCCAGGCAGCACTCTCGCAGTGTGCGTGTGCGCACGACGCACCAGCGTGGTGGGCGTGTGCGCACGACAGCACCAGCGTGGTGGGCGTGTGTGCACGACAGCACCAGCGGGCACCTGGTCAGGAGCAGATGTCCATATGCTTCGCCCGCCGTCCATGCCCACTTCTCAGCGGCACATTAGCTGGTCTCTCTGGGGAGGGGTTCTTCCGACTCCCGTGCATTAACGCTGGGGCCAGTGCTTGGGAGGGCAAAGTGCCCCAAGCTCTGGGTGTGCAGGGTACGCAGTGTGGGAGTGCTGTGTGCTGTGTGGTGGCGTATATGAGTGTGTGGGATGCATGCATGCTGTGTTTGCTGTGTGTGACCTGTGCATGTAGTTTGTGTGTGTGTGATGTGTGTCTGTTGTGTGTGATATGCTGTGTGAGTGTGGGGTATGTAATGGGTATGTGTTGTGTGTGATATGCTGTGAGTGTGGTGTGAGTGTGATGCAGTACGTGTGTCATGTTTGCATGTGTGTGATGTGGTATATGTGTGGTGTGTGTGTGTGGTATGTGGTGTGTGTGTGCATGCAATGTGGTGCATGCGTGTCATGTATGCATGAATGTGTGTGATGTCCTGAACTTCTCACAGTTGTCCCTTGTCAAGAGCTGCCATCGCCCAGGAACAGCGTGTCTGTCCATCCATCTGTCCCTGGGTCGGCAGGACGAGTGGGCGCAGGCCGGCCCACAGAGTGAGCATGTGCAGAAACGGCGCCAAGTCCCGGGGCTGCACACAGGAAGGAACTGAGCTAGAATGATGGGCCACTGTCCATTTTAAAATGTGAAGGGGATCACCCTGGGAGTCACATGCAAAAGGATGACCTGAAACACGTTACTGGCTATGAACATCATTATATGGAGAGCTTTGACTTTTCACTGAAAGGAAACAGGGATGCAAGTTGCAGCATGTTGCCCGGCACCCAGCACGGCCATGGTCCGCACCCAGCTGTCCACGCACGGGAGGATGGACGCCCGGAGCATGGGACTGCGGTCCTGATACACGCGACCCCGTCGCTGTGGCCCGACGTTGTCAGTCCTTCCGGGAGGCGACCGCGCACCTTTCTCCCGCCAAGTGGAAGGTGGGTTTGAACTGTCCTTCTCGGAGTGCCCAGTCCACACACATACAGGGCTCCTTTGTCACAACAAAAAGGGATTGGTGAGGAAGGAGCACAGTCCACACGGAAGAAGCACACGCACCTGTGTGAGCCAAAGGTAGCTCATAATCAGACCCACCCCTGGAAAGGGGTGGCCAGTGCCCCAACTCTAAACACACCGACTGCAGGAAACTGCGGGTGACACACGATGTTGCAGGGTGCCGCTGAGTCCGTTCCAACCCACAGTGCCCGTGTGCACCACAGAACCACACACTGCCCAGTCCTGCGCCATCCTCCCAATCATTCCTCTGCCGGAGCCCGTGGTTGGGGCTGCTGTGCCCGTCCATCTCCTCGAGGGCCTCCCTCTTTCACTGCCCCTCCGCTTTCCCACGCCTGATGTCCTTCTCCAGGGACTGGTCTCTGACAACACGTCCAGTACATGAGACACGGTCTTGCCGTCCTTGCCTCTAAGGAGCGCTCTGGCCATACTGGACGAGGGTGGTAGCTCAGAATCCGTTTAGAGTCTACGTGGGGTGAGCCTCTGGTGAGTCCCCAATGCACACTGACTAGAAACGACAATAGCCCCCAAATCAGACGGTGAGCATTGTAAGGGGATTTCAGCAACTGTACGTAGGCCGGGACATAACATCTTGTAATACAATCTCCCTTCAGATCCCAGGTGAATGTTTTCTGAATCTTTGAGATTCTCTGCTTTCGATTGGTTGGCGGTCTCTACCAGTTTTGTATGACCAGGGTCACTGG
>NW_022106463.1:6021862-6023381 GCF_000313985.2 Echinops telfairi | reverse complement strand
TCTCGAGGTAGTGAGGTCCTGGCTTCTGTAAACTGAGACTCTTCCTCACTGACCAGAAGTCCGTCTTGTATGGCCTCTGCACACATCCATTTCCTGTATCTTCCCAGTGCTGGAACCTAGAGGATTCTGTGAGTCCTGCGCCTCACTGGACCCACAGCCCTGGACCTTCCCATCGATCGAACAACAACCCCAGAGACTTGCTGCCATACTGACCCCACCTCCAAAGTCTGAGGGTTCCACTGGGCTTTCGGTGGCTGCTATTTGGGCAGTGGATGGACAACCCTTTCTTCCGCCACAGGCTCTAGGTGACCTCAAACCTCCAGCCTTTGGGCTAGAAACTGAGCACCTGAGCCACTGACACCACCCAGGGGCTCAAGGGAGTAATGCCGCTGCCGCCTTGAACATTTACCTGGCGGGAGCCTCTGCACCGAGCATTCTATAGAAAGGAGTTCACCAAATTGCAAAGTAATCTTCCCTAGAACCGAGGAAGGCCGCTCTCGTTCGCTTTTACAGAAAGGACGCAGGTGCAGGGAGGTTTTCTCAGGAGAAAGACTCCTATCAAGAGGGACAGTCTCGGAAACTCACAGGGGGGTCGCGCCGCGGAGTCAGCATCGAGCCAACTGCAGTGAGTTTGTGAGTTCTGAGTTGGAATCACTGGATGGCAGTGGGTCTGGTGCTTAAACCTGGCCTTTACGCATCTTTGGCAGTTGGAAACATTGCATATGAGCATATAGATCTATTTTAATGCACACACAATTTTAAAATGCACACATCATCGAATACAGGATGGTTGTAAGTGTAGTCTGTCACACTTCAACTATGATATACGTCAGGGATTTAAAAACAAACTCACTGCCACCACGCTGATTCTTACAGCAACCGTGCAGGGCAGTCGGACTGCTCCCTAGGATTTCTGAGAGTGGGAGCAGGCTGCCTCGCCTTTCTCCCACCAAGCGGCTGCTGGGTTTGAACTGCTGGCCTGTGGTCTGTTGCATACCCCAACATACTGACAGATTGGCGCGCACATGCATTCTTATCAAACTGTGATTACTGTCGGGGTGCTGTTGGGTCTATTTCCACTCAGAGCGCCCCAGGACAGGGCAGCCCGTGGGGCTTCTTCAAGCCGCCATCCTGACGGAAGCAGATGTTGTTTTGTTATCAGGGGCCATCAGGTCCCAGCCATTGCAGCCATATACCCCACAGAACGAAACGCTGAGGGGAGCAGACAGCCACCTCTTCCTGTCTCCGGCAAACCCTATGGTGGGTTTGAACCACCAACCCTTTGGTGAGAGCCAAGTGCTACCGGTGACATCGCCAGGGCGTTTCTGTCTTCACACAGCACGCTTGCAACAACACGTTGTCTAGTGAGAAAGACAAGGAGAAATAACCCCACCCCACCCCAGGCCCACCCCAAAGGACAGTAGTCTGTTACCTAGAAGTGAAGGAGTCATTTGGAAAGCCACAAACCCTGGTGGGAATTTGAGCATCGGGAGTTCCACGATGATTGTACTTTCCTTCC
>NW_022106463.1:6012686-6021452 GCF_000313985.2 Echinops telfairi | reverse complement strand
AATTGGCTTGGTGGCCGTGGCTAGTGGGTGAGGGAACCCTTGGGGGTGGTTTTCTGTCACATGGGGACACTGGGTCAGAATGGACAAAGCCACAGGGGTTCTCGTGATGGGGGAGCAGCACCCCGAAACATGAAAGCTCTGAACCACAGCCACACATGCTCCTGCCAGGCCTGCCCCCCTCGGACCCCCAGGGCTGGCATCCTGGGCACGGCACTACCAGACAGGACCAGCAGAGGGCAGCTTCCCCTTGTTTAAGGCAGGCAGCCTGCTCAGCTGGAGCGATTTTCTGGGAGAAAGCAGAGACCCTCCTCCCTGGCTGTAAGCCCACCTCTGCCTAGCCTCTGCCTCTCAGGAAGGCAGAACGGTTTGGACTTGGGACTGGGTTGTAAGCACACAGATGTCTGAGCACCAGCCCTTATGAAGTGTACGATCTGGGGGTGGGAGCCAAAGACCACAGATAGGCCTGGAATGTCAACAGTCAAAGAGGGGCAACGTGGAGGTTGCCAAGGTCAAGGGAAGCCTCATGGAGCAAGTCTCTCAGCCCACTCTCAGCCCCTCAATGTCCACTCTTCCCTGATGCCCTGGGTGGTCACACTGCCCACCCTCCTGCTGCCTACTTTACAAAACCTTTTTATTGTGAATTAGGTCTTCTCACTGCCAGGGAGTTGATTGCGACGCAGAGACCCTACAGGACAGGGTAGAATTGACCCTGCGGGTTTCTGAGACTGCAACTGTTTACAGCCCAGAAAGCCCTTCCTCCCAAGGACCGGGTGGTGGTTTCAAACTGCTGACCTTGCAGATTGCAGCCCCATGCGTAACCACTACGCCACCAGGATTAGGTGGGGGGTTGCATTTTAGATCATCGTTTTTTGATTCAACAACTTATTAAACCCAACCCTTCCTCCCACCCCCACCCAAGTTCCTTGTCCTGCCGGCACGTTTCTCTTGTCCTCTTGGAGAAGAATAGCATCTTCGCTGCTCCCCAATTCACACGTGTGTGCCCTCTGGTCCACTGCTTCCCCCCCTGCCCCCAGTAACCATCAAAGTCTGTTTCTTTTGATCTGATTTCTCTGCCTTGATATTTCTTATCTATAAAACAGTCTCACTCCTTGGGAGAAAGTCGGGACACTGTACTCCCGTGAAGAGCCGCAGCCTCAGAAACGCACAGGGGCAGGTCCACCCTGTCCAAGGGGACTGCTGTAAGTCGGCACGGACTTGACGGCAGTGAGCTTGTTTAACGCTTTCTCACTGAACCGGTCCTTTTGTGAGCGGCTAGCATCATCTGGCATCGTGTTCTCCATGTCCATCCATGTCACAAGGGGTCCCACGGCTTTGCTGTCATTCTTCAGTGCTGCATAGTATTCCAGTGTGACCTGCACCATGGTTTGTTTATCCATTCTTCCACCGATGGGCATTAAGTGTGTTCATCCGCAACCTGTTTATAACCGAGCCCGTGGACTGCTGGGCTGCACTAATGCTCCCGCTCCGTTCTCCTGCCCTGGGGAGCCGCTGGCTGGTGTCCACAGTGAACGCACTCTGGTGGAGGATTGAGTCCACCCGGAGGAGCCTCGGAAGAAAGGTCTGGAGACCTTGGACCAACAATCCATCTGCTGACAGCCGTGCAGAGCAGTTTGCTCTGGCACCTGTCAGGAGCTCCCTTCCACCCAGGAGCATGTTTTGGGGGACGTTGGACATCGTTTCATCTCTCTGTGGAGAGAAGCTGCTTTGTTTCTCCTAGATCTGGAGATGGGGGTCCATGGAGGTGGGGGTGACCCATTCAGGCCATTGTCCCCTGCAGTGGTCTTTGAACCTTGGGCCCCGAGAAAATGGGTTCCCTAAAGGCACCTTCAGGTCGGCAGTAGCCTGGTGTGCATCTTACAAACCAAGGTCTCGACTCATAGCGGCCCTACAGGAGGGCTGAACTGCTCCCTGGGGGTTCTGAGGCTGTTGATCTTCACGGGAACAGGCAGCCTCCTCTTTCTCCTGTGGAGTGGCTGGTGGATTCGAACGGCTGATCTTGAGGCTGGCAGCCCATCATGTACCTCACTGTGACCCAGGGGTCCTTGGGAGGGGTCACTTTGCTTCAGGCATTGGGCTACTGGAAGTACCCCCGCGGGAGGCCAGCTCTGAGGAGTGGTTGTGCTCGGCTGCTGGCTGGGAGGCAGGCGGCTGGCATCCCCAGCTGTTTGGCAGGAGAACGATGAGGCCGGTGTGTCCACAGAGAGGACAGGCTTGGACACACTAAGGGGCAGGTCTTCTCTGTCCAACAGGGTCGCTTTGAGTCGGGGTCAACTTGGTTTGCAGGGGTCCCATTTTGAAAAAAGGGACTCCCTGGAAGTGACACAATGTGGGCACAGTGGCATTAAGCAAACGTTGTTCCGGCCCGTTCCCTTGGCAATGCACACAAGCATGGGCTAGAAGGGTCCATGGAAGTTCCCTCACCTTCGGAAGCTTGCTGACTTGTTGAAATGCTGCACCAATGTGTAAACCACGCATTCTGTCTAAGGAACCTGGTGGCACAGTGGCCGAGCACTCGGCCGGTAACCCAAAGGTCCAAGGCTCAAGCCCACCAGCCACTGCTCTGAAGGATGACAGGCTGTGAACCCCATGGGGAGGTCCTCCCCTGCTGGGTGGGTTCACTGGGAGTCGGAAACAGCTTGTTGGCACCCAGCCACAACAATACCCAGTCAACTTGTACCCATTTTTATGAGTCTGTTTCTGTTCATCGCCATGGCTTTCGCTTCCAGAGTGGACACCGAAGGCTGGTCATCCTATTACAGTGTCGCGGTTGACAAGCCCAGGCCACTTAAGCAGGACCTCCCCTGGGTCCCCGTGACAGGTTTATTTGTGCCGACATGGCTCCCGTAGGAACATGTGGGCAGAGTTTAGCCTGCCAATCAGGTCACAGCTTGATTGGAGGGTGACGGAGATCAATGGCTCTCTGGAGGCAGCCACTCTCTCTCCCTGCTTCACCTTCCTGTTGAGGAGACACACTGACGGCAGCCAGAGCCCTGGAGATGCTTCCACCGCCATTGGATCCACCAGACTTTGTACCCACCGGCCTGTGAGCTTCCTGCATTCCGCATCATCGCGTGTGGCTGCATGAGTCTGAAGAGGGATTTATGGACTAGTATCGGACCTATGAACTTGAGTTGCACTGGGCTGGGATGTTTTCTGGATATCCAATGACTCTTTGATATACAGCTCTTTCTTCCACATACATGAGTGTCTCTGGACTTGTTTATCTAACCATCCTGGCCTAACACAGGCCCCCACACCTCCTCATGGAGGAGATGGCGGGGACAGCGGTGGGTGAGTGACGGGATCTTCACCTTCCAAGCAGGAGCCCTGGGTTTGTGTCTTGGCCCAGGCACCCCAGGCCCAGCCTCCTCCCTTCTGTCAATGGAGGCTTGTGTGTGACTGTGGTGCTGAGGTTTCCGGACTAAGACCAGGAAGAAAGGCCTAGCCACCCAATTCTGAAGACCAGCTGATAAAAACACTACGGATTGCAATAGTTCTATCCACAGTGGTCGTGGGGACTGTGGGGGCCCACAGGCATGGGGCTGTCCTGAACCAGGGGAACACCATCACAAGGGCTGAGAACTCTAGTACAGCACTCAGCAACAACGCACGGACTGCCAGAAGGGCAGCAGAGGGTTCTAGAACAACACCCAGTCAGGTCCATGCACAAGGGAGTGTGGAAGTGATACAAGCAGGGCTCCCGTCACACACGCAGGGCTAATCCCAGCCAGGGGTATGAGCTATTGGAGGCAGTGTCTCTGCTGTGGGAGCTGGCTCAGTCACACACCTAGCTTAGTCTTGTTAGGGGACCTTCAAAGAAAAAAGGATACTTTTGAGCTTGGGGGAGTGGGGAGACAAAAAAAGAAATGCTGAGGTCCTGGCAATACTACATGTCTTAATATTAAAATTTGTGAATTGACCATCTTCCTACATTACTGATGCGCTTGGCACCGAATTTCCAGGCGGGCTGGCCAGCAGTTTTTATATGGGTCAGGCATCCGGAGGACCACAGAGGGTAGTGTACAGGGCATAGGGTCCGGGGCACACGGGGCTTGGGTCTAAGAACCAGGGCCAGATTTCCAGAACAACACAGAGTTGGGGAAAACAGCGCTCCTCACCTTCACCCTGGCAACCCCCACGTTGGGGGTGGGGTGGGTGGCCTGAGCACTCTCTGACCTCCACTCAGTGCCCTGCCATGGGGTTGGCCCCTTCCCCAGGGATGGGAGTGGGCCCTAGGGTGGGAGTCCTGGGGTCCCCGGGGATGGGGGTCCTTGGAGGCCCATGGATTGGGGTCCTGGGGTCTCCAGGTGCCGGATCCTTCTGCAGTTCGCAGTTGGCAAGCTTGTCACCCTCTGAGGGCTGGACTTCACCTGTTAAGCCCACCTCTGGGTGACCACAACATCAGGTGTTCAAATCTCAGGTGGGAGTCCAGGCTCAGGGACCCGAGTGGCAGCGTTTTCACCCAGGTCAACCTGCCCTTTGCACTGTGCCCGCCCCAACCCCCTGGTGCCAGGTCACCTCTGGAAGTCAGCTGTTCTGTGCCACAGGCTCACTTACCCTCTTTCCAAAAACAAAACACCAGGGGCGAGAGGGGCACTAGGAAATGCCACGCTGATTAGGAAGCCCGGCATCTAACAACAGCTCTGGGGGCATCGGCTCCCATGTGGTTTTTTCTCATGTTTAAGGGCAGCAACTAATGACAGACCCCTGTACCTGGACCAGTCACAACCACACACCACAACATGGATGGGATACTGGGTAGCCAGCGCTCCAAAGGACCCTTCAGGGGCAGGGCCTGGTGGTACAGAGTTCCCGGGGCCTCAGCTTCTTCAGCTTACAGAGAGGGGTACAGGCACCAACAGGGTGAACTGGGCAATGGTCCCACATATACCAATGGACCCTCCGGGAAACCTGTCACTGCCCCCCAAAAGCACTTAGCATCACTGAGGTGGCCTGTCCCCATTCCCTCACGGGCCTGCTTGTTGGTGCCATGGAGTCTGTTCTGACCCAGAGTGACCTCATGCACAACAGGGGACACTGCCTGGTCCTGCCCCACCCTCACGGTTGTTCCTGTGCCCGAGCCCATTGCTGCAGCCACAGTGTCCACCCAGCTCCTTGAGGGCCTCCCTCTTCTTCGCTGCCCCTCTGCTGTCCAAGCTGGATGTCCTTCTCCAGGGACTGGTCCCTCCTGGCGACATGTCCCGAGTCTGTGAGACAAAGGTTTCCTGGCCGCACTCCTTCCAAGACAGATCTGTTTGTTCTTCTGGCAGCCTGTGGGACGTTTAATATTCTCCGCCGACTCCATAAGCCAAAGACTTCCGTTTCCTCTTGGGTGTTCTTTAAGGAAGTCAATCAAACAAGACGGGTTCAGCCAGCACAGCGTATCAGGCATCCAGCGGAGAGTTTTATGGTTTATCTCAAAAGCCTGCCCGAGGTCAGCTGTCCCACATGCAGGCTACTGATAGGAATAAGGCAATGTGGCCAGATGGTCCTGGCTCCTCCCCTCCCCTCAGCTCTGCCCACACGTTTCTGTGGGGGTAGAAAGCAGGCAAGCTGGGAGCCCCGAGTAGCTGCATAGGGTTGTAGTTGTCAGAGCTGTGTGCTCTGCCCCAGTCACCCTGCCCCAGTGGGGAAGGCACAAAGACTTGGGGAGACAAAGGCAGGCAGGGCTTCAAGTCTGGGAGACCCCAACCCATTCTCTACCTCTATTTCCTACAAGGAACACCACTTACCCACCAGTCTCAGTCTTCTCCCTCTGTATAATGGGAATGACCAGGGCACTGGTGGGCCAGCGAGAGGCCTGGGCTCAAGTCTTGGCCAGTGTACCTCATGTGCAGCCAGCATGTCTGTTGGCAGAGGCCTGCCTGCTGCTAGGAGGCAGGACGGGTCCCAGCTGAGCTTTGGATGGTGGATTCAAACGGTGAGCAGCCAAGCACCTACCCCTCGAACCACCAGATTAGGGAGAAAAAGCCTGCTGATCTACTGCGGGAAATCCATTACCGACAACCCCGTGGACCCCAGTGGTCTGATGCACAACTGATCATGGGGGTGGCACAGAGCCGGACATCGTGGGGTGGCCAGGAGTCAAAGGCCAACTCAACAGCAGCTAATAACAACCACATCCCGGGAACGTCAGTCTGTGCAGTGCTGTGAGCTGAGTGATCGAGATGTGAAGCAAGACGGTCAGTCCCAGGAGGGTCTCAAGCACCAAGACCAGGATGTGGCCGCGGTGCTGGTTGCGATCACTGTGGTTAGGTGACGGCAGATCACTCCCACTCACAGCAACTTGTGCACAACAGAAGAAAGCACGGCCCGGTCCTGCACCAGCCTCACAAGTGTTGTTGTGTTTGAGCCCATTGGCCAAGCCGCTGTGTCCATCCATCTTGTTGAATGTCTTCTTCTTCATTGCCCTTCTACTTTACCAAGCATAATGGCCTTTTCCAGGGACTGGTCTCTACCGACTACCTGTCCAAAGGATATAAGACAAAGTCTCACCATTCTTTATCCTAAGAGTACAGTTAGGAGACTAGATGCCGGGGCCAGGCACGCCTGGATTCTAACTGCAGTAAATTATTCATGGCAATAACAACAGGTTCCACCTCACAGGGGAGATTGAGGATGAAAGGAAACGATGCATGTGAGCAGCACAGCACAGAGACTGACAAAAGCACTAGTTCATATCGCCAGGTTGTTGTTGTTGTTGTTGTTGTTTTAAGGACCGAAGGGCTTGGAAAGCAACACCATCCCAATAGCAATGAGCACACTAGCATTCCTATTTTGTTTTCTAAGGACCCTTCCTGTAAAATGCCAGGTTCCTGAAAGAATTGGGCAAGAACAGCAGCAGCCGAACCCAGCAGCATTTGATACTCCAGAAAGCACGGAAGTACTCAGACATGTCCAGAGGACACAGGAGCTAAAGGAGTTTCCCCTGACCAAATGTGGGGCAAAGGGCTGGTGGCCCAATAGAATCAACTGATATATTTTAAAAGGTTAATAATAGAACACTATGTTGTATTCCAACAAATCTAAAACCTGGAATAGATGGGTACATTTCTAAAAACATGCTACCAACCTCAACGAACATGGACTGAGGTAGAAAACATAACAGATTCATAACAAAAGAAGAAATTGATCAATCATTAAAAAACTCCTAACCACAACCCAAAAAGGTCCTGGCCTAGAGGACTTCACTGGTGGATTCTATCAAACACTCAAAGAAGAGCTGGTGCCAATTCTACTCGGACTATTCCAGAACACAGAAATGATTGGAAAAATGCCAAATCCGTTGTATGAAGCCAGTGTAGCCCTGACACCAAAACCAGGCAGAGCCCAGTCTTCTACACGAATGCAGATGAAAGGTGCTCAATAAAGCTAGCCAATCGGGTCCAAGAATATAGCAAAATAACAATACACTATGACCAGATGGGATTCTTTCCAGAAATGCAAGGATGGCTCAGCATTAGAAAAACAATGAAGCATAATCTGTCACATAACTGAAACCAAGGAAAAGAACCACATAATCACATCAATTGATGCAGAAAAAGGCACTTGACAAGTTCCAACCCCCATTTCTGATAAAGACACGCAACAAAAGCGGGATAAAAGATAAATCCCTCAGCATTATAAAGGCATAAACGATAAAATAAAAATCCAGCAACACTCTCAACAGAGAGAAGCAGCAGGGTGCATTATTGCCGTCCCTATTCAACACTGTGCTGGGAGACTTAGCTCGATCTATCAGGCAAAAGAGGGCAATGAAAGGCAACCAAATTGGCAAAGAAGACACAACACTCTCTTTCATTGCAGATATGATCTCATACACAGAAAATCCCAAAGAACCTTTAAGAAAATTGTTAGAACTAACAGAAACATTCGGCAAAGCGGTAGGGTACAGGATCGACATAGAAAAATCCATTGAATTCCTTCGCACTAACTAAGAGAACTCTGAGAAGTAAGCTAGGAAAAAATACAACTTACAAGAGATAAAAACACCAAACCAAACTCCCTGCTGCCGAGCTGATGCCGACTCACAGCGAGCCTGTGGGACAGGGTGGAACTGCCCCGTGGGCTTCTGAGACTGCCGCTGTCAGATGACAGGGGGTGCATCAAAAGATTTCCCAGCCCACAGACTGGGAAATCATTTCTGTCAAATGACTTAGCAGACAAGGGCCTCGTCTCTAACATGTATAGAAAACGTCAACACCCACCCCCAAAAAGAAAAGGAAAATAATCCAATTTTAAAATGGGCGGAGGACATGAACAGACACTTCACCCAAAGAAAATACTCAAGTTTCAGCAAACACATGAAGACGGGCTAATGATCACCAGCCATTTGAGATGCAAATCCAAACAGCAGCCAGACCCCACCCCACCCCACCCCAGCACTAGCAGCAAAGTTAGAATGAAGAAACCAGAAAGCAACAACTGCTGGCAGGTGGGCAATGGGACTGGAATCCCCATCCATTGCAATTCAACTCTACAGTGTCCCCATCCATTGCAGTCCAACTCTACAGTGTCCCCATCCATTACAGGACAACCCTACAGTGCCCCCATCCATTGCAGTACAACCCTACAGTGTCCCCATCCATTGCAGTCCAACTCTACAGTGTCCCCATCCATTGCAGTCCAACTCTACAGTGTCCCCATCCACTGCAGTCCAACTCTACAGTGTCCCCATCCATTGCAGTCCAACTCTACAGTGTCCCCATCCATTGCAGTCCAACTCTACAGTGTCCCCATCCATTG
>NW_022106463.1:5991524-6011514 GCF_000313985.2 Echinops telfairi | reverse complement strand
CAACTCTACAGTGTCCCCATCCATTGCAGTCCAACTCTACAGCGGTGCCACCACTGTGGAAAACAGTGTGGTGCTTCCTCTAAGAAGTTGGGAATAAGCCTCCCTCCAGTGAATCCCTTCTGACCACAGACCAGGGATGTGAACAGCTTTGCCATCATGCAGAGTACATTGGAAGCGGATGGCTGCAGATACAGTGAGCTGAACGGAGCCCTGGTGGCACAGTGGTTCTTAGCTGGGCTGCGATCCACAAGACCAGCAGTTTGAAACCACCCCCACCCCCCAGCCTGTCTGGAGAAAGATGCGGATGTCTGCTCCCCACAACAGTTCCAGGCTCTGACACCCACAGGGAAGTTCTACCCCGTCCTATGGGGCCACTGTGTGCTGGCATCGACTCAATGGCAGTGAGGGTTTGGGGTTTTACTGTAAAATTAAAACCTTATCATTTGATCTCCCCTTTGGCCCCATTTTAAACTTGTCCTAGCTTTTAATGTTTTCTACTTTCTTGTGATTGAGGTTTTTCTGTTTTACTTTTTAATTGTTTTTTGTTTAATTGTTTATTGTATGTTTTTCTGTACATGATATCCAGGATAGGTAAGTCTAGACACAGGAACTGGATTAATGGTGTCTTGGAGGTGCAAACAGGGTAGGTTGGAGGGAAATGGGGGCTAATACAATGAGTATAAGAAAAAAGAAAATGTTCTAAAATGATTGTGGTCATGATCGTACAACTCTCTTTGATATGACTGAACTATTGAACTGTACGATATGTGGATTTTGTGCCAATAAAACAAAATCTGGGGAAATAGAAATACCACATGATACAGCAATTCCTCCACTCGGTATGCATTCTAGAGCAATAACAGCTGTGACTTATTAATAGGTAAATGCCCACCATGTTCATCATAGCACTGTTCACAACAGCAGAAAGACAGAGACAGCCGAAGTGCCCGTCAGTGGAAGAAAGGATGAGTCCACTTTGGTACACACACAATGGAATGTTAACAATGAAACGCCGAATTCCATGGACGCACCTGGGGAGGTGGGGGGGGTGGGCCTTATGCCCAATGACATCAGTCGATCCTAAGGGATTAATATTGAATGAGACCACTATTCTAAAAAGTCAAGAAAGGGTTTTCACATGAAAATAAGGGTTCTTCGATGGTCATCAGTGGTGCGAGGAGAAGGGAGAAGGGGGCTGTCAGGGACCGGTGGACAGACAAGTGTAAACTTGGATGAAGGGGGAGACAGTATATCGTAAGGAGGAGGTTGGGAAGAAATGATGGAGGCAGGGGAAGGCTCTGGGAGGCAACCAGAGTCCTGCAACAGTGTGGCTGTGAGTAGATGCTGGGACAGACCTGTAAGCTGGATAGGTGGCAGGGTGGGGGTGGGGTGGGGAGAGAGTGTGCCCACAAATATATTCAGGTTTGACAGAGGGTAACTGTGCATTTATTTACTCTGCCGCAGATCTATCTGTGAGTGCTGTGGAGACTACAGGGGCAATGTTACGAAAGCTTCTTAAACATAACCCAACACCACTGGGGCGCTTCATCTGAGCCAGGGCATTTCGGTTGCATCATATGCACATGAAGAAAACATCAGGCTTGGTACAGTTGAGCGGCAGCAGAAACGAGGAAGACCCTGGACTGGCTAGAGTGGCCCCTGCCCGCTGCCACAATGGGCTCCACCGTGACCTAGACTGAGGACGGGCAGCAGTAGCAGGAGGTGTCCTCTGCTCCCCCAGCACTGCTTGTCGTGGGAAGAAACGCCAAAGCCCTGAACAAATAACTCTCTCTCGCTGCCACCCAGCCCAGCCATGCTGACATCGGCGACCCCCGGGTGGGCTTTGGAGCCTGTATATGTTTACAGGAGTAGAAAGCCCGGTCTTTCTCCTGCAGGGCAGTGACTGAAAACACGCCCTAGGGAGCCCTAGTGGTGCAGTGGTTACACACTGGTTACGCACTGGGCTGTGATCCACAAGGTCAGAAGCTGGGCACCAGCAGCTGCTCCAGGGAGAAAGACGAGATTGTCTCCTCCCATAGAGTTCCCGTCTGCCCGCGGGCCGTTCAACTATGAGTGGGCATCCACTCCGTGGCGGTGAACATCCCAGCCCTGTGTCATTAACACAACAAAGCAACCTATTCCCAAATGGGATTATGGCCAAAGGCACAGAGTTTAGGATTAGCATCTATTTTGGAGGGCTGGTGGAGGTGGGGGGGGAGGCACAAATCAACTCTTATCCATAAATATTTGGTTGTTTCAGGAAAGCTGCCAGTCAATTCTTGGACCTGTGGAGCATTGGACAACTGGGAGGTGACCCACCAAAGACCCCGATACCATTTTCAGCTGAAGGAACTGAGAACATGAGCGGTGAGGTTACTGGTGAGATGAACGAGCTGGCGGCTGCTGAGAACTGAGGTATTCTCTCTCTCCAATCTCTCTCTCTCCTGGGTCAGTGGGTAAAGGGGGCCTGCTGGTGGAGGGGAGGGGGGGGGCTCCCTGATGAAAAGCCACCCTGATGGACCCACCCTTTCTCTCTTGTCAGCACGTCCTTCTCTGCCCCTGTCCATTTCCCTGCCCGGGTCTGGCTTCTGTCACACTGGCTTCTAGGCTGTGGCGGCCCCTCGCATGTGATGTCTCCGCAGGCTCGGAGGGGGCTCCAGGGTGGATATGCCTTTTGATCACAGTATCCCCTCTGAGCCTTCTCAGGGCGATTAAGCCATCCGGTATCCCAAACAGCCTGAAAGTGGTTCTTGGACTTTTTTAGCCCCCAAATCAGACAGCTAGTTCCTAAGGAATGAATGAGGTGTGCTCGGTAGGGGCCGACGGAACCATGCTCAGGTAGCTGGGACATGGCTAGGCAGGGACCCGGCGACCTGCCTCTGTCCCAGGATGTCGGGCTGGGCGGGAAGGGCTGAGGACGAGAGATCGCCCCGGTCTGTGTGTTATGTATGTCAGAACAGGTGCTTTTCCTGTACGTTTCTGGGGTCTGAAGCCCAAACTGACTGTTTCCTCAGGGGACTCCCACCATGGACCCCATCTGTCCCAAGGCAAGCTCCCCTTGATGAGAGTGCAGAGCCAAGGAGTCATCTGGTACTGGTCAGCCATGTTCTAGAATGTTCTAAGTCTCCCAGCACTCACCCCCTCCATAGGACCTGATATGAACCCCTGACAACTCACGGCCATTGAGTCGAGGCTGCTCATGGCGACACTGCACGGCAGGGTCGAACGGCCCGAGAGTGTCTGAGGCTGTAACTGTTGACTGAAGTAGAAAGCCCTGTCCATGCCCCGCGGGGGGCGGCTGCCGGTTTCGAGCAGCCGACCTTGCAGACTGCCACCCAATGTGTAACCACAACTCCACCAGGGCTCCCCCACCTCACAGCAACAGGCCACCACAAAAGAGCCATTGGGAAAGCCACTGGTGCCAAAACCCTTCTCTCAAACTTCAGGCTCAGAGAAATTGGGCCTCGGGAATTCCTACACGCCCCGGACAGAGAACCTTAGCTGGCTGAGAGTCTAGGGCCTTCATTCAGAAAACGCAGGGCCCCTTCCTTATGGGTGTCCTGTTCCTCACGTGACCAGAAACAAAGGAAGCAGCCATGCCCATGTGCCTGTGAATCCTCAGACCCTCCTCCCAAGAGGTTTGCCCCCCCCCCTCATTTGATGATGCTTGTCCACAATCCAAGGGGAGAGAGAGGGCAGTCCCTACCCCCAGGGCCAACAGACTGATACACAGACTGATACTTCAGGCCCCAAAGTGGCTGGGGGACTCTGATGGTTATAAAGATGTCATCATCGTCAGAGAGGAGTGGGGTGCATGGCTGCCCACGCCCTCCTCTGGAATGGAGCACCCCTCTGACCTGGTGGTGCCCCGATGGAGGCAACGGATGAGGGTGGTCCAGTCTCCTGACCAGTCTCCCACAGGCCATGTCAGGGGTTCTAAGGCATCTCTGATTCTGAGGCTAGCTCCTCTGCCTGGTGGGGGGGGGGGGCATGGACTCCTGATGACCCTCTGAGCTGAACTGCCTGGGTCCACCCACCACCCTCATACTGGTGCTGCTGAAGCCACCATGCCCCCTGGCTGCCTCGGACGTCACTGTTGCTGCTGTGGTTGGCTGTTGGCCAGTCAATCCCAACTCTTGATGGCCCCGAGTACCAGGGGACGAAACCCTGCCCAGGCTCCTCAAGCACCTTCACCGACATTGGGTGGCCCGAGTCCATGGTTACAGCCATTGTGGCAGCCCATCTGTGATAGTTCGGTTTATTGTGCCAACCTGGCCAATAGGAACATGTGGGTGGAGACTAAATGGATGGCAGTTTGATTGGAGGGCAAAGAGATAAATTGCTGAGCAAGGCCCAGCCCCGACTCTCTTGTTCTCTGGTGATGGGAGCAGCATGATGCGGCTTTAGCAAGTTCTCTGCCTCAACCTGTGAGCTACACTACCTGTAGGCTAAGCCAGCCTGCGGATCATGTCACTTTGCATACTTGAGTTCGATATCCCTGTTGGGCCTGCTTCGCTAAGCTCAGCTCCTGTGCTACTAACTGTTGCTGACCCACCCCACTTGTCTGCTGCCTGCGGGCTGACTCTGCCTGGTTTGCCAAGAGAAGCCTATACTGTCTGCTGCCTGGACCTTGAACCGAAGCCCCTTCCACAAGTTGAAGGACTTCCATTATATTACTTGTTCCACAAAAGTGAGTTGAACTGAGCCCTCTGAACTGCTGTGTGGACTAATTAGCTGTTACATTCCTTCTCGTATATATATATAAAATCGTTAAGTGTACTGGTTTTGTCTCTCTAGAGAACCCTGCCTAACACACCATCTCTGGAGGGATTTTCCCTCTCGTGTTCGATGACCCTCCACTCTTCCAAGCTTAATGTCCTTCTCCAGGAGCCCTGGGGGTACATCAGATTACGTGTTAGGCTGCTACAGGTCAGTGGTTTGAACCCACTAGCCACCTTTCAAGAGAAAGACGAGGCAGTCTGCTGCTGTAAAGGTTTACAACCTTAGAAACCAGGCATATGGATCGGCTCACCGTACCAGAGCATGACTTTATTATGATTATTGATTAACATCCTCAGATCCCACTTCCAGGTTAGGGCGCATTTACAAGAACTGGGCATTAGGATCTTAGGATCTCTTTCAGGGGATACAGCCACAACATCCACTTTGAGAATCCTTCAGTATCAGGGGTGTGTGGAATCTGTGAACGTTTATGTGTGTACATAACCCAACTCACTGCCAGCGAGTCAATTAGGACTCGTACTGACCCTATAGAACTGGGTAGAACTGGCCCTGTGGGTTTCTGAGAGTCTAACTCTTTATACCAGTAGAAAGCCTCAACTTTTTCCCAAAGAGAGTGGTCGGTGGCTACAACCACCCAACCATGCTCAAACTCATTACTGACCTTGCAGTTGGCAGCCCAGAATGCAGCCTACTACACCACCAGGCTCCTGTGGGTGTATATATTATGACTGTTGTTGGGTGCCAAGGAGTCAGCTCCGACCCATGGCTACCCCATGCACAACAGAACTGAACACCGTCCTGCCCCATCCTCACAATGGTTCCTACACCTGAACCCACTGATGCAGCCACTGTGTCCACCCATCTTCTTTCTGGCCTTCCCCCCCCCGCCCCGCCCCCCACCCCACTTTGCCGAACATGACGTCCTTCTCCAGGGGCTGGTCTCTCCTGACAGCATGTCCAAAGTATGACAGACAAAGTCTTGCCATCCTTCCTCTAAGGAGCACTCTGGGAGTACTTCTAGACAGACCGGTGTGTCAATCGGCTTTTAGCAATCCATGTCACTTTCAATATTCTTCTCCAAAACTACAATTCAAAGGCACCAATTCTTCTACAGTCTTCCTTACTCAGTGTCCAACTTTCACCTGCCTGTGAGGCCATGGAGAATACCATGACTTGGGTCAGGCTCACCTTAGTCCTCAAAGTGACATATTTGCTCTTCAATACTCTATAGAGGTCTTGTGCAGATTTACCCAATGCAATGCGTTGTTTTATCTCTTGACTGCTTCTTCTGTGAGCATTGATTGTGGATCCAAGCACGACAAAATCCTTGACAACTTCAACCTTTTCTCCACTGATCATGATGTTACCTATTGGTCCAGTTGTAAGGATTTGGGTCTTCCTTACATTGAGTTGCAATCCATACTGAAGGCTATGATCCTTGATCTTCATCAGTAAGTGCTTTAAGTCCTCACATTCAGCAAGCAGGGTCATGCCATCAACCTTCCATCAAGAAGGTTGTTGATAAGCCTTCCTCCAACCCTGATGCAGCACTTCTTCACAGAATCAGCTTCTCTGATGATCTGCTCAACATACAGATTGAATAAGGATGGTGAGAGGACGCACACCCTAATACACACCTTTCCTGACATTAAACCATGCAATCATACGCCCTGCTCTGTTCTTCCAACTGCCTCTTGATCTAGTTACCAGTTCTGAATGAGCACAGTGAAATGTTCTGGAGTGCCCACTCCTCTTAAGGTTGTCCACAGTTTATTATGGGCCACACAGTTGAATGTCTTTGTACAGTCAATGGAACACAAATAAACATCTTTCTGGTATTCTCTACTACCCTGTTTCCCCGAAAATAAGACAGTGTCTTATATTAATTTTTGCTCCCAAAGAGGCGCTAGGTCTTATTTTCAGGGGATGCCTTATTTTTCCATGAAGAAGAATATGGTACACATTTATTGTTTATTGTTTTATTAAAAGAGAGCTCGCACTTCCTGTCTGCTCCAGCTGCGCTGTGGCCAACAGTGACCTGTGCAGTGCCGCCCACCGCTACGGTCCAGAGTCCAGAATTACGGTAACTTTGGGGGGCGCTTATTTTCAGGGAGATATTCTTTTTGGGGGGTGCCTTATATTTCAGCGAGAGGCAAAACTGTAAGTAGGTCTTATTTTCAGGGGGTGTCTTACTTTCGGGGAAACGGTATGAGCCAGAATCCATCTGACATCAGCAATGATATCCCTTGTTCCACACCCTCTTCTGAATTCAGCCTGAAATTCTGGCAGCTCCCTGTCAATGTACTGCTGTAATCCATCATTGTTGGAAGACTGAGTTAGTTAATTGTGCCAACCTGGCCGATAATCACATGTGGGGCTAATTGAAAGGCAGAGGGATAAATGGGTGGTGAGCCTCGCCTTTCTAGCTCTCAGGTCTCTTGCTTTGTGATGGTCATACCAGGGTGCAGCTGCCTTAGCAGTTCCCTGCTTCAGCTTGCAAGATTGACTTCCTACAAGACATCCCCAAGGAGAAGCCACATGGACCTATCCCGATGCAGCCCTGGGTGCTGGAGCAGCCGTGTGGAGACCCCTGCTAGTGCTGAGATGCTTGTTCGTTCACTGACTCAGCTTTCCTCCTACAGTCGGCATCATTGCCTCTGTTTTGTGAGGTGGAGGACTTTGTGGACTGGTGTTGGGTAAATGGGTTAATGTTGGACTTGTGGGCTTAGGCAGCATTGGGTTGGGATGTTTTTGTGATGCACATTTTCTTTACATAAAACTCTCTCTTATACACGAGTCGCTGTGGATTTGTTTCTCCAAAGTACCTAGACTAATACAATGACCTTAAGCAAAATTAAGCCAAAGAAGGACTTAGCTCCCCACTTCAGAGAAAGAAGCCTCTGAAAACCTTATGCACAGCTTGGCAGCACATCGAGAGAGATTTTTATCAAGGAGCGGCTCAGAGCATTGTAGAGGGGCATGCTGTGGTAAAATAAATAGCAGTGGCTGTGGCTGCCGTGTGCCGTGGAGTCATAGGGTTGCTAAGCTGTCATCCCCATGGAGCAGATGGCCAGCTTCTGGTGGGTTCAAAACGCCAACCTTTCGGTTAGCAGGCAAACTCTTAATGCTGGCCCACCAGCTCCTTCACTAATCGTTGGAGGGGAGAGCACCCTTCGCCGCCATGAGGTTAGCAGGATGGCGGCACAGGATGAGGCCAAAGAAGAGTAGTAACAAGGGCCTGGCCTCAGTGTGCACGCTACCCACCCCACGAGAGCCACCAAGCTGCTGGGACCTTCTGAGATAGGAAGGGGGCCTGTGAACTTGACCGCCGGGACCTTGCCAGGTTGAGGTTTGGGAACCCAAACTCCACACCCGGGTTATTTGAGAGCTGGAATTGAGCTCATAGCAATGAGCTTGGCTGGCTGACTGGTTGGGTGGTCAGTCGGTCGGAGCCACTGTGGTGACTGAACCGTTTTGGTTTGAATCCCACACTGTTAGTTGTGCCGTGGTTTGGGAAAAGGGAGCTAGGCATTAAGAGACTAGCAATAACAGACATCCTGAAAACATGAGCGGCCATCCTGTCCAAAGAAACGGTTCCTCAAATCCCTCAGGATATTCATGTCAGCGGAGCACCTGTTTATGATTAAGCTAAGCTTAGAGCCTAACTCCATTTTACATAAAAACACCTCTGCCCCACCCCCTCACATGGCTTTGATACCTACTGAAGTTTCTAGGGCTCAAACTACCAGGTTTGTTTTTAGAATCCTAAAAAGATTGTTCACCATACAGGTCAACCATGGTGATTCCAACCAACCAACTGACCAGGCTCATTGCCATCCAGTCCGTCTGACTCTTGTGACCCTGTTCACAGGGTCTCTTAGGCTGTCCTCAGCTTTGTCCCCAGGAGAGGCAGTGGGTTTGAACCACCAACCTTACTGTGAGCAGCCAACACCAGCCCAACCTGGCCACCACGTGGTTCAGTCATGGTGTTTGACTTACCTTAAAATAAGTAAAAGTCTGCTTTTGTTGAATGTGATTCTACATATAAGCTTAAGCATCCGGGTTTCTGATAAGGTCTTCCAGGGACTGCCTGCGCATTTCCATCTTTAAGGGCCTTATGCTATAACTATACTTTTTAGTTTTATCACAGCATGGACGACACCTCACCATAAAAATAAAAAACCTTACAGCTGGACCAATAAGCAACGTCATGGAAAAGGGGAGAAAATGCTGACACTGCCAGGAATTTCATCGGTCGGACCCACAACCAATACCCACCAGAGCAGTGATCAAGACATTCAAGGGCGCCCGGGCAAAGCAAGGGTTAAAATGCTAGCGTGTCACTTCGAGGAGTAGGAGCTGCCTGAGCCACGCGTGGTCTTTCCCCTGTGCCACGGGCACGGGAAAGCCAGGTGACGAGTACAGGAGGCGGAAGGAAGAGCCGCTGCCTCCGGGTCCCGTGGTGGTGAAGAAGACCGAGTGTGGTGAAGAAGACCGAGTGCCCCACGGCTGGCAGAGGACGAACACATCTGTCTTCAGGAAAATCAGCCGGATGCTGCTTAGAAGGGCGGACAGAAGGCAAGGCTTTGTCTCACTGACTCTGACCATGATCGGAGCGGCCCCTCTGTCTGCAGGACGTCGCCTTGGTAAAGCAGAGTGCTGACAAGAGGGAAACCTGGACTGACGTGGCTGTGGGCTGAGTCGGATGAGCGGCGGCACAGCCTTGGGCTCAGACACAGGACCCTGAGTGAGGGCGGCACAGGGTGTCTTTCTATCTGGTCGGGATGCGCCCAAACCGACGCCAGAGCACGTATCTACACGGAGAACCCTGGGACTGCACGGATTTTAATCCAACGTTTTAAAAACCAGATCATTATGCGTTTATTTGTTACTTTAAAACTTAAAAAAACTTTTAAAAACTCCACAAAAAAGGCTAATAATGACTTCAATAATAAAAGGATCATTCACATAGAGGCGACCGTTTTGAACTCAGGGAGGAATTGACTCACCACAGTGTACCCTCAAAGAAAACGAATAAACTCTCTCGTCAGACTCAAAGGGGAAAATCATTACGAGTTAGCCAGGACTGGAGGGCGACAGCAAGGAAGGAGGCGCTAAGAAAGCCCACGAAGAAAACCAAGTCACCAGTCGCTCCGTTCTTACAGTTCGTGTTACAGTAGGAGTACTTTCCCTTTACATGACCAGCAGAGGACTACATCCCATCTGACTGACAGACTCACGCCACTCCCACTGGCTGCTCCCTTCTCCTCACTCGCTGCCCTGGGGTCAGTCCTGACTCACGGCGACCCGATAGGGCAGGGTGGAACTACCCCTGTGGGTTTCTGAGACTCTAACTCTTGATCGGAGTAGCAAGCCTCATCTTTCTCCCTGGGAGCTGCTGGTGGTTTGGAACTGAAGACTTGACAAATCTCAGCCCACCATGTGACCAGGACGCCACCAGGGCTCCTCTTTCCTCAAACAGGCCCTGGATATATTTGCCCACCAGCCACATAGGGTGTCTTCCCAGCCGTGGGCCGAGCCCACAGGGACTAGGATGGAGGGGGTGGGGCGCTGTGGGCTGTTTGAGGACCAGTTGGATCTCTGAGAACAAGCCTGCGGTGCCTCAGCAGGGAGCAGCAGGTATGGATGGAAGGCTCCCACTTAACATTGTGCACGCACACACCTGATGTCCCCCAGGTCCCTCTCAGGAGGGCTCTTAAGAAAGGACATGGTCCTTTGGTTAACACAAGGGCGAGTTGTTATCGACAGGAACAGCAGGCTTTCAAGTCGTTAGTATCAAGGGATAAATGAAACAGCCGTTTTCAACCCAGGTCACCCAGCATCTCCTGGGACACACCATCACCCCCACACACACACATTCTCTAGGAGCCAAGATGTTTAAGGCTGAAGGTTGGGCTGAAGGTCAGGTTCTTGGCAATATACATTGTTCTACGTTTTATTGAGGGTCTTTCTGGCCTCCTCAAAATGACTTTCTCAGAATTTCCTGTTTCACCCCAACACCAGAGGCAGGAGGGCTCAGACTGACCCCAATGGAAGAGCAAAGCCTTTGAGTAGAGATGAAGTGGCTTTCGGTTCCCACTGTGCTGCCTCTGACTCACCCCTGCCTGCAGACAGAGGTGAAGGGCAAGGGGCGGGGGGAGCCAGCCGCTCAGTGGTTCCCAACTTCACAGCATGCTGGGATTATTGGGGCACGGGGTGTCAGCTGCTCACCCCCAAAGTATCTGATTGACAGGTCTAGGTGGAGACCCGAAACAGTGCAGAAGGTTAAGCGCTTGACTACGGAGGAGTCCTGGTGGCACAATGGTTAAAGCACCCAGGTGCTAAGTGAGTGGTTGGCATGGGTTCAAACCCCCCAGGTGACCCCAGGAAGAGCAGTCTGTTCAGGTAAAGAGGGCAGCCTTGGGAACCCCATGGGGGACTTCGACTCTGCCACCCAGGGTCGATCTGAGTCTGAGTGGATTGTTTTGCGGGGTGGGGTGGGGTGGCACAAACAGTTAAGCGATCAACAACTAGTCTCAAGTCTGGTGGCTCTAATCCACCCAGAAGTGCCTTGGAAGCGTCTCCTGGTGGTGTGCTTCTGGAAAGTTCCGGCCGCCGTGGAAACTCTCTGCGGCAAGTCTACCTTGCTCGCCTGGGGCTGCTGGGAGTCAGGCTCCAACTCTATGGCCCCCCGAAGCAGCCACCACCTGGGGGTGCAGCTTCTACCTGGACCCTCTCTAATAATCACTGTCACAGACTTGTATTTCGGCCCATCTCATTGCTCCCAGCCCCGGAGAGAAGACTTGGGGGAGTCACTGCCAAACAAAACTGATAGTGACACCATCAATAGATGAGTTTGTGTCGCTGGTAAGTCATCTCACCTCCCCCTCCACTCAGCTCCTGACAAATCCCCAAGCAGCCTCCCCCTGAATCTGATGTGGTTTTTAAAAAAATCATTTTATTGGGGGGGCTCATACAAGTCTCATCACAATCCATACATACGGATATTCTGGTTTATCCCTTTATTAAAAGGCAGCCGGACATCGTAAGGATTTTTTTGGGGGGGGGGAGGGACTAAGCTGATGGTCAATGTGAGGGGGCTCAGAACATTCTCGGAAAGATGGAATTGCACCATGAAGGATGTTGAGTTTTCAGCATTGGGAGGTTAGAGGCATCTTGAGGGCACCTGGTACGGGCTGGGGCTCTGGACAGGATATCCCTACAGTGGGTCATTATGGGGCATCATTGGTGTTTGCAAAGCCCAGGAAAGGGCTGCCACAAGCTCTTTGAAGACACTGCCCTTGGTGGCTGAGCGTCTCTTCTGACTCCGTGTAGCTGTCATCGAGTCAGGCCCTGGCTTGTGGCGACCCCCTTGCGCAATGGAACAATCTCTTGCCCAGAGGGAGACTGGAGCACCGTGACCCATAGGGTTAGCACCGGCTGATCTTTGGACGTCAATTGCGGGCCTTTCTCCCTCGTCAGACTGTCTGAAAGCTCCCCTGAAAACCTGCTCAGCATTACAGCCACACACAAGCGTCCACTGGCAGATGTGTGGTGGTGGCTCCCATGGTGCAGTGGCCGGGAACTGGGCCCTGGTCTCCCAAACCCAAATGCCAAACCATACTCACTGCCACCTTGTCTGTTCTTACAGCGACCCTGATCGGGCAGAGGAACCTGCTTCTGTGGGTTTCTGTGAATCTATGGGAGTAGAAAGTCTCTCCTTTCTCTATCTCGGAGCAGCTGGGGGATGTGAACTGCTGTTCTTGCAGTTAGCAGTCTAACTCTTAACCCAATACAACACCTGGGCTCCTTCATTCTCCCAAGTTGTTGTTGGCCATCGAATTGGTTCCAACCCATAGTGACCCTTTGCATAATAGAGCGAAACGCTGCCCGGTCCTGCACCACCCTCACAGCTGTCCCTGTGCCTCAGCCATCGATGCAGCCACTGTGTCCGTCCATCTCATCGAGGACGGGCTCTTTTCACTGCTTACCAAACAGGATGTCCTTCTCCAGGGACTGGTCTATCCTGACAGTATGTCCCAAGTACATAAGGAAAAGTCTTGCCATCCTTGCCTCTAAGGACCATGCGGCCCATACTTCTTCCAATACAGATTTGTTTGTCCTTTTGGCAGTCCACAATGCTTTCAGTATTCTTCTTCAGCACAATTCAGTCTCCCATGAAAGACAAGAACTCCACCACCAAGTCTTCATATCCCCTGACTTTTCTCTTGTTCTCCAGTGCCGGTGAGTCCGTTCTGACCCATAGCGACCCTGTGCACAGCAGAACGAAACACTGCCCCGTCCTGAGACAGCCTTACAATCGTTCCCAGGCCTGAGCCACTGTTGCCGCCACTGTGTCCATCCATCTTGTCGAGAACCTTCCTCTTTTCGCTGCCTCTCTACCCAACATGATGTCCTTCTCCAGGGACTGGTCTCTCCTGGCAATGTGTCCAAAGTACATAAGACGAGGTCTCACCCTCTTTGCATGTAAGGAACACTCTGGCCTGACTTCTTTGAAGACTTTTCTTCAGGGCTGTATAAGCCCAGGAAGCCAGGAGGCAAACCTATTTCCCTCCTGTTTCATATACACTGGATGAAAACAATTACAATGCCCAATGAACGTGCTCACATTTGTTTAACACATTGTTATTTTAGGTGCCACCGTGTTGGTTCCAACTCACAGTCCGGCTAAATGACAGATCTAAAAGGTCCCTATGTTTTGGAGAGGAGTTCTGGTGATGCAGTGGTTGTGCATTGGACCACTACCCACAAGGTCAGCAGTTCAAAGCCAGCAACTGCTCTCCCAGAGAAAGCAGAGGTTTTCTGTTCCCAAAAGGATTGACAAGTCTCAGAAATCCACAGGGGGAGGTCTGCCCTGTCCTGTCGGGTCACTATGAGTCGGCACCCACTTGGTGGCAGTGAGTCTGGCTTGGGTTTACGCTTTCTTGGTTGCCATTGTTACGGGAGCAGGTCGCCAGGTCTCTTCTCCATCAGGGCTGCTGGTGGGCTCGAGCTCACGACCTTCAGGTTAGCAACTGAGTGTTTCACCTTTGTACTGCCAGGGTTCTCTGGAAAGAAAGTTTCTCTTTAACCCTAGTAACTGAGGACCCAGGCTCTGGAGGAGGCAGACCTGGCTCCTCTGCCATTTACGAGCTGTGTGACTCGGGTAAATCACTGACCATCTCTGAGCCAACGTTTGCTCTCTTCTTTTCTTTTTTGAGCCTCTATTTTCTCATCTGCAGACTGGGAATAATAACCCCCAACTAAACACACTGAGCTCCAGAGGTCTGGGTGGACTAAGGAAACAAATTCATAGATACTCATATGTGTATACCAAAGAGTAGTTGTATATTGAGAAAACACCCCAGCCAAGCTCAGATCAAGTCCATAAGTCTGATATTAGCCCATATGTCCAATACCAGTCTGTGAATTCCTCACTCAACACATGCAATGACACAGAATGCAGAAAGATCACAGGCCAGTGGGTGGAAAGTCTTGTGGATGTGGAAGCATCTCAGTGCTGGCAGGGGTCTCCACGTGGCTCCTCCAGCTCCAAGGATCTGGCTCCTCAGGGTAGCTCCATGTGGCTTGTCAACAGGAAGACGAAGCAGACAGTGGGTGTCCCACCTCCAGGGAGGAAGACCGGAGTTCCCAGAATCCCCAGGAGAAGGCCATGCCCACATTGGCCTTCTCCTCATTGGCTATGACCTGATTGACAGGCTAGACTCCACCCCTTCGCTCAAGCTGACAAACGATGATGTAAGTGCCACAGCTGTTAACGGAGTACACCAGCCTCTCGTAGGAGAAAGATGAGGCCGTAGGCTTCCATAAAGATTCAGTCCTGGAAACACTGTGGGGCGGTTCCACGCTGCCATACGGTCACCATGGGGCAGCATCGACAAAGAGCAACAGGTTTGGGTTTTGTTGGGGGTTCTGACAAACAGTAGGTTCGAAACACATGGTATTTGGAAAGTCCTCACCCGCAGCCTGCTAGCTCATTTCCAGCAGCCATCAAGCCAACTCCAACTCACACCTATCTCAGTGTATCAGAGCCTAATGGAGCCCCACAGGGCTTTCAGGGCCCTGGTGGTATAGTGGAAACACATTGGACTTGTAACCTGAAGGTCAGCAGTTCAAAACCGCCAGCTGCTTTTGGGGGAGAAAGATGAGGCTTTCTATTGCCGTAGAAGACGGACAGCCTCAGAAACCCACAGCACTTTGACTCTGTCCTGCAAGGTCACTGTGAATGGGAATGGACTTCATGGCGGCAGTTTTGGAGGCAGCTTTGTATGTATTTCAGCAGGAAATTACCAGGCCTTTCCTCCACGTTGCCTTCTGAGGCACCGCAGGGTGGGTTAACCTTTACAGCCTGCAGGATGGGTGAGCTGGGAGGAGGAAGCCTAGGCACCTCTGTGCACTGCAGAGCCCTGCGCTGGGCACCCATTCACACTCCGGCATCTGGCCATCACATGGCCACAGCAAACCCATCCACTTGGGCCTGACTGCTTAATTACTGCAAATTGGCCCAGCTCAGGGACCTTGAGAGCCCTTGGACGCACACCATCCGTTCCAGGCAGGTGGGGGGAGGCCGCCTGTCACTTCAGCAACGCCTCTCTGCTAAGTGAAGTGGTGGACCCTCTCCAAGCACAGGATCCCACACGCACAGGAAGCAACGTCCTGGCACTCACAGATGCCAGCATCAGGCTCACCAGCGGGTGGTAGTGCGGGGTCTGTCACTGCACTGTCCAGAATTTGTCACCGGCAGTGGTTTCCAGCCTGGAGGCAGGACTGACTGAGGGCACTGCGCTCTGTCGCCCTGGCAGAATCAGGGATTGTAAGCAAACAGGGAACTGGCAACCGTGCAGCCACTCAGACCTGGTGCCAAGTTGTGGCTCTCATCCATGGTGGTCAGCCCTGCACTGAGGGCACCACGCAAAGGTGGGCTTTAGCAGCCTAACACATAACTACCCTGCCATCAGGGCTCCCAATCTATGTCTACTGACATTGTCAAATGTCTCCTAGGGGCGGGAGGGGGTGCGCTGGGAATTGCTGACCTGGCTCGTGTCCTACAGAGACCCTCCCTCAAATACCTGCTGGGCCAGCCCCTGGAGAAGCCAACTGTGACAGGTTCACCCCGGGTTTTAGCACCGATGGTTCTGTCCACCAGGAGAGGGCCAGGGCAGCGCAGGATAGCTGACAACCCCACTTGCCCTCCTCTTCTACAGGAAGGCTGCCCTGGACAGCCTATTAACACAGTCACCTGTTCCCGCTCACGGCAGCACCAAGTCCTTGGCGTCTGCTCTCTGGTTTAAATGTTCCACACCCAAGAGGTCAGCTGTTTGAACCCACCCACTGGTCCTCAGGAGAGAGACGAGGCAGTCTGCTCCCGTAAAGATGTATAGGCTCATGAGCCCTCTGGGGTCGTGATTCTCTGCCATGACACTGCTGGGACTGGCCCGACAGCGCCTAACTACTGGAGCCTCCACTAGACACGGGGTCTCAGAGAACGAGGTGGCCGCGTCCGTCCCTTGATGTCTGATCTAGCCGGGGAAGCCACACATCACCTACTCGTCCATCTCCCTCTCACAGCGGGCCTCTTCCCAATGAAGAGATAATGCAAGACCATGGGAATCGTTGGAGAGTGTCTTGGACGCTGGCTACATTTACCTGACATGTCTTCTCCGAACGAGAACTTGCTATAGCTATACCTAGATAGTTGTTACACTTCCACCTCGGCTCACTGCCCGTCGTCCGTCCATGGTACTGCTGTGGCTTGCGTGTTGCCGTGATGCCAGAAGCTGTGCTCCCATTATTCTAAATACCAGCAGGGGAGCTTGCAGACTAACATATGCTAGTGAAAAAGGCTGAGGATATATTTCTGGAAATTTGCAGTGAGAACCCTATCGTTCACAAGAGAGCATTGTCCGGTACAGGGCTGGAAGGTGAGCGTTCCAGGTGGGAAGCTCTCAAGTACACAGTGGGCCCCAATACAGATAAGAACAGACCAGCTACCATGAAGATGACGCAAGACGAGCAGTGCTTCCTTCTACTGTCCATGACCCAACTTAACCACCACCAACACGCCCACAGTGACAGGGTTTGTGTCAACATGGCAGGGCAGTAAGACCTAGTACTCCTCCACGATTTGGACTAAAATGGTAATCAATTCCATAACGGGGTCTCTGTGAGTAGCTAAACAGTTGTAAGATGATTTGGGTGGCATGCAACACCGATTCAGGTCACACCCCTGATGTGAATCACTTGAAAGGGGTGTGGCTTGCTTCCTGTAGAAGTGGACGCTGGGGAAAACTTGTTTGCTTTTCGTCCTTGGGTCAGGACCCTGTGTCTGGCTCATCAAACTCCAGTTCTTTAGGCTTGAGTCAAGAGCCTGCTTGTTGCCAGCCCTGGGAATGGACAGTAGCCCGCCGTCTGACCTGCTGGCGTGAATTCACCGCCTCTGCAGCCTCAAGCCTGCGCTGCTGATGTGGAAACCCTCCTCTTCTGCGGCCAGCAACCTGTTGTCTTCGCTCATCTTGAAAGCGGCCCCCACAGCTATGAGATTCAGTAGAAGCCTCCGGCCTAATATCGGATCCAGGCACTTGGAACCTGCCTGGGCTTGGACTTGCCCACTTCTACAGCCAGGCGAATCATTTTCTTCATATAAATTTACACACACACATCACTGGTTTTGCTTCTATTGAGAACTGAGACTGACACACCCATATGACCATGTGTATTTATCTCTACCTCAGCCTGCTCATCTGTACGACAAAGAACGTGACTAAGCGCCACCACATGTCTGTGTAGGGGTCTATCCCCAGGGTGGCACATGAGGTCTGTGTAAGTAGAGGCCACCTCGGGGACAACATATGGGGGTAACCCCCCAAACTGGAATTGCACTGGGCAGAGTGGAGCTTTCATAGCATGCATTTTTCCCACTGGGTGAGCACTGAGTAGCCCACTTTGAGTTATTGCACCCAGTGGCATTGCCTGGGACGGTTCTCTCTGGTCACAGTGGATCTTTTGGTAAGCAGTTTTGCTCGAACCTCATTTTTTGTGATGGCCGATTTAAGAGAACAGTGTGCGGCTGTGAAATTTTGTTTCCTGCTTGGGAAAAAAATGCCACAGAGACCATTGTGATGTTGAACACAGCTTACAAGGACAGCATTATGGGGGAAACTCAAGTGTACGAGTGGTTTTCTTGTTTCATCAAAGGGGAGGTGTAGACTGATGACAAACCTCGTTCTGGACGCCTGTCACCTTCCCGAACAGATGAAAATGTTGACTCTTTGTAGTGCATTTGGAGTTTGTTCCACCAGGTCAGACTGTTAATCAAGCTTTCTGTTTAGAGGTTCTGAAAAAATATCGTAACAGTGGTGTGACAAAAAAGGCCTGATTTGTGGCAGACCCAAAACTGCAACTGGTCACACAGGCAATTCAGTGCGCTACTTTTTGGCAAAGAAACAGCATGCCTCTCTTGCCCCACACATCTTACTCACGGGACCTCACTCCCTGGGGCCTCTTTGTTTCTGAGAATGCAGAAGGACATGCAAGGACAGCGATTTGACTACAAAACATGCTGTCAGCCATCCCAACAGATGAGTTTGAGAAATGTTTCCAAGAATGGGATCGCAGATTTGACAAATGTATTAAGTATAATGGTGAATACGTTGAAGGTGATAATGTTTAAAAAAAAAAAATCACAGCTTTGGAAAAAAAATTTCCATTTTTTAGGGGGGGTATTCCACCAACAATGCTCGACACCCCACTGACCTGGGTCCTTTAGGAGGCAACCACTGATCTCTCTTGGTTGGGAGGAAAGAAGAGTAAAGAAAATCAGACGTGCTGAAACAATTTGTCCAGTGGTCAGCGGGGCTTCATGAAGTGTAGCTGGACAGCCAGTGGTGATCTGGCCAGAAAGACACTGCCCGGTCATGTGGTCGGTGACAAAGGGACAGAAAAAGAGATGATAGCCTGATGGCGCTCACCAATCTGCACCCCTCCCTGCGTCCTGTGACTGTGATAATGACACCAATTCTCCTTAATGGATTTTGCCCGAGGGAACCTGAATTTCAAGGCCCACACTTAATTGTTGGTTTCATTATTACTGTCATTAGCACGACAGGGATGGAGTCTGGGCTCATTGCTTCCCTTCTATGTGACAGGAAGGGGGCAGACTCCGGTTTTTCACAAAAGAACTACTGTTGCAGGCGTCCCGGTAAACCTGGACTCCAGGTGACCATACACACCAGGCGAGTGCTGCCCAGCACGTCGTTTCCCAGGCCGTCTCATTACTGGGCGGATTGCCAGCTTTCTCCCACGAAGCAGCTACTGGGTTTGACCTGCTGGCCTTTCAGTGAGCAGCCAAGCAGCCAACACCTCGCCACCAGGGCTCCTTGTAAAATGGACTAAAACCCCAAACAAGCAAACCCACTGCCCTGAAGTCTATTCTGATTCACAGGACAAAGGAGAACTCCCCCAGTTTCCAAAGGGCACATCTTTACAGGCGCAGGCAGCCTCCTCTTTCTTCCGAAGTATGGCTGGTGTGTTCGAACCCCAGCTGTTTCGGTTTGCAGTCCTGAGATTAACCCACTGCTCCACCAGGGCTTCCCACTGCAAAGCTCAGAGGCACTCAGTCCAGCTTTGAGAGGAGTTTTTTTGCCTCCCTATTTCTCTCTCTCTCTCTCTCTCCAGGAGCATCTCAGTGGAAATCGTCATGACAACTGGAGATGGGCCGACGACGAGCTGGGCCTGCAGCGCTGAGTTTAAGGATGGAGGAGCCTGTGAGGAGAGGAGGGCCTGGCTGCCTCTGCCCTACAAGGAGCTTGAGAACAGTGGGTCAGGGTGCAGCTGACGGCCACGCCCCTCTTCATCAATGACAGCCCGGTCAGGGACTTGGACTCAGGGACAGACACCCTCTCGGCACCATGCTCAGAACGCCAGTTCCCTCCCGCTGCTGGTGGACTTAGGGTCTGATAGTTTGGCCCATGGGTTTGTGCAAAGAGCTGCGGGGGCAGGGGGAGGTTCCTCTCTGATTCTCCCCACCCAGCGGTGGGGCTGCTTAGGAAGGAGGTTGTCCACCACACAGGCTGGTGGAGAGCTATTCAGAAGGCTCTTTGGGGTCTTGAGTGTCCGTGTGATAAGAACAGGCAGTGCTGGCCTCGAACAGGGGGTCTGAGCCGCCCTCCTCTGTGGTCTCCATGTGACAGATGCTCACCAGGCTCCCCTCTCTGCACTCCCTGTCCCC
>NW_022106463.1:5984409-5989406 GCF_000313985.2 Echinops telfairi | reverse complement strand
GTCTCACATACTTCGGACATGCTGTCAGGAGAAGGACGACATCATGTTGGTAAAGCTGTTGGTGTTGGTAATAGGTGCCATCGGGTTGGCTCCTACCCATGATGACCGTATTCACAAGAGAACAGGAGTGGCCCCTGCCCCATCCTCATGATGTTTCCAGTGTGGGAGCCTGGGTTTTAGCCACTGTGTCCATCCATCTCCATCACCTTCTTCCTGAGCGCCTTCCTCTCGTCCGCTGCCCCTCCACTTCCCCAAGCACGAGCTCCATCTCCAGGGACTGGTCTCTCCTGACAATGTGTCCAAAACACATGAGATGAAGCCTCGCCATCCACGTCTCTAAGGAGCGCTCTGGACGTACTTCTTCCCAGACAGAGCGGTGTGTCCTTTTAGCAGTCCATGGCACTTTCTGAATTCTTCTCCAGCACCACCGTTCAAAAGCACCGATTCTTCATCAGCCTGCCTTATTCAACGTCCAACTTCCACATGCCTGGGAAGCCATTGAGACTACGCTGGCTTGGCTTGGGCACACCTTAGTCCTCAGAGTCACACCCTGGAAGACCCTAAACAAGATGGACCCACACAGTGGCTGCCACAGAGGGCTTGCGCGTGAGAACAATTGTGAGGAAGGCACAGGACCTGGCGGGCGGCGTCCATTCTGTGGTGCGCAGGGTCGCTGTGAGTCACCACTGACTCCACTGCACCTGACAACACAGCAAAGGTTGATTCAACCCCCATCTGGTCCAGACTTGCCGCAGAGTTCAAAGGCTCGTTCTCAGAGAAGAGGTGAGAAACAGGAAGCCATGGTGGTGACCTGGCCAGAGGGGTCACTCAGATTCCCGGCGAGCAAAGCGGGCAGGCAGAGACTATGAAGCAGCCACTTGGAGTGGAAGCAGCATGGGTGAACCCGGAGGACATTATGCAGAGTGAAATGAATCAGCCACAGAGGACGACGATTGTAAGAGACCGTCCTTCTCAAAAGCCAAGTGAGGTAGTTCTTTATTGTGCCAACCTGGCCGATAAACACATGTGGGGTTAATTGAAGAGCGGAGGGATAAATGGCTCAGTGAGCCTCACCTTTTGAGTTCTTGGGTCTCTTGCTTTCTGATGGTTGGACCACGGTGCAGCTGCCTTAGCCAGTTCCCTGCTTTAGCTGGCAAGTCCTGCAAGACATCCCCGAGCAGAAGCCACACGGACCTACCCCGATGCAGCCCTGGGTGCTGGAGCACCCGTGTGGAGACCCCTGCCAGTGCTGAGATGCTTACACGTTCACTGATTTGGCTTTCCTCCTGCAGTCGGCTTCATTGCGTCTGTTTTGTGAGATGGAGGAGGACTTTGTGGATTGGTGTTGGACATAAGGGTTAATGTTGGACTTGTGGGCTTGGGCAGCACTGGGTTGGGATGTTTTCTTGATGTGCACTTACCCTTTATATAAAACTCTCTTATACATGAGTTTCTGTGGATTTGTTTCTCTAATGGACCCAGACAAACACACCAAGAGAAGTCAAAGTGTACCATAGGTGGTTTGTGTGTTTGATGTTCCTCTCCAGAGACTGATCTCTCCTGAGAACAAATGCAAACGATGTGAGGCCAAGTCTCACCACTGTCAATTCTGAAGGGCCTTGCAAGTGTTCTGCTTCCAAGACGTACTCATTTGTTCTCCGAGGCAGGCCAGGGTACTTTCAGTATTCCACGCCAACGCGCACTTCCAGTGCATCCATTCTGCGGTCTTCCTTAGTCCAAGACCAACTTGAGATGCCCCACCACTCCTCTCCCTCGGTCCTCAGAACTTATACCTGACAAGGCCCAGCACGCCAGCAAGCCGGCCTGCACTGAGCACCCCTCCACGCAGCAGTCTAGAAGGTAACACAGACTGGGCAGCACCTCCTCCTGGCGCGTGACGTCACCAAGCACCACGGCCAACAGGAGGGCACCCAGTGACCCCAACAAAGCCACAGTGTGCTGCCTGTGACTTTTCTCTCTGGCAGGGGAGATATGACTGCAGCCTCCCTGTTGGAAGCACTGCTCTTGGCCTTCAGTTAACAAAAGGGTTTCAGACAAATGCCCTTGGGGCTGCCAGACCAGGAGGGGCGATGAGAAGTGTCTCAAGTGAATGAAACATGTACCGAGGAGGGAATTGTCACGTGGCCATGGGAAATCAGAAAGCCTAATGGGGAGAGACTGGCAGGAGCCCCAAACAGTTAACACAGAGAAAACGCTGTGTGGTAAACTGTAATCCCACACAAGGGCACTCATGAGGGGAAGGAGGTTTCCTTACAGAGGACGGCTCTGGGGCAAGGAGCCCCACCTAAAGTCTGACTGAAGGTCTCTAAGGAGATAGCGTGTCAGTCCGAGGTGCAGACGTGACCCCAAAACGTCAGGAGCAGAAGCAGCATGGCCACCTCAGTGGCCCACTGCTGTGGGGTGGATTCCCACTCCTGGTGACCCAGATGGACAGAGCAGAACGCCTCAGAGGGTTTCCGAGGTGGTCATCTTGCAGAAGCGAACTGCCTCGTCTTTCGGGTGGGTTTGAACCACCCCCTAAAGATGGCAGCTGAGCCCTTAAACACTGTGCCACCAGGACTCTGACCACCATGGCAGTGACCTCCAGGAGCAACAGATATCCTAGATGTCCACTGGGTCACAGGGCCAGGAGGTGGCTGGGCAAGACAGAACTTCTACTTGTCTTTGTTTCGTACCTCCTTTTTAATGGACTGCTAACCACAAGGTTGACAGTTCAAACCCATCAACCTCTCCTTGGGAATAAAATAGGTTCTTCGAATTAGTCTTCATAACTCTATAAAGGGTTGCTCTAAGTCAGAATCATCTCAACTGAAGTGGTTTTTGCTTGTTTATTTGTTTGAAATCTATATTTTTTAGGGGCCCCAGTGGTGCAACAGATTAAGCACTGAACTGCTAACCACAAGGTTAGTGGTTCAAATGCCCCAGCGGCTCCGCAGGAGAAATATGAGGCTGTCTCCTCCCGTCAAGATAGCGAGTCTTAGCACTCTATGGGACAGCTCTTCTCTGTCCAGTAGGGTCAGAATCAACTCACGGGCAGTGCTGTTTTACTTTGCATACGAGGGCCAGACAAGTAGGATGGTTGCTTCTACTAATTGTCATCGCCACAAGGGCCCCTGACTCCTGGCCACCCCATGCACAATGGAATGAAACGCTGCCCCTTCCTGCCCCACTCCTGGGTCAGTTGTAGAGTGGACCATTGGTTTTCATTAGCTAGTACTCCAGAGTAGATCTCGAGGCTTTTTTGGGGGGAGGGGGGGAGGAGTTGGGATTTAATATATATATCTTTTTTTTTCATTCCATATTCCAGTCACATCAAGTAGAGTTTTATGATTGCTGCCAGTTTCCAAACATCCTTTTTCTACATGGGCTCCTTGATTTCGTCTCCCTTTACCACCACCCCCACCACCACCACCACTGTACCCCACTTCCCCTGAACCCTTTATTCTACTTGCTGTCCCTATAGGTTCATCAATACTGGGTTTCATATCCTGAAAAACGAAAGTGCACATAATGCAGCTTCAGGAGGGTGACCTCTATCAACATAACATCTCTGAGCGCCTTTCTTTCTAGCCCATGTTAGTCAGGAAGCTCCACTCAACCTGATCAGCATCATAACAATACACTGTCTCAGCTGACAGTGCTGGCTGCAGGTGAGTTGCACTAACCGGGAATTGAACCCAGGTGGCTCACATGGAGAGGACAGTGCTACCCCTGAGCCTCCACCATTGCCTCCTAGGCAAGCTATTGAATGGCTTCCCCTCAGTTGCTTCCTTGATCACATGGGGCTAAGCATGATTTCCTCACCTGGTTGGGGTGAAGAATAAAAGGAATGCCGGTTACCTGTACGCAGTGTGTTTGGCTCGTGGCTAAAAGCTCAGGAAAATAGAGAAACGATATTACTCTCCATTTGAAGTTGCAGGACACACTCACTGCCATCAAGTCAATTCAGACACACAGTGCCCTTATAGGACAGCGTGGATCTGCCCCTGGGGAGTTCTGAAGTTATCAATCTGCACAGAAGCAGGCTGGCTCCTCTCTCATTCAGTCAGCCGATAACTTCATTCACTGTGCCCCTCGGGGTCCTTTGCATCGCATACAGGCACAAAATCAAGAAGCGACTTCTCGTTCGTTAATATCCAGTGACAGCGTGGGATGTGGTGCAAGGCTACAATAGCAGCTGATTGTCCTTTGAGATGGGAAAAAACATCTCTTTTCCCAAACCACAGGGTCATGGGTTTGGCCAGAAGAAACTCCAGGGAAGAGGTCAGGCATGTGAAATTTGCAAGGACACACAACCATCCATTTTCCTCCAGGAGAGCTGGCAGGGACGGGGGCTGCAGGGCAAAGCAGGAACAGCGAGATTTTTCTGCTCCATTTCTAGAACAGGAAGACCGACACGACGGCTGTAGCCAGCGCCAAGTGGAAATGTTCATTTCCTTCCTCGGGAGACTGGCAAACACACCCGTTCATTAGGCCTTCACAAACTGTAACCACAGATTGCAGCGACAAGATGCTCCCATGAAAGGCTTGGTTGAGTTGAGCCAACGAACAGTATGTGGCAATCGAATGAAAAGACGGTTCCCCGGCCGCCAGCCGAGGGGAGGAGGAGATGAATGGGGCTCTCTGGTTGACAATGGCCAACGCGGACACAACACATTCTCTCCTTCAGCGGGCTAGTGACAAGCGCCCCAGAGAGTGAATATTAATTTGAGTGGTGAATATGAGTTTGCTCTAGCATACTCTGTTGTTGTTGTTGGTTGTCTCATTGACGCATCAACTCCTAGCATTCCTCTAGGGCGGAGAGAATCACCAACACATGAAGGAATGATGGCCATTGATCCTGGCTGCTTCCTTCCTGACTTCCCAATTCTTCCCACTTTGAGTTAACGCACAGTTCAAAGGCCTGGTGTCACAGTGGTTAAAGCACTGGGCTGCTAGCCACAAAGGCCAACAGGTCAGCCTCACCAGCCACTGTC
>NW_022106463.1:5973372-5982026 GCF_000313985.2 Echinops telfairi | reverse complement strand
CTTCCTTTCCCCCACCTCCCCTACTCCCACGTTCCCCCGGAACTGTCATCCTGTTGTTCTCTCTTCTGGCTGGTTTATTCCTGTTTTCTTTGTATGTAGGGGAAGGCTGCAATCCTTGATCTTCATAAGCAAGTGCTTAGAGTCCTCTTAGCTTTGGGGAAGCAAGGTGGTGTCACTTGCATAATGCAGGTTGTTAATGAGCCTTCCTCCCATCCTGATGCACATTCTTCTCCACATAGTCTGGCTTCTAGAATTACTTGCTCAGCATACAGATTGAATAAGTATGATGAGAGGGCACACACCTTTCCCGATTTTAAAAGACTCGGTACTATCTTGTTCAATTGAAGGACTGCCTCTCGGGCTATGTGCAGGTTCCACCTGAGCACAATTTAGTCTTCAGGAATTCCCATTCTTCTCAGGTTACAGCCTGGGAAACCCCTGGGGACAGTTCTACTCTGTCCTATTGGGTCACTATAATACGACCTATTCAATGGCAAGGGGGTCGGGGAGGGGAGGTATATCTGTTTGTGTTTTTCCTTTCTTTGGGTTTAAGGGAAATGTTGGTGGCACGGTAGTTAAGTGTCTGGCTGCTAATGGCAAGGTTGGTGATTTGAACTCACCAGCTACTCCATGGAAGAAAGATCTAGCCATCTGCTCCCATAAAGGTTACAGCTGAGAAATGCTGTGGGGGCAATTCTGCTCCGCCCCACGGATCTCCAGGGGTGGAAACTGACTTGCAGCAATGGGCAGCTGTTGAGTTTTAGTTGTGGCACTTCCTTCTATTACACATGGGGCTGCTACGAGATGGATTCCAGCTACACCATCAGACCCAAACCAAACCCACTGCCAAGGAGTCAATTCCAACCATAGGCAAATGCTGCCTCTTTGATTCCAAAGCATGTGTACCTATCTAGTGTTACTGCTCACCTTACCCAAAACTCACTGCCACTGAGTCCATTCTGACTCATCCTGACCTAGAGGGCAGGGTAGAACTGCCTCCTTCAAGGTTTTGAGACTGTAATTCTTTAGGGGAGCTGTTCTTATAGAGCTTCCTTTGCTCCCTCACTCTCGTATGCCTTATCAAAGGAGTCACGATGAAGAAACTTAGGGTGCAAATGTAGAAACCTAAACTGCAAGTTTCCAACTATTATCAAGTAAAGTGTGTCCCCAACGTCCCTCACTGACCCATAATGCTACGAGGAACAACACTGGAGCCACAGTGTGGAAATTGTGCCCCATCTGACCCCACCACACTGGGGCAAAAACTAAGGGCATGCAACAGAGCAGCAAGGGGAGCAAAGCAATGAATTTCCCAGGGAATACCAAAAATAGACTTTGGGGCCAGGGCATGGCACCCCATCAGACCTGAACGGAAAACACTCCTAAAGGTCAACAAACAGACCTGAAACTATTTATAGGCTTTTCTTTCTGTCATTGGTTTTGTTGCTTTGGTTAGTGTTTTGTTTGCTCTGTCTTGTTTTTGTACTTATTATTGTCTCTGCATGTCTATCTAGATAAGATAGGAGGGATTAACAATCCAGAGGAGTAAATAATGGGACCGAGGGGTGGGGGTGGGGTGGGGAGACAAGAGAGAGGGGGAGGCCCGGGAAAGGAAGTGGGCATTAACAAACCCAGGGACAAGGGAACAACGAGTGACCTAAAATCGATGGCGAGGAGGGCGTAGGATGCCAGGGAGGGCTTGATCCAGGGCAATGTAACCAAGAGGAGTTACTGAAACCCGAATGAAGGCCAAACATGATAATGAGACAGGAGGAAAGGAAAAGGAAACAGAGGACAGAACTAGGAGGCTGCATCACAGCCACCTGGGAAGTTGTCAGAAATGTAAATTCTTGGGAGGCATACCAGACCTACTGAATCAATAGGGTTGGAGCCCTGCAGGCACTTTTTAAGATAAGAGAAACATTACTGAGTGCACTGATGTTTTATTTATGTTGGGATCTCATAAGGGCCCTTAGGCATCCTGGTAGTATAGTGGATTATGCACTCAGCTGCTAACTACAAGGTTAGTGGCTTGAAACCACCAGCCACTCCATAAGAGAAGGATAAGGCTTTCTACCCCTGTAAAGATTTGTAATCTAGGAAACCCACAGGGTTAATTCTACCCTGTCCTAGGGTTGTATGAGTTGGAATCAACTCAATGGCAGGGAGCTGCTTGTTTTTACCCTAGGGGGAAAAAAATGCATGCATAAAGTTTTGTATTTACAATTATATACAATGACAAGGGAATAACAATATGTACATATATTTATTTATAAAGTATTACAGTAGCAGATGGACACTGGGCTTCTACTCAAGTACTCCCTCAATGCAAGAACAATTTATTCTACTAACACAGCACTCTGATGCTCACCTTCCCTGACACCATTGCTGAAGACAAAATGAGTACATAAACAAATGCGGTAAAGAAAGCTGATGGTGCCCGGCTATCAAAAGCTATAACATCTGGGTGTTAAAGGTTAGAAGATAAACAAGTGGCCATCTAGCTGAGAAGCAGCAAAATCCACATGGAAGAAGCACACCAGCCTGTGTGATTAGGTATCAGGCATCAAAGACCCAGAACAAAAAATCATATCAATGTGAATGAGGGGGAGCATGGAGTGGAGACCCAAAGCCCATCTGTAGATAATTGGGCATCCCCTTACAGAAGGGTCACAAGGAAGAGAAGCCAGTCAGGGTGCAGTATAGCACCGATGAACTTTCCTCTAGTTCTTTAATGCTTCCTTCCCTCCACTATCATGACCCCTGTTCTACCTTACAAATCCAGCTAGACCAGAGCATGTACACAGGTACAGATAAGAGCTGAAAACGGGGAATCCAGGACAGATAAACCCCTCAAGACCAATCATGAGAGTAGCAATACCAGGAGAGGAAGGGGAAGGTGGGGGGAGAAGGGGGGATCAATCACAACGATCTACATATAACCCCTCCCAGGGGAACAGACAACAGAAAAGTGGGTGAAGGGATACATTGATCAGTATAAGACATGAAAAAAATATATAAATTATCAAGGGTTCATGAGGGAGGGATGGTTGGGGAGGGATACATTGATCAGTAAAAGACATGAAAAAAATATGTAAATTATCAAGGGTTCATGAGGGAGAAAATGAGGAGCTGCTATCAAGGGCTCAAGTAAAAAGAAAATGTTTTGACAATGATGACGACAACAAACGTACAACCATGCTTGATACAATGGATATTGTGATAAGAGCTGTACGAGCCCCAATAAAATGATTTTTTTAAAATTAAATTGTGTCCCACAAAAATATATATACCTTGTTGTCAATCATACCCCTGATCTTGTGATCATATCCCATTTGGGAATAGGGTTTTCTTTGTTCGGTTACAAGGCCATGTTGGCGTCCAAAGCAAACCAAACTCATTGTCCTTTGAGTTGATTCCGACTCATAGCAACCGGACAGGGCAGAGCAGAATAGCCCCATGGGTTTCTAGAACTATACATCTTTACAGGAGAAATAAGCCTCATCTTTCTCCCTCAGAGTGAATGGTGGTTTCAAACTGCTGACTTTACAGTTCTCAGCCCAAAGTGTCACCCACTATGCCACCAGCGTTCCTGCATCATTCACCTTACAGAGCTGTCTCATGTTAGTCTGAAAACTGAGCCATGGGGGTGAGCTCTGTGTAAGGACTGGAGGGTGAGTAAGGGCCATAGTCTCACCAATCTCTATCCAGGAAGCCTGGTCATTTTTATCATTTTGATGTTTGTTTTACATTTTCCTCCCACTCTGTCCCAGACCAGTTCCTGTGGTCTCTTTCAGAGTGGCGCGTGGAGTAGTAGGTCGGGTCCATGCTCATCTTCTGGACTCGGTGGCATGGAGGCTGAGGCTCATATGGGCCATTAGCCCATCAATCTGTCTTCATCTGTCTGATTTTCTCACTCTTCTGTGCTCCAGGTAAGGAGAGACCAAACATTGCTCCTGGCATGAGCACTCGCAAGCCTTTATGATCCCAGTCACCCCTCAACACGCAGAGCATTGTCATTGTGGATTATGTTATTCCAGTTGACCTTGGTGTCTCCCAAAACCATGGTTCTGAGCCCCAAGGTCCAACAACTCATTTGGAGATGTAAGCATTTGGTTATACCTCAGAAGTCTTCCTCACTTTGCCCCCTGTGTGCCCCATTATCACCAGGGATATACAAGAATACGGGTGCCGGAATAGGAGCTGACAAATCTATATATACACATGGCTACATTCCACTTTCCTTCCCACATACATTCAGCTTGTGTAAGGAGGGACCATATTTTAAGCTATACAACAAGTCTTATGAAATGCCGAAGGATTGAGATAAATATCGTGTTTTCTCAAACCACAGTAATGAAATTAGAAAGCCATAACAAAGACAGTTTGGACGTTCACAAATAGGTGGCCACTGAACACAAGTCTTTAAAATTATTATCAATGGGTCAAAGAAGAAATCACAAGGGATATTAGAAAATAATTTTAGGTGAATGAAAATCAAAATGAAACATACCAAAAAGCCTAGGATAAAGCTGAAGCAGTGCTTAGAGGCCAACTTGCGGATGTGAACGCCTACATTCAGAAAACAGAGTCTCAAATCAGTAGTCACATTGAGGAATGGGAAACAAGAGAACACGTTAAATTCAAAGCAAGTAGAAGGAAGGAACTAATGAAGATGAAAGGAGAAAAGACAACATGGGAAATGGACAATTAAGACAATGAAAACTGTTGGTTCTTTCGTTTTGGGAAAGTTGGTTCTTTGAAAAGATCAACAAAATTGAAAATCATTTAACTAAATTTATGAAAGAGAGAAGACTCAAATGACTGAAATCCGGCATGAAAGAATGGGCATTACTACTGACCCTACAGAAAAAAGGATCATAATTAGTGTGAATAATTGCATGGTGCCATTGCAAATGAGGTAACTTAGATGAAATAGACAAAATTTCTAAAAACACATAAATTACTGAATTGACTCAAGAAGAAAGAGAAAATCTGAATAGATCTTAGCAAATAAAAAGATTGAATTAGTAAAAAAACAAACACACACACCAAAAAATTTCCCCCACAAGCCAAAAAAAAACCACACCTCAGAAACAGATGGCTTTCACCGGTGAGTTTCACTGACCCTCACAGATTCTTCCAAGAAAATAAATGAGGGGGGAAAGCTCATCTACCTCAATACCCTTAGGATAGAGTCTAAATTCTAAATTAAAATGGCATAAATGCCTTTTGTAATTCTATCTATATAAAAAATAAGTGGAAAAACAATGTCATCAAGTTGATTCTGACTCATAGCTAGCCTATAGGACAGAACAGAATTGCCCCTGTGGATTTCCAAGACTGTAACTCTTTACGGGAGTAGAGTCCCATCTTTCTCCCACGTAGCCACGAGTGGTTTTGAACTGCTGATGTGTGGCTAGCAGCCCAACACACAATCACTGTGCCACCAGGGCTCACTATGTCAAAGGTGGGTGACAGCTATGCCACCAGTATTTGAAAAGACGTCTCCTTTTGGCTTTCTCTGTCTCGAATCTTGCACCACTAGCCCACCTTCACCTAGAAAACCCACTTAGAGCCCTAGGATCCCCGCAGGTGCTGACCCTCACTCATCTCCTGGCCTTCCCACAGGCGGCTTGTGTTGCCTGGTCTGCACCTCCACGTCCCTCCTCTGTCTCGTTGCCACTCATCTTCCAGGACTCAATTCACTAGCTCCATCACCAAGACCTCTGTAAAGTATCGAAAAGCTAGAATGCTCCTTTGAGGACTGAGGTGCACCTGACCCAAGCCTTGGTATTTTCAACCACCTCGTATGCATGTGAAAGATGTGCAGCATTGAATGAAGAAGGCTGGAGAAGAATCAAAATGTTTGTATTCTAGTGCTGGGGGGGCGGGTATTGAAAGTACTATGGACTGCCAAAAGAACAAACAGATCTGTCTTAGAAGAAGTGCAGCCAGAATGCTCCTTAGAGGCAAGGATGGGAAGACTTTGCTTCACATTCTTTGGACATGTTATCAGGAGCAAGCAGTCCCCGAAAACAGACATCAGGCTTGGTAACGTAGAAGGAAAGTGAATCAGAAGATGACCTTGCACGATGGAGGGACACAATGGGCTGCCACCATGGGCTTCAACAAAAGGACAACTGTGACGACTGGGCGGTGTTGCGTTCTGTTCCACACAGGGTCGCTCTGAGTCAGAACCTACTGGACGGCACCTAACAACATCACCAGGAGACTTTGTTGGGTCTCTCTCGACCGAGTTGGAAGTCTCCCTTGAAGAGCACTCAAAGCACACTTACACTACCATCACACTTCCCATCGCCAGAGAAAGTGCCCATTTGTGTATCGGTCTCTCTTCCCACTCCCAAAGGCAGGGTAGGGGACTGAGGTGCCTTGCATGCTGCAGCTTCCTAGCAAGACCACATAACCCATTGCTCACTCAGTGATCTCAGAATGAGACAATGCCTTTGTAAATTGGCACTTCAGGCAGTCCCTGACTTATCACACATTCAAGTGGCCACAAACCACACTCAAGACTGTCCATGTATCTGGAACATTGCATTTCCCAGGAAGGAGTTACAGGGGAGAAAGCATGCAGACATGACGAGGGAAAAAGGCCACCTGAGTTATGTGAACAAGTTCCAAGCATTTGATCAGGGTACTAGGACAGGAGCGATGAGTGGGAAACTGTCCATATGACAAGAGCACTAATCTGGAACTTGGTCTGTGACCCATGTGGAACGGTTTATACATCACGAAGAAGGGGAGCTGATAGGCCAGGGCTTGATGGATTTGAAAGAGGGCAGAAATGCTGATGAAGGATGACAAGGACGAAGAAAGAGGAGAGAAGTGGTCAAAACTTTTTACAGTCCAAGAATTAGATGAAGTGTGATTCTCAACCAACCCAGGGGTTTTGGTGACTTGAAAACCCTGATTGTGTGGTCGAAGCTGATAAGCAGCTTCAGGAAGGAGTGGGATGACCCCACAACTGTCTGAAGGAGAGGAAAAGAGCACACCGGCCATCCTGATGCATCTTCCCAGGAAGGATCCCCAACTCCCTACAAGCAGAGCGGCCAGTGCTGCAGCTAACAAAGAGCGGACATCAGCAGCTCATCTCGTGTGTATGGCTGGTGTACGTTTTAGGCGGGTGGATGTGAAAACAGATGGGGAGGCTTCGAAAATTTGTGGGGGGAAATGGATGTTAGTTGCAATGGAGGAGCTGGAAAATGTGAATGGATTCTTGAAAGCAGATTTGCTACGTAAGCCTTCATGCAACACACACACACACACACACACACAGACACACACACAGTTTAATAAATAAAGGATAAGGACCAAGAAAGAAGCCCTTCCATTTGGGGTCCTACTTAGTGACGTCAGGGAGCCCCTTCCACTGCCATCTGTGTGTAAGCACAGAGTCGGAGGTCCTGTCACCTCTCAGGGATGTCTGCCCACAGCAGCCGTGGCCAAGGACGGCAGTGGTGGCTCTGTTGCTCTTATCAGTATTGGGCCCATGGCAACCCTGAGGGTATCAGAGTAGAAACTGTGCTCCTCAGACTTTTCAGGGTCTGAGTTCTTAGAAGCAGATCACCAGGCCTTTCTTCTGAGCACCTCTGGTGGGCTTGAACCTCCCACCTTTTGACTGTCATGAGGGTATGACCCATTGACACCACCGAGGACTCTCTTAGACTCAGTTTAAAAAAGAAAGACGAAAAGCTCACTGTCAGGGAGTAGACTCCAATTCACAGGGACCCTGGAGGATGGAGTGGACCGGCCCCATTGGGGCAGTAGACGGCGTTGTAATGATTGCAGCAGCAATATGCCTCCTCTCTCCAGCTGGTGGGTTTGAATCACCGACCTTCTGGTGAGTAGCCCAGAGCTTCAGCACCAGGGCTTTCGTTTTTCCAGTATTTTCCTCCTGCTCTTTTTGCAGATCCCTGGGTATATAACTCAGTCTTCCTGCCTCACAAGACACTTCCCAATGTTTGCTGCTGCGATTAACCATTAGGTGCCATCAAGTCAGTTTTTGACACACAGTGACCCAATGTGACAGCAGGCAACTGCCCACGTAGGGCTTCCAAGTGGTTACACGTTGGGCTGCTAACCATAAGGTCAGCAGTTCAAACCCACCAGCCGTTCCATAAGAGAAAGAGGAAGCTGCCTGGCAGTACTTCTCTGCCCTGTGGGTCCACTGTGGGTCACAGGTATACATGTACATCCAAGCTAGCTTACATTGTTCATTCTTTTTGCTGTTGTCGAAAGTATACACCACAAACATATGCAGTCAGCCATTCTACATGTCCAATTCAGTGGCACTGATGACGTTCTAAACTCACCGCCCACTAAGCTATCCCATCACACCTTTCAATCCAGGTTGTCAATTTGACCCCATGTAGAGATAACTTCAAAGGTCATAATGCTCAAGGAGACCCTTTCTTACTAGTTAAGTTTGCTGTGGCTCTAAGACTTCAAAGGATGTTTCTGATTCAAGGTTTAAAGATCATCTCGGGGCAACAGGTTTCGTGCTTCACACAGCCTCAGTGGCACCAGAAAATCTAGATTCCAAGAGAATTTGATAGTCCCATTCTGCATTTCTCAAAAAACCCACCCCCGATTTCATCGAGTCTTTTATAGAATCAATAAGTTCAGTCAGG
>NW_022106463.1:5970686-5973056 GCF_000313985.2 Echinops telfairi | reverse complement strand
TGTGCTCTCTATTCTCAGGGGATGAAGGGGCCCTAAGAAGCAAACCCAGAATTACTAAAATAATACATAGCATTTATTTTTTAAATGTTATGATTTTAGACATTGAATGGGTCCATGTTGTAAGGAAGCGGTGCAGCATTAGAGTTCCTTGCACGGCACAATTTTCAGTTGACTTTCTGAGCAGACTTTGGAATAAGCAGGCTTCAAGTAGTATTTCAAAAGAACCAACGCTATAACATCTGAAACTCAAAGAGCTTTTAACTTTGTCTTGTCTTCTCTCACAGCTCCTGGTGACATCCAATGTGGACATACACAGGAGGGTGCGGTGGGCAGACTGTTTCCTGATAGTGCGCCCTTTTTATTGACTATGGTGAAATCTGATGCTAGCTGATTAAATATTTCATTTCCCTCTCTTCTTTTTTCAAATATAATTTAAGGAGAACATTTGTTAAGTCTTAAAAGAGACAAAGACGCAGGCGCACATCCGGATGAGGGAGGGCACCGACACGAGGTTGGCACGCGTCCTTCACGGTCGTCTCCTGGTTGAGAATCTATCCAGCACAAACATCCGAGCATTCGAGCCTCTACATGGACGAGTCAGTGACACTAATTGCCTTCTCCAAGCTGTAAAGCTGAAATGCGCTTCGTTAATAGATGATGCTTAATGTTCTCTGTTAATCTGCCTTAAGGCGCTGTTGAGCATGACAAATGGGTAGCCCATCTTTTCTCATCAGGAAAAATTTAAAAATCACTAGACGATGCTCTGTATCTTAGGCGACTTTTTGCCCACCAGACAGATCTTAATTTTTAAGCTCTGTTGTCTACCAAGCCATCTCGTATTTTCCCACCAGATTCTGCTCTTGCCCTGGGCGCTGGGCAACGTCTGGCTCCTTGGCTCTGTTTTCCTTTTGGCTTTACCAGAGGTTAGAGTTGGGGCCAGGAGCCCTGGTGGCATAGGGGTGGCAAGTGAGGCTGCGCTCCGCAAGGTCAGCAATTTGAAACCACCAGCCGCTCCTTGTGAGAAAGACGGGGCTTTCTACTCCCGGGAACAGTCACAGAAACCCACAGGGCCAGTTCCACCCAGTCCTATAGAGTCCGTACTGGTTCGGTGGCAATGAGTTTGGTTTGAGGTTGGGCCCTGGTGATGCAATGGTTAGGTGCTCGGTGACTCATCTGAAGGTTGGTGGTTCAAACCTGCTATTGACTCCACAGGAGAAAGGTTCTGCTCCCATAAAGATGAGCACCTAGGAAACGCGAGGGAGCAGGTCTCCTCGGTAACCCAGAGGCCGCCCCCGCCCCAGGGACAGCCCCCCCACTCCCAGCGACCCTCAAGTGCTCACGTGTGAGAGGATGAATGCATCTGGGGCGCTTAGAGGCCCTTCACACTTCAGAGAAGCTACGGAGTTGCTTTCCCATCAGGCCCCTCGCTCTGGAATGAACTCCCCGGCAGCATGTCAAGTGTTACACATTCCCTTGCTGCCCCAACAGCGTGTCATGGAAAGTTCTGAGCTTACAAACAGCCTGCCCTTTTATCTTCAAAGCAGGCAAGTCAGGGAGGAAATAGCTTATTTGGGGTTGAAAAAGACCATTTGGTTTTAGGATAGTTAAGCACAGGATAAACTGAAAATGGCAACCACACCACTTTTAACTAAAGGAAAACAAACAAACAGACCTCCGTGTTTAGAAATCTGCTGTTAATGTCACTAAAAGCCACTTAAAAGCCAAGCTGGGCAGCCTTGGAAGCTGTGATGGCGAGGTGCACAGTGGCGGACGAGGGGAACTGGGAAGTGGCCCAGCGGCAGACTGGACTCCTTCCTGCACCCTAATAGTGCGTTCTGAGAAGAAATGGGTCAGGAAACATGTTTTGGAGTAAGACCATGAACCACAGGGCAAATGCAGGATGGTCTAAAGCTCTCTCCCAGCGAGGCTAACACACGTACAATACACACACATCCCAAAGTCCGCCCACGTTTGGATACGTCGCGGGAGTACTAAGCCAGCAAACCCGTCACTGATCCCTGTGACCTGGTGTTAGGTGGCCTCGTGGCTGTGTGGCCAGAGGGTCAGCTCAGTTCACAGGGACCCCATGAGACAAAGGGTTCCTCCTGTGGTGGTGGCTGTTAGATGCCGTCGGCTCTGCCCCACAGCAACCCTGTGCACGCAGAGCCAAACACTGCCCGGCCCTGGGCCATCCTCACCGTTGCTCCTGTGCCTGTGCCCACTGATGCAGCCACGGTGTCGGTCCATGTTTGGCATGCAAAATGTATGCATGGCTTTGAAGCACGATCCATTCTCCTGAGGAGGCACTCCAAGATCACTGCCCTTGAGCCATGGCGACTCAGACCTCGGTTATGTGCTCAGCTGCTAACC
>NW_022106463.1:5967879-5969954 GCF_000313985.2 Echinops telfairi | reverse complement strand
TCCTTGACCTCGGACCCAGCAGCCCTTGAAAGTTGAAAGGACTTCCCATATATTAACTGTTAACTGTTCCACGGAAGTGAGTTGAACTGAGCCCTCCATACTGCTGTGTGGACTAATTGGCTGCTATATTCCTTTGTGCTGTATCTATCCATCCATCTATCTATCTATCTATCTATCTATCTATCTATTTATCTATCTATATACATATGTGTGTGTGTGGTGTGTGTGTGTGTGTGTGTGTGTCCTGGTTTTGTTTCTCTAGAGAACCCTAACATAAGAGCTTTTCTTCGGGGTCAGCAATGGGGATCAGCAGGCCCATGGGGACCTGTGACCTAGCACCCAGCACATGGAAGGGACTCCATACCTGGCACTCACCTGGGCTTCTGTCATCATTATTGTCTGGTTCATAATCAGGGCTATGAAGATGAGGAATTTGAGCCCATGAGTGTTAAACCAAACCAAACTCACTGTCGGTGAGTCAGTGCTAACTCACAGCAACCCCCTATGGGTTTCAGAGACTGTAACTGTTTACCAGAGTAAAAAGCCCAGACTTTCTCCTAAGGAGCTGCTGCTGGTTTTGAACTGCCGAACATTCAGATCGCAGCCCAACACGGACCCACTACACTGCCAGTTTTAGTGATCTTTTAAAAAAGGAATGTCCTCGTGTTGAAGTTGTTTTCAGTTAAAATGCTGCTTAAGGTATCTTATATTTTTAGATTTAAAAAATATGGCAATACATGCAAGCCAGGATGTTGGGTCAGCGCTGGACTGTTAACCAGAGGGTCGGTGGTTCAAACCCACCAGCCTCTCCAAGGGAGAAAGGTGAGGCTATCTGCTCGGTAAAGATTTACAACCTCAGAAGCCCTTTATAGGGTCACTGGATGACAATAGGTTAAATAACTCATTATTATGTATTATTATAGCAATACCTAATAATAACAACAACCCACGGCCACCGAGACCATTCTGACTCACAACGTACTGTTGAGAGTTTCCGACACTGTAAATCCACACTGGAGCAGGAAGTCTCGTCTTTCCCCGGCAGAGCAGCTGGCAGTCCAACATGTAGCCACCAAGACACCAACTCAAACCTCAAACTCACAGCCATCGGGTTGATTCCCATGCACTGTGACACCAGGGCTTCTTACTGTATCTGCCAGTGGACTTTCAAACCTTTGTGGAGACCTTGCACGCTCTCCTGACTCCTCCTCCTCCTCAGGCTTTTGGAAGCCTCCTTCAGCTGTGTGTGCAATAAAATCTGCATAAGCAGCTATTTTACAAGCTCGAGAAACGTGTTGAAATGCTATGCTGAAGGGAACCGAAAAATACGCCAAACTCCCTGGCATGGAGACAATGTTGACTCGTCGTGACCTTTGAGAACCCGGTAGAAACTGCCCCCTGTGGATTTCCAAGACTGCAACTCTTTACAAGAGGAGAACGCCCCCTTTTTCTCCTGAGGAGAGGCTGGTGGTCTTGAACCGCTGACCTTGCAGTTAGCAGCCCAACAAGTAAACACTGTGCCACCATGGCTCCATTTAAGGGAAAGGGCTAATGAGGGGACAACATTCCAGAAGAGGAGCATGAGAACAGTTGCCCAAGTTAAAGACTGTCATCCACGCCACTGGTTCACACACGGGCAATCCTCAAGCTGCTTCATGCTCTGCTGGTCCAGTGTCAGTAACCATGCAAACAAAAGAAAGATGGAAATAGAAGTATTCCCAAAGTGGGGCATCAAGAACGTTTTTAAAACCAGACCCCATGAAGGGAGCTGGGAGCAGGCACCAGGAAGGGAGGGTGGCATTCCTTGAGACTCAGTAGATGGGCACCAGGGTATTTGTACTCACTTCCCACTCTCCTCGGTGAGTCCGCCGTGTGTGTAACACCCAGCATACCACGCCCAGAGGATCCAGGCTCTACAGCCAACCCCAACCCACTGCCATGAGTCACTCAGACTCACAGCAGCCCGTGTTGGGTTTCCAAGAGTAAGTCCTTATGGGCGCACAGGCCACATCTCCCTACGGGCCTCGACAGGTTAGCAGTCCAGCCGCACCTACAGCACTCCTGGCGCTCCAAGG
>NW_022106463.1:5963179-5966533 GCF_000313985.2 Echinops telfairi | reverse complement strand
CCAGGAGGAGGCCTGGCACGTGTGGCAGCTGCTTCCAGGAGCAGCTGTCCTGAAGCCATGACACCAGAAGAATCGCAGGTACTACCACTTTCCAAGATGCTCCCTGAACAGAGTCGCCTAAGGCTCGTACAACTCCATCCTTGGGCGCTCAAGTGGCCCAAAGTGGGAAGGAGCATCCAGTGTTACCACGTGCTCCAGGGCTCAGCACACAGGAATAGAGCTAATAACCCAGCCGAGCACCAACTCTCATAACCCTTTAGATATACACCCCCTTTGCACGAGCACGAAGCTCTTCTACCAAAACAAACTCACTGCCATCCAGTCCATGCTGACTCCTACTGACCCTTTAGGACAGGGTAGAACCGCCCCCCACGGCATTCTGAAACTGTACCTCTTTATGGGAGTAGAAAGCCTGGAAACTACATCTTTCTCCCTCGAAGTGGCTGATGGGTACGAACTGCTGACCTTATACTTGGCAGCCTAACTGGTAACCATGCTGCCACACCAGGGGTCCTGGTACAAACCTCTTACTCCTCCTTAAAAGACAGGGCTGAGGGACGATGACAACCCCTTCCTTCACCTCTCACGTGTGGAGTTTGCAGAGATCTCCATCATCTGCCAGGTTTACAATGACACTGGTACGCCATGTCTCAATTTCCAAAACTCAAAGGATATTGGGAACTGGAATCTTCTTTTTCCACGTACATTTCTCTCAGACCACTTCCGACTAGCAGAGGTGCAGCAGGACCTTGGACATCCTTTTGAAACTCTGTTCCTTGTTAATTCTTTATGAAAGCGGCCGGAACTCTCTGTAGATGAGGAAAGGAGGGTGGGGAGAGGACGCCAAGGCTGCTCACACAGCATGAAGATTGCAAACCATGACTCCTGGACCACTGGGGTGGAAATCCAGTGGGGAACAAGACTGCTTTGTAAACAACACGATGAAATATCATTCCATGTAGAAAATAGCTTTAAAGGTCATCCTAGCTCCACCCAGGTATCCTGGAAGAGAACCTGGAAACAGGGACCAGCCTTTTCTCAGGAATCATTTCCTGGCTGTGGTGTGAACGGTGTCCCCTGGACTCAGACCTGTAGACAATAGACGAGAAACTCCATCATTACCTGGGACAGCAATTAAGGTGAGAACGAACAAGCTTGGTGCCATCAGCAAATCTCTACACCACTTCTTGATTTTCCACCTTCTTCAACGACTTCTATCACAAACCTTTTACATGCAACTATTCCAAGGTGGTGATCTAATTAAGATCATCCCTTCAGTTAAAAAAAAGAAATGTGTTTGTGCTAAAACAAAAGACACCGGAATTGCACAGTTAGATCAAATCGTAGTGTATAAAGACAGAGCTGTCTCCTGGTGCTGTGTTACACCACGTGGAGCCATAGCATGCCCCACTGGGAGCTGAAGTGGCTGTGCTTAGACATTCTCAAGAGCAACCTACCACACCCATGCATAGGTTTTTGAGAGCGCTTCTGTGTATAGCATCAAGACCGGTGGCTGACACACAAGCTGTAAACCTTGCAAGGCTGCAAAATGCCTTGAGGGGTTTTTAACCATTTCCTTTCAGAAGGGAAGCCAAGGGCAGCCAGAGTTCATCTTAGAATTAGTTCTGCAGTGGGTTGCCTGCTTTTCATGTAATACTTGGGACTGTGATTTATGTGCAGAGCTAGTGAAGTTGATTAGTGGATGAACATTACCCCCAAATCCACTCTTGGGTAACTGGTGATGTCAGAGGGAAGCACCTGCGGGTGCTGAAGAACTGACAAACAGCGCTGAGAGACTGCAGGGAGACGGAAGATGTTTTTAACTGGTGTCTTAGGCTAGCTTGCTCTGGCAGTGTAGTGGTTACGCATCAGGCTGCCAACCACAAGGTCAGCAGTTTGAAACTACCAGCCGCCCCTCAGGAGAGAGTGGAGGCTTCCTACCCCTAGCTCTCTTTAGAGCTAGTCCCAGAAACCCACATGGGGAGTTTTACCCTGTTCTGCAGGGTCACCATGAGTCAGAATCAACTTGTTGGCAGTGAGTTCAGGCTAGCTTCCCTAGAGGAGCAAAACCAGTGACACATGTATGTCAATAGATGAGGGAGCTCCACAAAGTTCATGGATAACATGGAATAACAGATCATGGAAGTTTCCCATCAACTTTTCAAAAGCTGGAGCACACAATTGTGGGGGCTGGCATCTATGAGTCAGGTGGCTGGCTGGAAGCGTCTCCTGACTCCAGGTGGTTGCAGGAGTTGATGACAGGTTGTTCATTCACAGCTGGCAGTCACAGGTTGACAAGATGAGTGCAGGACTGAGAGAGAGAGAGAGAGAGAGAGAGCGCAAGCTTGGCCAAAACATTTGTTTATTACAGGAATGCAGGCCAAACCCCCAAGAAAACCAATCTTCCAGTGGCTCATATCAGAGCTCAGAATGAGAGGTGGTGCATAGGTCTGCTGAACCACTGAGCCTTGTGGCCAACCAAGTTGACACATCACGATTGGTGCGGGGATGGTGGGGGCAAAGAGGGCTGGCAGCATGCAGTGTGGACTCAGCAATAGGAAAGGCTGTAGATGACTTCTTATATTTGAATCTTGCCGATCTCCCATAAAGCTTTGGGACTACCAAAGCCTGCCCCGTGACCACACAAAAAAGCAACAGCTCGGTTTCTGGAACTGTCAGTTCCCCAACGATGCTGAGGTGAGGCGATGATGGAAGCCAGGAGGACCAGACCTGCAGGGCTGGAGTGTGCCAACCTGGGGGCTGACAGAGGCAATGATGAGTGGGGTTGGGGGTGGGGGTGGGCAGCCAACAGGGAAAGTCAAGAGAAAGGCCACAGTGGATGCCTAGTTCCTGGGACTGGCTGCCTTGGCACTCATTAAACTCTCCTTAAACTCACCAGAGGAAAGATACACTAGGGCCTAGTTGCAGGTCTCTCACCAACACACATGACCAGATATGGCAGCTAAGGCTGCCTGTGAAACATGAGCTCCTAGCCCAAACTACTAGAATCAACAGAACCAGAATGCCTTAAAGTCGGATGGAGAAACTGTCTCACTTACTTTGGACCCTTCATCAGGAAAGCCAATCCCAGGGGAAGACAACGTGCTCGGTAGAGGTGAGGAAAAGAAGAGAGCTTCCAAACTGGAAGACAACGATCATCGTGGAGATGGCGCTGGGCCTGGGCAGCATTGGGTTCTGTTGCACAGAACATTTCCATGAGCCAAAGCCAACCTGACGGCAACTTGTAAGAATGGATTGAAATAACCACACACCTGAGGAACAAAACCACTATTAACTAAAGCCACTGTGTTAATCTGGGTAGACCAGAGAAACAAATTCATGGACACTCAGATG
>NW_022106463.1:5960530-5961918 GCF_000313985.2 Echinops telfairi | reverse complement strand
AGATAGTCTGTGTGTCTGGCCTCCAGTTAACTATTTATCCCCTTGGCACCTCCAAATGAGGTCATCAAACTACAACCTGATTGACAGGCTAGACTCCACCCCTTTGCAAGTTGACACCCGATTATGTAACTACCACAGCCACCAAACAAACTACACGAACAGCCTACACTTGAATTGTTGGAACAGATGAACCAAAAATATAAATGCATATAATAAGGCCAAGGCTGAGTGTGGAACAAACCATCATATGTTCACAGGCAAGTTGGAGCTGAAGAAAATTAAAACGAGTACATGGAAAACAATATATGACCTTGACTACATTCCACCTAAATGTAAAGACCTTCCCAGGACTAGATTGGACACATTGAAGACGAATGCCCAGCTGCGTTATGTGATGACATCAAAGACATATAAATGAAGAAGCCAAATCAATGCAAGTCCCGAGGGACTCTGGAACTTGCCCCTGAATGCAGAGTAGCTAACATGAAAGAAGGAAATGATGAGAAGAGCTAAACAGAAGACTTCAAAAGGCAGCTTTGAAGACAGCGTGAATTATTATAGAGAAAAGGGAAAAGACCAAAAGTTAGAAAGCCAAAAAGGAAAGAACACGTTCAACAGTTCTCGGGATGAAAGAACTTAAGTCTTGAGTTGCAATGATGAATGATGCTATAGGGGACTATTGAACAACGCAGGAAGCACCCAAAAAATTTTTTTTAATACCCAGAGTCACTGTATCAAAATGAACCAGTCAGTGTTCGCCCCTTTTTAGGAGGTAGCATGTGGTCAAAATCCAACGGTACTGAAGGACAAAGCCAAGTCGCACTGAACACATTAGCCAAGAACAAGGCTCCAGAATTGGCAGATCCCAATCAGCGTGTTTCAAAAAGTGAATGAAAATCTGGAAGTGCTCACTTGTACAAACCAACAAATTTGGAAGACAATTACCCGGTCAGCTGACTGGAAAAGATTCATATTTGTACCCGTTCCAAAGAAAGGTAATCCAACAGAATATGGAAATGATTAAACAAGACCATTAAAATCATATACAAGTAAGATTTTTCAGAAGATAATTCATAAACATTTGCAGTAGGACATCAATAGGGAACTGCCAGAAAATCAAACTAGATTCATAAGAGGGCACGAAACAAAGGACATCATATGCTATCAGGTGGATGTTGGCTGAAACCAGAAAGACAGTTACTTGTGTTTTACTGACTACACAAAGGCAGCTCACTGCGTGGATCACAACAAATTCGGGATGCCATTAAGAGGAAGGAGGATGACAGAACTCTTCATTGTGCCCATCTGAAAGGTGCACACAGACCAAGCTGCCATTGTTTAGACACAACAAGGAGCTACTGCATTGTTTAAAATCATGAAAGGTACGT
>NW_022106463.1:5942720-5959297 GCF_000313985.2 Echinops telfairi | reverse complement strand
CAGCCCAGGCAACCATCACACACATGGTCTGATGGCAACACAAGGTGGGTCTTGCTGAGCACAGACCCTGCAAGGGCTATGAGCGAGACTGGGCTGGCAGCCAGAGAGGTACAACTGTGGCCCTCGGGTCTCACTTCGGATTTGTCTGCCCTCAATGGTGCCAGACCACTGGGCAGCACGTCTCACCCCCTTTTCTGCTAGAGAAAGAAAGCTCAGGCGGAGCATAAGGAAATCGCAAAGTGAATGAAGGTCTTCCACGTAAGGAGTCCAAGGATGCGGGCGGGGCAGGCTGCAGAGGGGTGATCCCTGCGCTGAGGGACAAGGCACCCAGTGATGTGACGAGTCAGGCCGGAGGACAAGGCACCCCCATTCTGATGAGCTTTGGACCTGGAATCTGGAAGAAGGAAACTAACCATCATGGTACCAACGTTTTGTCAGCGTTTCTTCCTTTGAAACTCGCCCCGCAGAAAGTCTTCACTTTGCTTGGTTGGGAAAGAGCTCTTTGCAAAAATTACAGCCAGACGAACATCCAGAATCCCCTCTCCTGCTCTCAGCCTGGTTTTGATTTCCGCCTTCCTTCTCAGGCTGGGTGGTCGTGGCATGTGAGGCGCGTCATAGCAATAGCAGCAGCCCCCAAACCACAGATCCGGGCTCTCAAAGGAGGCTTAGCTCTTAAAGATTAACTCGGCTCAATAGAAAGCAGAGCACTTACTACATGTTAGTCTCCGTTTGAGACGCTTGTATGAATGAATTCATTTTATCTTCCCAACAGCCCTATAAGGTAGCTTATATAAGGTAGCTACGTGGTGTAAAGACTCTAAGGCGGAGAAACGGCTGCCGCTTGCTTGCCCTAGATCACACACCTTTTGTTATGGTTGCACTTTTGTTGGAGGCCGTGGATGGGTGCTGTGGTAGTTATATCATCTAGTGCCAACTTGATGACCTCGTTTGAAGGGGCTACAGAGATAAATAGTTCGCTGGAGGCAGAACACAGACACAATCCTTGTGACACATTCCTATCGATAAGCCACATGGAGACACACTGATAAGAGCCAGAGCCCTGGAGCTGGAGGAGGCGCATGGAGACCCACGCCAGTGCTGAGATGCTTCCACTACCACTGGATCCACAAGGCTTTCCACCCACCGGCCTGTGATCTTCCTGCACTCGGCATCATTGTATGGCTGCGTGAGTCTAAAGAGGAATTTATGGACTGGTATTGACATATGGGGTAATATCAGACTTATGGACTTGATCTGGACTGAGCTGGGATGTCTTCTTAATGTACAATTGCTCTTTGATAGAAAGTTCTCTTCTACACACATATGAGTCTGCCTGGATTTGTTTCTTTAGTCTACCAGGATCCACACAGGTGCTGGCTCAGAGCAGAATGAACTAACAGAATGAAGCCACCTGTGCCCTCTTCACCGTCCTTATTACAGTGGGGCCCGCTGGAGCCACCGCGTCCACCCATCTCATTGAGGTCTCTCTTCTTTTCCACTGGCCCTGTGCTGGACCAGGCATGATGTCCTTCCCCAGGAACTGGGCTCTACGCATAACAAGTCACACAGGAAGAGAGAAGTCAGCTAGGATCTGAACCCGGGCAGCAGTCAGGTTCCACAGGGTCTACCACTCTCCACTCTGCTGTCCTGCCCTTTGATGTCAAGGAGTCTGTAGGGTGACATACGCAGGGTATGAACGACGCAGGAGTCGTCAACCCTACTGCAATCCCACCATCGCCACCACCAGCGCACAATGATCCCAGAATGTGGGGCTCACAGAACTGTGCCTTACAGGGTTTTCAATGCACCGTGAGTCATGCTAAGCTGTTCCTTTGAGGCGCCTGTGGCCGGACTTGGATCTCCAACCTTCTGGTTAGCAGCCCAGCACCGTTTACATCAGTACAGTAGTCACAGCTACATCTGAGTCTTGGGTTGCTCCTTGTGGGTGAGAAAGAATGAGGAGAGGCAAAGGAGAGAGGCAGGAGTGACCAGTGAGGGCACTGGTCAGAGGCCCAGAGGGAGTGACGACCTATGACAACCAGGTAGCCAGTGTAGAAATGTCCAAGAACAACAGAGATGCACACACAAACGAAAAGCCAAGCCTAATCCCCCAGACGAGGAGTTGGGCAGACATAGAAGCCAATGAGGGGATGGGAGACGAGTGTATGTTGCATTCAATGGCCGGAGACAGCCCTTCTCGCCATAGTCTTTGTAACTCCCATCAAATAAAAATGCAGGGTTTGAGGCCCATCATGGGGATTGAAGAGCTTGCTAATCATGTGAAACAGAAGTTCTGGGCATCCGTGGAGGGGTGGAACCATGCAAATAAGGTGTATGGAACACTAATGACAGGATTGGTTCATTCTGCCATCCTACCAGGCTTCAAAGAGAGCCAGTTTCAGAGCTGATGGCCTCAGGGTCACCAAGGAGAGAGACCGGATCAGAGTTCATCCCTGTGTCTAGGATCCCTACACTGAGAACTTCCATGACCCAAGAGCCAGAATTATAACACTCGAGCCAACAAGAGATGGTATGAAGCAGTGGCAGAGAAATGGTAGCAGAACCAGGAGACTGGCAAGAGCAAACAGTGCAGTGGTCATTCTGGCCCACAGAGCAGAAAGCAGTGCCCCTACAGGATTGCCAGGGGATACTGGGGTCCTGGCAGCACTGTGGGTTAGGCATCAGGCTGCTCACTACAGGGTTACAATCGCTGGCAGAATGAGGTGCCACGGGCCGCTTGTCAGTGGAGAGAAAGAGCCTTGTAACACTTGGTCAAGTTGGGCAGAGACCACACTGGCCCCAAAGTCCCAAGAGGTCCCAAGGACTGAGGGGCCAAGAGGTTAAGGACAACTGATAGCTCTCCTTGCAGGCATGTCTGAGAGGATGCTATCCTGACTGAAAAATTGTTTCTTGAGTCTGTCCTGATTCTGAATTGCAACTTGTTACTTCCCTAATAAATCTCAGAATCCTGAGTATCGTGGGAATTGTGCATGGCCATTGCAATGAATTATGGACCTCAGCAGAGAAGTTAAGCATGCCGTGGGAGGAATGGCTGGTGTCCAAATGGTTGGAGAGGGGAGGCTTATCTGACCTCTATGTCATAGAAATCAACTTTGGGTCAAGGAAGAAGGCCAGACGCCACCTCCACACCGTTGTTACAAAATGAGAGGGGAAGGGCCAGTGTGGAGGAGCAATTGGGGTGTCTCTGCAGGAGCCTCATGGTGACAGCATGAGAAGAAGTCCTGGGGCAGGAACTCCTAGGCAAAATGGCATAGAGGCTAGAACTCTGGGCACCAGGGTTACCACCCAGTTGGCTCCAATCCTGGCAATCCCATAAAACGGAATACAACGAGCTGTCCACAGTGCTTCCTAGTCTGTAATCCTTATGGGAGTAGATTGCCATTCTTTCTCCCACTGAGTCACTGTGTGGGTTTGAACTGCTGACTCTGGTTAGCAGGCAAGTGTTTCACCATGGTGCCACCAGAGCTGTGCAGCAGTGGGGGCAGTACCAAAGAAAGCATCCAGAACGGACTTCGTAACTACGTGCTCGGGGTGAATCTCCGGTTTCATTGGACTCAGCACTTCTCCCTAAAGATCCAGGAGGAAGACTCCCTCCCACAGCCACAGTCATAGCCCGGCTCAGTGGCCTCTCCTGGGACTCGCCCACACTGCGTTGGTGTCACAAGGCAGTGTCAGCAGGCATGTAAATGACTTAGTGCGAGCTTGTCAGGAGGTCACCTCCTATCCATTCTGGCCATGAAGCAAATGTTCAACTATAAAGGCGGGGTTCAAGAAGCATTAGTCACGTGCCAGGGGTCTCACAATGTAATGGTGGAGATTTTCCACATAAATCATTTTCGTTTCAACCCTTAAGTCTCATAATGATGCAAACAAGAAAGGTCTCCGTTTCTTCCCCTGCCAGCCCCTCCCAGGCTTATGTTTCCACCTTGAGATAGGACCACCCTCTGGGGGCACATTAATGCCTTACTTAATCAAACAGTACAGCAGTTGACCCCAGTGTGTCTTCAAGTTGTGATCATTTATGGATCCGGCTTGGTGACTCAGGTCATTGTGAGGCCTAATCTGCATACGTCTCTCCAGAGAACTGAGGAGTGATTTGCGTAAAATTCCCCGAGGATTCTTGGGAGAGCCTGTAACAAGAACATTAGAGTGGCTAGGGGGCAGATTCCTCACACATAAGGCCCAGCACCCAAGAAAAGACTCTAGCCAAACCCCAAAGGCCAACACATTGGGAAGACAAGTCCCTTACCACCATCTCAAGTCGAGTGGTCAACCAATACTGACCCTACCACCATGGGCATCTCTGCTGGCCCAGTCTTCTATAGTCTAGCATAGCACCATAAGCAATCTACCCACGACCATCTCCGTGATCTCTGGAGGCCTGAGGTGCTAAACAGAGCACATAAGAGCTCTGGGTAGCATTAGGGAAGGAAAGTAACTGACTGTGGTGGACGTGAGCTATGGGAGTCAACTCACAGTGTCCAAGGGGACAGAGTAGGACAGCCCCTATGAGGTTTTCTAGACTGGCAATCAAATGACGATTTCTTTGAAGTTGAAAAGCAAAGACGTCACCTTGAGGATTCAGGTGCACTTGACCCAAGCCATGGTCTTTCAACCACCTCATTTGCATGCAGAAGCGCTCAATGGAGAAGAACTGATGCCTCTGAGTAGTGGTGTTGGTGCATAGTTGACTAGACCGTGGGCTGACAGAAGAATGAAGAAGTTGGAAGATGCATAGCCAGGATACTCCTTAGAAACAAGGATGGTAACACTTTGTCTCCTGTATTCCATCTAGCCCAGTCTCTGGAGAAGGACATCATGCTTGATAAAGTGTCAAAAAATGGGAAAGAGCTTCAAGGAGATGAATTGGCGTAGTGGCTGCAAAAATGAGCTCGGACATAGCAATGATTCTGAGGATGGCACAGGACTGAGCAGTGCTTTGTGCTGCTGTTCATGGGTCACCATGAATTGGGGGTTATAAGTAAGGCACTGCTTCTCTCTGGTTGCAGTCATTTTGTGTGGTTCTTTAGCGGTTGGAAGTTTAAATTATGATGCACATTGCATGGGTTTCTTTCACATGGGACTCATTCAGTCTCTTGAATGAAGTCTGTGGCGCAATGCAGTAATATCTTCCATAGAAAACTGGAGCCCTACCTACACTACTTACGCTTCCACAAGTGGGTGTGAGCAGAGTTCCGTGTTGGGCCCTGCTGACACAGGAGTGCATGGCTGAGTGGCAACACTTTGTGGTTAGAGTGGTCCACTCCACTCTTTCCTGGGTCCTTCAGACACCAAGAAGAGGAATTGGGGTGCCCCCTCTGCCACCACCTCCTGCTACCTTTTGGATGTGTGTACGTAAGTGTAGAGGCTCATCTCATCACTGCACCAGCACTACCATGGCTGGAGGCCAGAGGGCTGCCTGCTTCCACCGAGCAAGGGAGGCAAGGTCAACTGCTCACTCCGTCACAGACCCCACCTGCTTCCACCAAGTGCAGGATGGAAGGTTAGGCCTCTGTTCAGCCTCAGCGGCACAGCTGGGCAGGGAAGCCCTGGTGGTCCCACCTGCTCTGGTTGAGGTGGCGGGGAGAGGGGCGCAGGGAGAGGAGGTCAGTTCCCTGCTGAGACTGAGGGATGTGTGTTTGGCAAAGAGAGACTGTGTTCTCTTTGCTTCTTCTTAGGCTGTGGCCTTTCTCTTTTTATTTTGATTTTATTCGTTTTTATTGTTTTTCCCTTTTACTTGGGGAACATAACACAAAGAAAAACAGACTATACATAGTTTCACAGCCCGTCCAACCCAAACAGTGACAGCATCTCAGTAAACCCCTGTGTGGTTTCTTCTCTTCGCCTCCTCCTCTCTTCTTACTCTTCTTTTCTCATGCACCCCTCTATTTCTTTCCCTATCCCTCTTCTCTCCCCGGCCCCCACAGAAGCCTAGACTTATCATAGTCTTCAGAGACTTTTCATTTGGTGTGAAAATTATTTTATTTTCTTCCGTTAAAATCGTGGTGTCATGAAGTACTTAGCTTCATGAGACTGACTCACTTTCGTGACTATAATGTCCTCTAATTTTGTCCCCATCATGAGGTGCTTGGCAGACCCATCACTGTCCTTTAAGGACGCATCATATTCCCTGGTGTGTAGGTACCGCAGTCTGTTTACCCATTCCTCGACAGAGGTTACTTTTGATTGCTTCCATCTTTCGATTATTAGAGAAATTGCTGCGATAAACATGGGTGTGCATATAGCTGTAGGTGTTTTGTTCCTCTTTTTCCTTTAGGGTATAGACCAAGCGGAGAGGCTGCAGGATCATAAGGTGCTTTGCATTTGCATTTGCTGAAGGAAGCGGCCATACAGTTTTCCCCGGTGGTTGTTCAATCCTGCAATCCCCCAGCCTGTGTGAGTGTTCTAATCTCTGCACATCCTCTTCAGCATTTATGGTTTGGGGTTTGGTTGGGTTTTCTTTTTAACTTTGCTAATAGTTTTATCCCAGTGATTTTCTGCTTTGTCTTTCTTTTACAGCTCATGAACACCAGCATTTCTTCACAGGATTCTTGGCCATGTCACCTCTAGTGAACTGTCTACTCAAAAAAGGCGTCACAGTCTGTTGCCCATCTTTTATTCTTTTGGCAAGACAGGCTTTTCGTAGACTTCTTCCACGTCTGTTGGCAGCTCCGGGTTGGAGGCTACGCGGTACCCTCTCTGGAATCTAGAAGAGGAAATAAAGAAGTCCAGCGGAGTCGTCAGTGCGACGTGCCTCAGTCCCCCTGGGCCTTGGACAGCCTGGCCTTTCTTTCCCCCTTTCAGAATCTTCTACGCTTGTGTGTTGAGCTCTAGCCAGGGATTTTTATTGTCAGAGGGAGGAGCTAGGGGAAGCGGGACGACTTCATCCTGGCTGGAAAGGGACCTCTGGCCATACCTGGCATGTGTTGATCAGATGTGCTCCAAGAGGCCTTTGGGCCCTCTGGGCAATCTCTCAAATCTCTCCTGACCACATGGACTGGAGAAGCAGCTGAGAGAAAGGGCCAAGCGAGCTCGCCAGAGGTTGTCCTGACCTAGAAGGGAGCGTCCTCCCTGCTTTCCACAGCATGCCTTCTCCCTGAGCGAAACTTAGTCATGGTCCCAGGACCCCACGCTGGCTGCAGCTTCCTAATATGATCCACCAACCTTAGAGAGAACAAACCGGGCTCGCCTGCTCCCAAAGAACCAGGAACAAAAAGCTCAAACCCACTGCCGTCCAGTCAGAACCGACTCATAGCAGCCCTTTGACATTTGGTTCGGGTCACTGGATGACTCAGGAGGCACTCAACACACACCCGCACACCTGAACAGAGGCTTTTTAATCCATTAACTTCACAGGCCCCCCAGGAAACCTGAGGTGCACTTGGCCCCTGGATCGGAAACGGGTTCCAGGGGATGGGCTTTGTTCAAGGCAATGGGGCCTGAGGCCAGCAGACCAATCTGTGCCCATTGAGACGGAAGACTTGGTTGGCTATGGTGCCAGGAACCAGCACTTATGCCTGCCCCCATTTCGGCCACCTCAAAGACCTCTGCTTCTGACACCGGGCCGGCAATAGTATGTCACATGGCAGCTACCGGCTGGCTGCATCTCTTCAGAACCCACCAGAGACGCTTTCTCTTTTTCTCTTTGCCACAAGTTCAAAGCTGAGCACCTCTATGCAGAGAGAATCAGAGGCCACTGTTAGGACGGGGGCAAGGGTTAGGTCATGGCCATGAGAAATACGTCACCAGCCTGGTCCATCCTCAGCAAACAGAGGGAAAAGAGCCAGGCAGTTTTAAATGACCAGGGCACCAATGGATAACTGTTAGAATAGTCTCCAGAGCGTAGGTACCCGGGGGGCATGGAATGTGGGAACCAGATGCATTAAGAAAGTGGGGGGCAGGAGAAAGAAAACTTGTAGACAACGTAGAGGAAAGACTGTTAACTCCATAGTACTCAGTCAATGAGGAATCAGGGGAGGGCCTTCCAACTAGGAGATAAAATGCTTGCAGAAGGGCTGAGGTAACCCCCCCGCCTTTTGCCCCATTGGTCCCAGGGCTTGGGTGCCTGATTTTGCAAAATTGAACAATAAAGGCCTCTCACTAAAGTGAGTTTAGATTGTATTTAGGGGGCATTGGTCTGTTAAAACCTGTGGTGGTCCACTGGTAAACTCATATAGGATTAGACACTCCTCCCAGTTGTCTCTCCAGAGGCTCAGATCAGGGGTAGACACTGCTCTGCCAGTTACCAAGAGGAATTGAGATGGTGTCCAGGGTAGCACAAGATTTCTCACACGGCCAAGACACACACCGGCTTCTGGTACAGGAGTGAGGCCATTCTATCAACCTAGGCAGGGGCGGGAGACACCAGAGGGTGTGTCAGCTACCCCAGCTACCCTGCTACCAGCAACTCCAGCTACTCCAGCTACCCCAGCTACCCCAACTACCCTAGTTACCTCAACAACCAGGTGCCTCAGCTGCCTCAGTTGCAGATGGGTTGATTCTCAGGGACCTCTTTCTGAAGCAAGAAAGCCGGCTCTGGCCCTCCGACCGAAAGGCTCCTGGGACTGTGTTTACCAGCGCTGTGACAGGGGCTGATGGTGCTCCAGCGGCTGGATTCGACAGGAGGGTTGGGGAGGGGGTGTGCATAGCCAAGGTGGAGGTCAAGGTAGTTTCTTTTTTCCTTGATGAAATATATGAGGTGCCATATGGTGCGTCAACCTGAGAATGCCAGGTGTGCCTGCAGCCGGCTGTACTGTGCTGTTACCATGGCGACCAGAGCTCTGAGCAGTGCAGTGCTCCCCACCACCCCCCTCCCCCTGTCAGCTTCCTTGTCTAATAGGAGCAGGTGCTTTGACATGCAAGAGAATTAAACCAATCTCCCGTGTTATTTTAATTCTCCCCGGAGAGTCACCTCCCTCCCTCCCTGTGGCTCTCCCTCCAGGCGAGTCCCGCGCAGGAGCAGGGTGACATTATGAAGACAGCTCTTGATGCTGCACAGACCTGCACAGACCTGACCAGCCCTCCAGAGCCTGGCTGGTGGGAGCCCACGTGGGGGCTGGAAGGTGTTCAATGCCAGGGTTTTCCACGTCTGCCAGATTGGGGCTCAGTTTAGTGACTGAGTCTGGGGGGTGACTTTGCAAAGGGCCACCAAACGTCTTTGTCCTCTCACTGGGCTCTGCTGAGTACACTCAACCACACTGCCATCAGGGACAGGGATGGACCACAAAGTGAGAAGGAAATGGAGGAAACAGGAGTCAAGGTTCAAAGGCCTTTGGAATCACCACATACCCACTGATGAGTAGGATCCACCACCACCTTTGAGTGGGGAGAGGAAGGCTGAGATTTCTGAGCACTGGAAGGTGTCTCCACTCTTCCCACAATCGTGCACTCAGACCTGCCTTACGCCAAACTTTGTCCCAAGGCCTGTGGAAGAAATCCAACAAAGCAGAGAAAACCCCGCCCTCTGGGCCTGGATGTCTTACTCTGCACCTGTGTCAGGAACTCAGAAAGGTGTGCAGTGCAGGACCCACAACAGACAGATGGACAAGTAACCCACCCTGAGCACTGTGGTGCCTGCTGAACTCAAGGACACACTGCTAAGAAGGGTGGGAGTGGAGGCTCTCCAGGGTCTGTCTCACTAGCCTTTTGCGAGACTGGAGCCCTCAAGGGACCCGAGCTCCTCTGATGTCGCCTTGATCGGTTTGAGGGAAGCTGGAGCCTTGGGTGACACAGATTAATGCAGGCCCTTTCATATGCAACCAGTATTCCACTTCTTCCTACCTATCTGCCTCAAGTAATTGGTCAGTACAGACGTACACACTGCTTCTTCCTGCCTTCCTCTTTGCTTCTTTTCACCCCTCCTTCCATCCCCCGAGAGGGCCTTCCAAATGCCACTGCCTTGATGCTAACCCTGCCTTAAAGCTGCCCACCCCAGCATTGAGTCATCAGGAAATTTGATCTCATCTTGACCTCTAATCAAAATGCTTGGAGAACAGGGTCAAGTGCAGAGCCTGATAGCATTGTATTCGAGATTGCTTTCCAAGCCAGCACAGGTCTATTAATTAATTCCCTTTGATGGAGTTCCTCAGCCAGCCCCGTGCCCACATAACCGTCATCCTGGCTGCGTTCCTCTATCTGGTCCACAAGGACAGCAGTGGGCATGTGGCCAAGCACTCTGGCAAAATTCCTTCCTCCGTCCCCAAACGCACGTATGCGGGCAGGCGAACACACACACACACACACACACTGTGAGCAGTGGTAGAAGATTGGGGAGTGTGCAACTGCTTTGAAATTTGAAAGCAGGGATGAGAACTCCGAACTATCTGGCTCTTGCTATGCTGGTAATTTGAGGCAGCCCTGGTTTACCCCTGGGTTTTGTTGCATGAAGCCAAATCGTCAAACACAAACAACAACGTTTCCAGAGAAGCAGGGTCCCCCTCTTGTTTTGTTCATTTCTGAGCAGACCGCCATGGTATGGGAGCAGCACAGGGAGTTCTGCATTTGCATTACAAACAGTAACAAAGGTGATCTGATCTACAGTTAAGGACATGCAGCCAAGGCTGTGCTGAATGGTAACAGGGAAAATCAAACACAACAACTGAGACGATGTCTGTACAATCACAAGTCTCTGGGTTGAAGACTGAGGAAAGAGACATCCTAGAAGAAGAAAGAGGGATGTGAGGGGAGGAACTGGGGCTGCCTGTAAAATCAGGCTTGGGAGAGCTGTCTGCCCTGGGAGCCAAGCAATCCCAACACTGTGCTGGAACTGTGTCCATGTGTTTCCAGTCCCTGGATGTGTTTCCAGCTCAATTTACAGGCAAGGGGTTTGGGCAAGGAGACACGAGTCTGAGAAGATGTGTTCACTTCTCCTAATGGAAGGAAACTAAAAGATGACCCCCGGGGAGCTAATCCTCTGCGTATTGTTAAGAGACTGAGACAAACAACTGAGAACATCGAGTTGTCTCTGCAAGTGTTCTTTGTCAGCACAGCTCTGGAATCACCGAGGAAGCTTTTAAAAATACCGATGCCTTCGCCCCTCCAAAAGCTACCAAATCAGGATCGCAAGGAAGGGAGGGGTGGGGGGGGTGGTTAGGCATCTTCGAGTCAATTCCTACTTAGGGGACGCCATGGACAACGGAGCAAAGCACTGCCCAGCCCAGCACCGTGCTCTCAGCCACTGCTGTGCTTGAGGTCCTTGTTGAAGCCAATGTCAGCCCATCGGACGGAGGTTCCTCTTTTGCTACGACCTTCTACTTTACCAGACACAATGTCCTTTTCCAGGGACCGGTCGCACCTAATAAAGTGTCCAGAGCACACGAGACAACGTCTCACCATGTTCACTTCTGAGGAGCAGCTGGCTGGACTTCTTCAACCCAGACTTTATCTCATCCTCCTAGGGGTCCGTGGTAGTCGATATTCTTTGTCAACCCCGTCGTTCTAGTGCATCAGTTCTTCCTCAGTGTCCCTTCATCACTGCCCAGCTTCTGCATACATAAGGCCACTGGAAACACCATGCCTTTGGGTCAGGCGCCTGCCTGCCTCGATCTTCAGAGTGAAGGCTTTGCTTTCCGGCATTTTAGGAGATCTTTGGCAGCACATTTGCCCAGTGCAATACATCATTTGAGTTCGCAGCGGCTGCTTTCAAATCAGGCATCGATTATGGATCCAAATAAACCACTTCCTTCCAATGTCAATATTTTCTTCACTTTTCGTAATGCTGCTCATCGGTGCAGGCGTGAGAAGTTGTTTTCTTTACACTGCGGTGGAACCCATACTGTAGGCTCTCATCTTCCATCTTCATCAGGAAAGGTTTCACATGGGCTTGTTCGTGAGTCTTCTCCCATCCTGATGCCCTGTTGTTATCCACATAGACCAGCTTCTCCAGGTGGGGTAGGCCCTTGTCATTTTCCAGAGCTCTCTAAGTGGCCCTGGTAACTGCTCTAGTTGGAACTACTATAATGTAGAATTGTGACCCTCCTCCTTCATGTAAATATGGATAATAAGATGTAACCAAGCTGTTTTTCTAACACCAGCCACTTGGGGGATGGGGATTCGGATGGAGATGGTGGACAGGGAGATCACATGGGCAGAACATGGAGCACATGAGGGGACATGTGGAGGACCGCAGAGCAGAGTCCTGGAAGCTCTACATAGGGCCACTATGAATCACAATCCACTTCAAGGCAGTGAGATCGAGTCTGTTGCTGCCAGAGGCTAAGAACAGATATTGCGGCACGTCTGTGGGCAAGTTATCCTTCACAGCCTATAAGCCTATAAAGCCATTGAGTGGATTCTGACCCACAATGAACCTGACGGCAGAGGAGACTGCCCACAGGGTTTCTGAGGCTGTAACTCTTTATGAGAGCAAACTGGATCATCTTTCCCCTGGCACAGTTACTGCTGGGTTTGAACTGCTGACCTTTTGGTGGGCAATGAAGCACTTAGCCACTATGTCACCAGGGCCCCCTTACGACTTACAGCATGAGTGATATGTGCCACGGAACTTCTACCACGTTGGCAGTGCCACAAGAAATGCCTTACTTTGGGGAGTTGCTGACAAATTCAAGTCCATATTTAAATGGCTTTGGTAACAGCTGTCAGAAATTTTAGAACTCGAAGTTGATCATTAACCAAGATAAATGACTTCCCCAGCTGGTGTCTGCCTCTTTGTTCTGTAAGTAAAGGGCTTTGAGTGCCACAACCAGGTAGCTTCGGGGGCCACATCCAGGGGCGGTGGTGACACAGCAGTTAACCACTCATGTGCTTATCGAAAGGTCAGCTGGTGGAAGCCACTAGCCGGGTCCTGTGAGAAAGATGTGGCAGTGTAAAGATGACAGCCATGGAAACCCTACAGGTAGTTCTACTCCGTGTGTACTGTCACTGTGAGTTGGAATCAGCTCGACAGCAGTGGGTTTGGTATAGTTGGTAAGGGAGCCCCGGCGGGGTATTGGATAAGCACTCAGGGCAGATAATCAAAAATGAGGTTGGTGGTTCAAACCCACTAGCTGCTCCGAGGGAGAAAGATGAAGCCGTCTGCTTCGTGAAGATCCGTTTTGGAAACCCCATGGGGCAGTTCTACTCTGTATGTACTACAGGGTCGCTGCGAGTCAGAATCAATCCAATGGTAGTGGGTTTAGGTCACGTCCCTTCTGAATGTCATCTTCACACCTCTCACACAATACTCTCCGTTGCCCACCCCCTCCACCCCCACAGCAAAGGCCGCCCCGGTTCTGCCTCTTCCTGTCGTCTTCCAACTGCGCCTTCCACCGGGAGGCTCTCCCTGCTGGGGCGCCTGGTCGATGGCTTTGGCATTGGCCAAGGGCTGCGGAATTCGCTATCTCTGAGGAGCAGCAGTGGAGCCTGGGAATGTCAGTGGGGTGGTGGAGGTCATCCACGCTGCACACCAACAGCTATGCGTTGGTGACCGCTTCCCATGTCATCCGTGTGCCGTTTCCCCATAGCAGGCTGGAACAACACCCACCACTCCCCACGTGGAGGTTAGATTTTAAATCAAAGATGCATGGGGTATGGGCTCTTTATACAACAGACAGGCAATTTGCCTTGGCAGGAACTGGGGCTTATTAGTGCACCAAACGACTCCTGCTGCTCCATCGACGCTACGCTGAAGTGAAATCAATTTCCTCGAGCCCAAATGTCAGGAGCCACTGATGGTTTTTTGGTTAGACACTTGGATGCTAACCGAGAGGTTGACAGTTCAAACCTACCCAGCCGCTCCATGGGAGAGACCTCGCTATCTGCTCCCATGGAGATTCCAGCCTAGGAAACCGGGAATGGGCCGGACAGGGTCTCCTCCAGCATCGAGGCCCCTCCCTGGATGGGTTGGGACCAACCCAGTGGCACCCAACAACACTGGGGACCAAAGTGTCTGGGAAGAAACCGGATATAAAACGAAGGAAGGTGGTTTTCAAGCCAAGACTGGTCCCTGAGGGAGGCTGTGTGTCCCCCATCTTCCAGATGGGGGGTTTCTCTTGCCCTTAGCCAAGCAGCAGTTCAGAATTCCCACAGGAGGATCACGTGATGGCAAGTACGGCAGGGAAGGGGGGGGGGCGCTTGCATGAATCCCGCAGGAGGCTTCAGTTCTCCTACCAGTAAACCAGAAGGTTGGGCCACACCTCCCCATAGCCACAGATTCCTCACTGGAAATTCCCAAACAGGAAGGAGTGAAAACGGCTGATGGAAAACCACAGCTAGCACCAGAGTGGCATGCGACCGTCCACATGGTGCAGCGTCAGGGGCGGAGGGACTCAAAAGTGCTGGGCTGACGTTCCCTCCCTGTAAGGGGGCTTGTTCCTGTCTACCCACCGCCACGGGACTCCTAGTGGGAAGCGTTGCCTCTTCTGGGTCCAGTGGCAAAGGCTCTGTCCATATGTCTTGTTTGGGCCGATGGAACGCGAGTGGAACTGGTGTCTGCCATGTCTGCAGAGAGCTTTCAGGAGCCTTTGGTTGAAAAGGAATGTGGAAGGGATGACTACCCTTGGATCCCCAACCCAACCCAGCCCATGGCCCTCAAGTTGACTCTGACTCAGAGCGACCCTACAGGGCAGAGTAGAGTGTCCCCTAGGGTTTCCAACCTTGTTCTCTTGATGGGAGGCAACTGCCGTATCTTTCTCCTGAGGAGCAGCTGGTACGTTACAGTCCAATGCTTCAGCAGATGCCCCACCGGGATTCATCTGATGGGTCCCATTAAGAAGAGAACCACTTCTCTTGGAGGAGAAAGTCAGAGGCAAACACCTATGCATGGTTACGTGCATGAAATTTGACTAAGTGTTATGGATTGAATTCTGTCCTCCCAGTAAGACAGGTTGAAGTGTTAGCCCCTATCCCTGTGAATACAACCTTGTTTGGTGTGTGTGTGTGGAGGGGGGAGGGTCTTTGAAGATATCAGTTAAATCATCTACCAGTGTAATGGCTGGGATGGCCCTAATCTTGTTCTCTCCCGAGTGACGTGTTTGAAAGGGGAACACAGACACGGAAAACAAGGGAGAACCCCATGTAAGAATGCATCCACGAGAGAAGGAACACTAAGTGTTGCTACCAGCAGCCACTAGGAGCTGGGAGAGGAACTGTCCCAAGCCCTTGGGAATCATCATGGAGTCAGAGGCAAGGAAGCTCATCCCCTAGGTGGACAGAGAGCCCAGTCTTGTTGATGCTCTGAATTGAGACTTAAAAACTTCCAAAATCTAATGGAAGTTTTGTTCTTTAAAAGCACCTCTTGGGGTGTGTTTTTGTTGTTGTTGTTAGGGCCACCCTAGGAGACACGACCCCACGGTCCCTTCCTGTTCTTCTCCCGATGTCTTGACAATAAGGCTGCTCCTTCATCACAGATCTACTGATGGAAGGGTGCTGAAAGCAGGGCCACAGCCAGTGTGGACAGAAATGTGAGCAAGAACTAGACCCTGTGTTAGGGTTCTCTAGAGAAATACGGCCAGGACACTTGTGATTTTAGATAGATAGATAGATGATAGATAGATAGATAGATAGATAGATAGATAGATAGATAGATAGATAGATAGATAGATAGACAGACAGATAGAACAAAAGAAATAAACAGGTAATTAGTCTACTGAGCAGTACAAATGGCTCAGTGCAACTCACTTCCATGAGACAGTTAATACACTAGCAGTCCTTTAACTCAAGAGGGCTGCTGGGTGCAAATCAAGGAAGAAGACAGCTGAGTCTGCTGTAGAGAAATCCAGGCAATCTGGCCACAGGCAGCAAACAGCAGGGCGGGTCATCAACAGTCAGCCAGATGACAGGGTCCGACAGTTCCCAGCTCGAGTGATGTGTACACCAGCAGTGTGGTGAAGCAGGTCTTGAAGGAACCTTAAACTACAGTGACACAGTCCATGGGTTGGGTGTCCCACAAGTAGTGTAGCTCACAAGTTGAGGCAGAGAACCAGCTAAGGCACCCGCACATTAGTCCGATCATCAGAGAGCAAGAGACAGTAGGACGAGGCTCACCGAGCCATTTATCTCTTAGTCCTTCAATTAAATTGCAACCTTATGAATCCCACATGTTTATGGGCCAGGCTGGCACAATAAACCTACCTATCACACCCTCTGTTACTGCGACCCACTGCAACTCAGGGTTTCCTCACCTTACCTCCATCTTAACAAGAAAATGATGGCCCTCCACCAGACACGCAATACATGTCCTGGGATGGCAGGGATGGCTTGACCAATGTACTCCAATCCATCTGGGGATAATGATCATGCCCTGGACAATGATGTACTAGACAGCAGAGCTGTACAACAATTCAAACATGTCGTGACATCTGCCTCCCTCAGGAGATGACGGCTGGCAGAGAACAGTCATCACCGCACCCCTTGAGTCCGCATGTATGCATGGACATGCAGACTTTGATTTGGAGAAAAGGAACTGTGCTCTTATCACCCAGAGTCCCTAGGGCCCCTTTCTGGTGGGTAAGGACATTTTTAAAAATTTTAATAAATCATTTTATTGGGGGCTCTTACAGCTCTTATAACAATCCATACATCAATTGTGTCAAGCACATTTGTACATATGTTGCCATCAT
>NW_022106463.1:5940033-5941311 GCF_000313985.2 Echinops telfairi | reverse complement strand
GGAGAAGACTTCAAAGGGCCCATGGAAAAAGTTCCATTATCTTTTAATTCAATTTGTCCATGAACTTACTGAGGCCCCTCTCGGTTCAGAATGGGGAGGGGGAGGGGGAGCCCAGTGAACTAATTAGATGTACAATCTGTGAACAGCGTCAAAAGCAGCAACTCAAGCCTATTTTATATTCTTATACAGCCTGAGGGCAATCGCCAAAAGACATTACTATTAAGTGTGAGTACTGCAAAGTAGATGGTGCGAATTTCAATCTGGAACGTGTGAATTTAATATACGACTGCAAATTAGAAAGTGCCTTTTGATTTGCAAAGTAAGCTCGGCCCACCAGTGGAACAAGTGCCACCCTATACAGGCAATGCCAAGATGGACGACAGGACAGCGTGAGGCTCAGGAAGGACAGAGGGGGCGGGGTTTGAGGCACTAAAGGGCCCTGAGGGCTAGAGCTGTCCCCCCATCCAGGTACAGACAAAGCGAGCCCCCGGAGGAAAGCAAAACCACAGCGACCCTGTAAGACAGGGTATGCCTGCCCCTGTGGGTTCCCAAGACTGCAACTCTTTGTGGGAGTAGAAAGCCTGGTCTTTCTCCCACAGAGCTGGCTGGGGGTTTTGAACTGCTGACCTTGTGGTTAGCAGCCCAGCTTGTAACCACTACGCCACCAGGGTTCTTAGCAAAAAGACTGAGAGCCTGTATAATCAACATACACAAAGCTCAAGGTGACTCTTCCCACAAGGCATGTTCTAGCTGCAACCAGGGAAGGCTCTGGTGACCTAGTGGTTAGCTATTGGGCTGTTAACCCAAGGTCAGCCGTTCAAAACTAACAGCTATTCTGAGGGGGAAAATGAGGTTTTCTGTGCCTCTTAAAGAGTCACAGCCTCGGAACCCCCTGGGGCAGTTCCTCTCGGTGCTAATCATCGCCAGGGGTTGAAACTGACTGGATGCCCCAGCTTCCCTTACTTGGGTTTCTACTGAACGTAGGGAGACTCGTGGTCCTCGGAGGGGGTTCTGACGGGTGCCGCCACCAACCTGACAGTGGTGCAGGACAGACAATGAACACGTGTCCCTTTGGTCTCCCTTCATCTCTGACGAGAATGGCAGTCAAGGTAAACCTTACAGACTTTGTTTGTTAGGTACTTTCCAGTTGGTTCCGACCCACAGCACCCTTATGCACGACAGACGGAAACTCTGCCCAGTCCTGCACCGTCCGCGCGATTGTTCCTATGCCCGAGCCCACTGTCGCAGCCACGTGTCAGCCACCTTGCCCAGGGCCTT
>NW_022106463.1:5936662-5938680 GCF_000313985.2 Echinops telfairi | reverse complement strand
GTGTGAATATGTATGTGCTGGGAGCATCAGGCCACCCATGCTAATTTGAGGAGCTCAGAACCATTGGGACAACTGAAGTCTCCCACCTTTGGCAAAGTCTGGAATCAGTGTGGGCTCAGACAGTATTTGTCGAAGGTAAAGAGCAATGAGACACTATTTCTGGCAGCCCTGAGTTTCTGGAACACCCTCCTATCAGGATCAGGCACAGCCTCATGGAGGGCACTGCCCCCAATGCTGACAAACTCGCCAAACTCCATTCTCTCTCTGAGTCAATGCTGGCTCTCTGGAAGCCAGCTGCACTGCTCATCATGACTAGCAAGCGTTGGGAATGTTACTCATCCCTGTGTCAACTTGCTCCAGAAGGAATGACACAGCACAGGGTGAGGCATCCTGAGATGACAGCAAACCAAAAGAAAACACAAAAACTAGAACTGTTAACTACTGCCTTGCTGGTGAACTGGCTCTCCAACAGCCTCTGGAAGGAGGGAGGAACTCCTGACTTGTAACATCCGCCAATTTCTGTGGTGTAAATACTACCGCCGTTGCCAATGTTAAGTACCAACGGTTGGTCAAAAGGCTTTCATCATTCTTTAATATTCAACAATGGGATCTCTGAAAATCATCGCCAGAAACCATAGCCAATGTTAAACCACCAAGAGTTGGCTGAAAGGCTTGCACCATTCCTTAATACTCAACAACAGGCTCTCTAAAAACCTGTATGTGGCAGCCAGCTCTGGTGCCTGGCAGCAGCTAATGTTTTCTGAAGGGTTATGATGGTGCCAGAAACAAACGAGCAGTCTGATAACCCCAGAAACAAGGTACTATAGAGATGACCCTCCCCACTTTCAGGTGAGATGTCTCGCAGGCATGGAGAGAAGTCCTTTTCTCAAAGTCAGACAGCTAGAAAGTCATAAAAAATTCAAACCCACTGTCCTCAAGTCGACTCTGAACCATAGCAACCCAAGTCTGAGTTCTGGGTGGAAGCGCAGCCCCAGTCTCACCTGCAGAGTGGCTGCTGAAGTTGAACTGCTGGCCTTATGGTAGCAGCCAACTGCTTACCCACGGCACCATCCTGGCCCCTGCTACTCATAATCCAAGAAAGCCTTGTCTTAAATGGTGAATAATTCTAGCCAAAGGGTAGGAATGACGGCTGAGCCACAGTGCACATGAGCCAAATGCGTGGGGCTCCTGTCTGTCCTCTTAATGTAACCAACTCAGCTTGCTGCCTTCCAGTTGATGCAAACTCACAACGACCTTACAGGACAGGGAAGACATGCCCCTGTGGGTTTCTGAGACTCTAACTCTTTAAGGGAGAAGAAAGCCCTGTCTTTTTCCTTTGGGGCAGCTGGTTTCTAACTGCTAAGCTTTCGGATCACAGCCCAACGTGCAACCACTACACCACCAGGCTCCTTTCCCTCTACTCACTGGGGAGAATGCAGCAAGAGGGATTCTTTCCCTTGGACACTCACTTGCACGTCCTTGAGTCCTGGCTCCACTCTAAATCTCCTACCACAAAGTCTTCCTTTTAATGCTGAAGATTTCTATTCCTGGGCCATCCTCGAACTATTCCATGGCCTCAGAAGCGTGCCAAAGCTGGACAATGGCCAAGGAAGACCGAAGAATGGATGTTTTCGGAGTATGGCATTAGCAAAGAATATTGAGCATCCCATGGACTGCCCGCAGAACCACCAAGTAAATCTGTGTCGAAGGAAGGACAGCTCGGATGCTCCTTAGAAGGGACGGTGGCAAGAATATTCTCGCGTTGGTCCTGTTACCAGGAGGGACAGTCCCTGAACAAGCATCTTGCTTGGTAAAGCAGAGTATCAACAAAAAAGAAGAAGACAGACCAGCTGCTCCAAGGGAGAAAGACGGGGCTTTCTACTCCAGCAAAGAGCCGCAGTCTCGGAAAGCACAGGAGCAGCTCTCCCTGGTCCCGCGGGGCTGCTATGAGTCAGCACCGACTCAGCGGCAATGAGTTGAGGAGTTGACTCGATACAGAGGATGGGCATGAGCCCCAA
>NW_022106463.1:5935235-5936454 GCF_000313985.2 Echinops telfairi | reverse complement strand
AACCCTGGAGAGACAAGGTCAAAGCACGCAGCCCCCACAGGGGTTACTGGGAAGGTGGCTTCCAAAAGGTTTGTGGGGAAAATGGACTGAAAAGATAACGGCATTTTCTCACCAACTTTTGGAAGCCACGTGGGAGGGCCCACAAACCAAACACACTGCCGTGGAGTTGATGCTGACTCGTTGATGCCGACTCACAGTGGCCATGTAGGACAGGGTAGAACTGCCCCCATGGGTTACCCAGGCTGTCGCCCTTTATGGAAGAAGAAAGCCCGTCTTTCTCCCAGCACCAGTTTAGGCTTTGAAATGCAGACACTCCACTCTAAACCTAAAGGAGAGGGGGCATCCTTGTTTGTTTATTATGGGGGACAGGGGGGAGGGAGTGGGGAGAAAAAGAAATGTTTTGATTGGGGAGATCGCTTTTAAAGCTAGCCCCATTCCCGAGGCAGGTTCCCAAAGCTTCTTGGAAACCAAATGGCTTTTAAAAAGAAACAACTTTGATGGGCTAAGTGCAAATGAATCCGAAACATATGGATGAGATTTCCCTCGCAATACACAAGGGCTTCAGAATGAGAGGAAACGTGCTTGATAAAGGGGAACAAGAAAGGGAGAAAAAAAACCAACTGTGAGAAATGTCGCAAAACACATTTCAGGATGTTTGGAAAAAAAATAGCCTGCGGCCTTTCATGAGCCCCAAAGAAAGCTTGATTCATCCACCTCTAATTATATCATAATAATGCAATCGCTAAATATAGTGCGTGAGCTAGGCGGTGGAAGACGGCAGTCTGCACGGGGGCCAGTGGGTTCAGAAACTGTTGGGTTTGCAGCCCAGTGTTTAACCAAGGTGCCTTCAGGTCTCCGTCACCTCAGTCTGGGACTAAGAAGAAACAAAAGCTCACAAGAGGCATGAAGCCTGTCCCAAGTCAGCAAGGGTCTCCTGTCTAGCTTGAGCAAAGCCAGGAGAACAAGAAGCAGCAGAGGGGCTGGACTCCTGGGGATAAGAGATGTCTCACTTTAGCCTTATGATTCTTGCAGAATAGCATGCCTGCCATGATCCAACAAATCTGTGTCTTAAATAACTAGTGATTTGAGCCAAAGGGCATGAATGATGGTGTAGCCAGAGGAGGGGCCATGAAAGTGGTCAATACTGCTAAGCACACACACACACACACACACAAATGTTTAAAGGCCTAAGGGGCTTATTGAAGGGCACTTAGTGAGG
>NW_022106463.1:5925617-5934470 GCF_000313985.2 Echinops telfairi | reverse complement strand
TGCATGGTGTTTTGCTCACTGCCAGCAAGTCCATTCCGACTCACAGGACAGAGTGTCAGGACCCCAGGCCAGTTTCAAGGCTGCAACATCAACAGGAGCAGACTGCTCCTCTTTCTTGCTCCCAAAGAATGACAGGTAGGCTCAGACTGTCCATAGACAGCTGAGCAGTAGCAGCTGAGTGCTCTAACCGTGGCGCCACCAGGGTAGCCTTCCAGTCTTCACAGGCCCTTAATGAATGCTTTGTTGTTTTTCTTTCTTTCTTTCAAGTCTTCCCTGCAGAAGAGTTGATGAGCGTGACTTGCAGATATAGACAGTCCCATGGCCGGCTCAAAGGAGAGACTGATCTCCCTTGGAAGAAGTAAGGCCAGGGTGCTCCTGAGAGGCAAGGGTGGCGAGTCTTCGTCTTAAATCCTCTCCTGACACGATGTCAGGAGAGACCAGGCCCTGGAGAAGGACATCACGGAGGGTCACTGCAAAGACAGGAAGGCCCTCTGCGAGATGGACAGACACAGTGGCTGCAGCAGCAGGCCCACGCACAGGAGCCAGTGTGAGGAGATACAGGACCGGGCGGGGTTCCATCTGTTGTGCATACGGCCGCTGTGGGCTGGCACAGACTCCATGGCACCTCATAAGATTCTTTTTCAAGGTCAAAAATAATCTGAGCGGTCCCATTTCCTGGTCTCATCGTCATCTTGGTCACAGCCTCTTCAGATCTTTCTGGTTCATTTCTTTCACTGAGATGGGGGGACTGGACCCTAGCATGCTAGCAAACCCCCCCAAACGTTTGTGAAAGATTCTACAAAGATGCTGGGGAAAGTGGCGAGCAGAGTTGGCCTTGTCTCCCGGGAGAGGGGAGGAGAGGCACTCTGGACAGGCGCCTCTCACTGTGCCCGTCCTCACGTTCCAGGTGTCCTGGAAGCGATAGCTGACACAAGAGGCCAGAGGGAGCCTCACATGAATTCTCGTGTCTATCTGGGCCAGATGCAACTGACCAGCAATGTCCAGGCCGGTGCCAGATCAACGTGATCCCACCCTGCCCTTCCCACCACTGTACCGAATCAGCAGAAGCTGAGAGGGAAGGAGCCAGGCAATGCTACCATCTTCCCTCACATTTCCTGCACTATAGCTAGCTTCTCTAAGCCCACAGGCCCCACTCATCGTGCCACATCACCAGGTAGCGCTGGCTAGATGCTCAGGAGAGAGCAGACAGCAGGGAGAGAGACAGGTGTCTCCAGTGCTGTCCCTCCCCACTCCTTCCCTCATGCCGCATACCAAGGAATGGGAGTGGGGCCAAGGAATGAAATTATTTCTACATGTCTTCCGATTATAAATGATTAGATAACTGCGAGATAATATGACCATGTACAGGCACCTACTTCACACGTGGTCTACCCAGCACAATTCTGGGAGCCAAGGAGAGAGGTGAAAGGTCACACAGGGCCCCACAGAATGACCCAGTGCACGGAAGCCCAAAGACCAGTCCGCCTTGCCTCTCCTGAAAGCTATACCCATAATGATCCCGAGCACAGCAGGCCCAACAGCGGACTCAACGGGATCATGCATCTGGAGGCAGGAACTAGGCAGAGGAATAAAGGCTGACGTGCACAGGAGAGAAAAGCCAACACCAAAGCTCCAAGACCAAGCACTGAGGGGCAAGAAAACCCTGCTCTGCTTCTCCCAAGGAGCCTTGGTGGTGCAGTGCGTACGCACTTGGTTGCAAACTGAAATGGCAGCTGCTGGAGTCCAGCCAGGGGCTCCAGAGTGCCGACCAGCTGCTCCTAGGAGACGCCGTGGGGCCGTGCTGCCCTGCCGATGGCAGGAGTCCATGGCTGGACTTGACGGCACAGCACACTTCCTATAGAAATCCCTGGGTGGTGCACGTGGCCCATGTGCTGGGTGAACCGGGAGGGTCACTGAGCCACTCAGGGACCTCAGACGGCAGGCATGGTGTTAGGGGCCATTGCGTCGGCAGCGACACTGCCAGTCCAGCGCCATCCTCCTATGGTCCCTATGCCCGAGCCCACTGCTGCAGCCGCATGTCAGTCCATCAGGGCCTTCCTCTCATTTGCTGCCCCTCTACTTGACCAAGTGTGATGTCCTTCTCTGGGGCCTGGTCTCTCCTGACACCACCTTAAGGATGTCAGACAAAGTCCTGCCATCCCTGCCTCTCAGGCACACTCTGGCTGTACTTCTTCCGAGACAGAAAGGCAGGCTAGTGATCTCCTTTCAAAGAATCTGGCGTTATAACCCTAAGGGCCACAGGTCTAGTCGCCACGCAGGGAGCTGGCAGGAGTCAGAGACTGCTCAATGGCAGCTGTCACACTTCCACTCGCCACTAAGGAGCAGCACACCGAGGATGAACACACTGAATCCCACCCCCAAAATGGTGAGATTCTCTCCTACAACGTCAGAGAGTGAGTCACATTTGAGGAACGCTTCCACCGAAACATGTAAACCAAAGCCAGGTAGGCATATAAAAGCAGCTCGACATCACGTGTGGCTGAGAGAAGTGCGAACTGAACAGCAACGAGAGGCTGTTGGTGGGTACCACAGAGTCAGTGCCAACATACAGCAGCACGAACCGCTGCCTGGTCCTGTGCCACCCACATCCCCACCACGCTACTTCGGCCCCTGGTTGCAGGCGCTGGGTCACCCCCTCTCACCGAGAGTCTTCCTCTTTTTGCTGACCTCCTACCTGACCGAGCATGATGTCCTTCTTCAGGGATGGGTCCCTCCTGATGACCTGTCCAAAGGACATGGACAAAGTCTAGCCATAACTGCTTCTAAGGAGCATTCTGGGTGTACTTACCTCTAAAAATTTGTTCCTTCTTCTGAATACTCAATATTCCTCACCAAATCACAATTCATAGGCCTTCGATTCCTCTTTGGTCTTCCTTAGACACGCGTCGGAGAATGGCTAAAATGGGAAGCAGTGACAGCCCGATGCTGGTGCAGATGTGGGCCAACAGCTGTTGGGATTGCACAATGGCACAGCCACTTGGGCAGACCATCTGGTAGATTCTTACAAAGCTAAACACAAGTTCACCATCCAGTCCAACAGTTGCATGTCTAGGCATTTACCCAAAATGGAGTGAAAAGTCATGACCACACAAACACCTGCACACAAATGTTTATAGCAGCTTTGCTCATAGTTGCCCAAAGTTGGAGCCACCAGGATGTCCCTTAAAACAAGCACACAAAAACTTGTAGTGCATCCAGACAATGGAATGGAGTTCATGGTCACAGCAAATGAGTTAACAAGCCATGGAAGAATCACACGTGCACATTGCTCAGTGAAAGAAACCAGCCTGGAAACTGCCCCGGAGTCCACGCTGACTCATACGACCCTCAAGGACAGGGCAGAACTGTCCCTGCAGGCTTCCAAGATGGCCACTCTTCGCGGAAGTAAAGTCCTTTCTCCCAATGAGCAACTGGTGGTTTCCAACCGCTGATCTGGAAATAAGTAGCCTGAGGCATAACCACTGTGCCACCAGAGCACCTCTGGTCCAAACTAGAGAAGGTTCAGTCACAAGGCTGTGCTACAAAACCACAGTAACTTTTTCTTAAACAAAAATTTCAAAATGCAAAGCTGTTGTTCTAGACATGTTGTTCATCTAGGCCATAAGTTTGAGGGGGAAAAAATGAGTCCGCATGAGAAATGTTGGTCCTAATGCCTACCATCCGGGGCAAAGGGCAGGTACCTGGCTTTGCATCCCTGGTGGCTTTTTGGTTATGTGTTGGGCTTCTAAGGGCACGCTCGGTAGTTGGAAACCACCGGTCACTCAGAAGGAGAAAGACAGGGCTGCCTACTCCCGCAGAGAATGAGTCTCAGACACCCACAGGGCAGTTCTACCCTGTCCTATAGGATCACTATGAGTTGGCATCAACTCAATGTCAGTGACTTTGGGTTTGAGTTTGGAATGTTCCAGAACCCTGATGGGTTATATCCTGGGTTGCTAACCGCAAGGTCAGCAGTTTAAAACCACCAGTCACTCTACAGAAGAAAGATGAGGCTTTCTGAACTCTTGAAAGAGTTATAGTCTCGGAAACCCACAGGAGCAATTCTACTCTGTTCATACCTGTAGGGTCCCTGCAGGTCAGAACTGACTGTATGAGTGAGCTCTGTGGACTGTTCCAGTGCCCTTTGGGGGGCAGTATTACCCACTTTGGGCAACAGGAATCTAGGTCTGCCTACTTCTTAAGCAGTCTTTTCAGGTAGCATAGTCGGTTCCACACTGAGCTATCCACAAGGTCAGCGGTTGGAGCCCACCAGTCACTCCACAGAAGAAAGTTGAGGCGATCTACTTCTGTAAAAAGTTACAGCTTGGGAAACCCACAAGGGCAGTTCTGCCCTGTCCTACAGGGTCGCTAAGAGTCAGTGAGGTGTTTGAGAACCTTTCCCTTTTTGAGAATTCTGTGCTCTTGACTAGACTCCAAGTGAAAACAACGGTTTGGGGCATCTGTGTGAAACTCAAACGTCTTTGAGTTTGGGGAACAAAAAGAAGTCTGAAAGGGGCAGGATCAGAGTTGGATGGAGGATGGAGTAAAGTTTCTCAAGGAAATCTCATAGGACAACCCGTTTCCCTTGGAGAAGGAGCAGGTGCATGGTCACAATGGGGAGAATTCCTCAGGGCAGCCTTCCTGGCCCTTTTCCCCACCAATCCAGTTTTCAGTGTTCCTCAGACTCCTGCATAATGGACTCCTGTGATTACCCTTTGAGGAATCTCACAGGGACCCCCCTTGGGAATCACCAAGGCAGGAAAGTCACCATACCTTTCTGACCCGCCCACTCTGCCTTGACTTTAGCCAGCCCAGCAGAAGCCACTGCTGTCTGGACCTTTTCTTTGAAGGTGCTCTACTGAGACTAAGAGGTGTGAGCTCCTGAGAGCACGCATCTGCAGCCATCCGCCGATCACAGAAACGTTTGAATAAACCCGTGCATTGTGCACCGGAACCCTGGTGGCACTCTTTCTTGACTTGAACCTCCTATCATATTCTGGGGAAGGCAAACGGAATAAAACAAGAAGTAGTTGCCAGGGGTTCAGCAGTTTAGGGGTGCAGGGATGGGCAGGAGGGACTGCACAGGACTGTTAGGGACAATACCACACAATTCTATGTGGTCCTGCAATGTGGACACATGACATTATGTTTTCATCCAAGGCCACAGGACTGAACCACACATAAAACTGAGCCAGAATGTAGTCTGTTGGATTTGGTCGGTGATGACCTATCAGTTGCTGTTAAGTCCCATCCGGTCAGTTCCGACTCATAATTCCTCTATGTACAAGAGCATGAACCACGACCTGACCCTGGGCCATCCTCACAATCACCGCCATGTGCACACCATCATTGCAGTCACCATGTCCATCCATCTAGTTGAAGAGCCTCCACTCTTTCGCTGCCCTTCCACTCTACCAAGCATGATGCCCTTTTCTGGGGATGGATCTCACTCAAGAAGATGCCCAAAGTATGTGTGACGAAGTCTTGCCATCTTAACTCCTAGGGAACATTCTGGCTACATCGATACTTTATCAATATGAGGTTGTAAAAGAAAAAAAACCCTACCAGATGAATACAGATGCTGATCGTTGGGGAAACTGTGTGTGCCTGTGCATGCGTGTGTGCATGCGTGTGTGTGTGTGTGTGTGTGTGTGTGTGTGCATGTTGGGAGCGGGCAGTTGGTGAGAACTCAATACTCTCTGCTCAATTTCCCTGAAAATTTACAATGCTCTGAAAAGATAAAGGTGCTGAGTTGAAACCCAGTCGCCTGGGCAGGCTCTCCTGACACAAGGGTCCATTGTTTGGGAGACAGAGTGCGTGGAAATTCTTTTGTGATGATGTGCTACCAACACAACTTGGAACTTGGGTGTTGATTAAACCAGTTTACACTCATTGAGAAACCTCTCTCTCCCACTTGCACCAACTTTACCTGCACCCACTTTGAAAGTCTGAGTTTAAGGAACATCTAACATAAAACGTCTGCCCTGTGGGAGTCATTGGGCAAGAACTCCCAATCAGGGCAAGGCCCTTCCTTACCAGGGAGGGTGTGCTGTTTCCCCTGGCGGCGGCGGCAGCCACCCAGTGGCTGTAGATCAAGTGTGGACCGCATCCGGCACACGCTGGGGGGTTGTTATCAAGATGTTGCCTCTGCACACACACACACACACACACACACACACACACACACACACACACACCCCTTGGCTTGGGAGATCTGGAAAAGGCAGTGAATCAATACAGCTTATGTTCCAAACACTGGGAGGTGAACACTGAAAAACGGTTTTAACCGCCCACCTGCAGACCATTGGATCCTGGGCCAGCTTGCGGGGACAACGTGTCTAGGGTAGTGCTGACCAAGGGCCACCCGGCTACTGTTGCCCCAGGAGAACACACGTTTGCCCGTTTCTGTGTGCCTTTACAGAGCTCTCGGGTTCTCAGAGAACAGTCGGGGCCCAGGGTCTTTCACGCGGTCGCTTTGGTGTAAATGTAGGGAACGCAGAGAAGATAGGGTGAACCTGTGAAAACTGGAAGCTGGGTAAGGCGGAAACCTGTCAGAGACGGACAACTCAAACATGTCCCACTCAGAGTGACAGAGAAGCCATCAGAATGCAACTGCCAATGGCAGAAAAAAACCACGTCAGTGCTATCACACACACTCCATCCCCCCAGGTTGCACCGCATTATCATGTGTATGGTGTTTGAGAACTGCTCCATGCGTGCGTGAGGATGCTGATGATACTGATGAGGGCTGGGTACTCACTCAGGATGACATAGATTTGCTAGAGGAAGAAAGGCAAATGATTTTTAAAGACAAATCCCAGGACTGAAAACAGTCAGTCAATGGGAGTCGGACAAAGCGGGAGGGAAGGGGCTGCTGGGTGCTTTTACTTCCTTCCCCACCAAGCAGCAGCCTGGTGATCGGAGGCAGACTCTGGGGACACAAGGCCTATCAATCCATTTCCCAAAGAGCAGTTTGCCACTTCTGAGGCAATGAAATAAAAGTGTATTTTACAGATCTGTACATAAAATCAAACGGGGACCCTTTTAAGGGAATGAGTGTCTTTATGTTCATTCTAACGTGCCAAATTCCCAAATGTATAAAAACCTACATACTGGTGATGATGAAGCCACGTGTATTCAGGTTTACATACATACATGTGTATGTAAATGTATAAATACTCATCTAGACAGAGGACCGTCCATCAAAAAATGAGAAAGTAAAATAATGAGAATAACTTTTATGATATGACCTTAATATTTTTGTTTTTATTAACAAGTCACCTGGAAATTCAGAAATACCATTAAAACTAAAGAGTGGTCTGGAGCCAAAATACCTAATTTAAATTCAAAGAATGATTTTTAATCAGGCGAATGTTTAATTTTTTTTTTTAAAAACATCTCTTAGGGATTTCATTTTTTTAAATACTCACATTTCCACATTAAGAAAACAACATTAAAAGCAAATGTCTTAAGAAACAAAATAAATAAGCACAAATTAAATGTTAACTAAGCAAACGTTCGGTTTTCCTGCAGACATCTTCAGCAGAAACAATTAGTGAGACCAAAGCAGTTGGGGTTTAAATAGTTTCACTCCTGTAACGTGCTCCCCAACTGTACTTCCTACGTCTCTCTCTTGCGACATAGGACCTAGGTGCACACGAATAATGTGTGCTTGACAAGTTACCTGTATGCAAAAAAGAAATCAATCAAAAGAGCTAAGGGACACAACAAGGTCAGAAGGGCAATGCCCCCTTTGTCCTCGTCCAGGTTCAGGCCACATCCTCTGCCTCGCACACCAGGTACACCCTCCGGAAACTCAACCACCGAGTCAAATGTGGAGCGACCACGCCCCCACTCAGAGGACAGGACAGCCGCCCGCCCGAGCCCTTCCCTGCCCCGCACGCCGGGCAGGGAGACGGGAGGGACACGGAGGGACACGACGCAGGCCGGACAACGAGTCGCTTTTCTGCCTTGACCCCAGTGGGATTTGAACCCACGCCCGCAGGGGAGGAGACCGCACCCAAACGGCAGCACCCCAGGCCCCACCCCCATCCCCATCCCGGCCCCGCGGTGCCCACTCACCGGGCAGCTGGACGGAGGGTGCGCGGCTGGCGCCGGGCCGGTTCCTCGCGGCCACCGAGCAGTGGGGACGGTCCTACTCGGCCGCGCACTGACGAGGGTGACCCCGCGATGCAACTGTCCGTGGCCGTGGGGTCACGAGTCTCGTGGCTGAAAGCGACAGGAGGCGACTCTGGACGCTAGAAGCTGCGGAAGGAGCACGTGGGCGGAAAGGGACGCGGAGAAGGCCGCGTGAGCCCTGCTGTCCAGCGCGGCCGGCCGGGCTGCGCGCAGCGGGCGCGGGGCGGGGTCGTGGGAGCCTCTCCGCGCGGCGCCCTCGGCCCGCGTGAGGGACCCGCCAGGCACTGGCTCCTTGTCTGGTGGTCAGTGGCCTCGGCCCGCTCTTGGCCGTCCAACGTCCCGTCCCAGGACGGCAGTCTCGGCGGCTGTCCGGAGGCCACCGGTCGTTCCGCAGCGAGGCCGCGCCGCGCCGCCTCCACGTGCCCTGGCGTTTCCACGGCGGGGGTGGGGGCCCAGAGCCATTCTGAAAATGGCGACAAGCCTCGGGCCGAGGGCGGTGTCTTCGCGTTCTACTCGGGGAACTAGGAGGGCCCTGCAGCGTCCATGGCCTCACGGCTCAGGTCCTCCCCGCAGGGATTCGGGGCGCGCACACGTGTTCCACGAAGCACAAGCACGTCGGGGGCGCTCGGAAATCGACCCAGAGTTCAGGGAAACAGCCAGGTCTGTAATGGCCGTGGTTGGCGCGAAGGGCACGTGCTCTCGTTGAAGGGAGAA
>NW_022106463.1:5901591-5925453 GCF_000313985.2 Echinops telfairi | reverse complement strand
GACGCGAGGGGCGGGGCCACAACCCCTGGCGTGAGGGGCGGGGCCACAACCCCCTGACGTGAGGGGCGGGGCCACAACCCCCTGACGTGAGGGGCGGGGCCAGACGGCCCAGCTAAAGGAGGCCGGGTCTGCAAAATGCTAACTGCGCGTGCTCCCTGAGGCCAGAGTTGAAGCCAATCTTTCTCACCTGGTGCACCTGCTACACACACTCGTCCCCCTCCTGGCGTCTGCAGCCAGGAACGCACACGTGGGTGCGTGGGTGCGTGCTCGGTGTCCCTTAAAAGGCCGCAAAGGGAGTCCTGAGGTGTAAGGTCCCCAGCGCAGCCACCACCCAGAGCAAGAGGGGGGCCCTCCTGGGAGCCCCTGCCTCACCTGGCACCTACCGGCACCCCCAAGCCAACCGACAGGAAACCCACAGCGAACGGCCCAGCGGGCTGAGAAGCTGATGGCGAGTTTTAACCATAAAAACACGGAAGGCGCTGCTTCTGAGACTCGTGGGGGACAGAAAAAAAGGCCTTCCCTGGACGCTGGGCAGCAATCGCTTGTGAACTCATCGTATTCTTAGTGGCTTCCTTCAGTTAAAAATAAATTCACGCACTGAAGCAACGTTCTCCCATATCAATTTCTGAGAGGCATTAGGCCAATTAAAATCCTCCCAGGGTGTCTTCTGGTTTTAACTTCGGTCATCTGTGGCTCAGAAGAGAGGAGGGGGTGATTTACAGCACTGGACAGTCAGCAGCGAGCGGAATTCAAAAGCACACAGGACCTTGGTCGATCTTTGGGCGGGGAGTGGGGGTGGGGGAGGTAGTAAACATAGATGCTTCTGTAAGGCAGGCTGCTAAGAGGCTTTCTGCAGTGTCTACCAAGCTGCATCGCATGTCGTCTGAAACCAGCTGGTGGGTTGCAACATGGAGAATCGGGGACATCGTCAAATAAAAATTTGGCTTGACCATTGTCAGCCTAGGTGACCCAATCAAAACAAACACATCGTTTGAAAACGCCAATGCTAAGATAGGCTGTGCGTGGTCCAAGAGATACTGTCTGCTCTTCCTTTTTCCAGGCTGCTTCCTTCTGCTTCCTCCGTGCTGAGCTGGGTGCCCACGCCGGATTTCTATCCTAATCTTATTGGGTGGCTGAAAAGTCTCTCACCCAGCGAGGGGGTAGCTTCCAAGGCTGTACCTAATGTTCAGCATGCACAATGCAATTTTTCTTCAGCACCCTAGCTGAAAACATGCAGAGTTCTGTGGTCTGCGTCCATTAAGAGCACACCCAAGTATTTATTTAGAATAGGCTAACAGTGGGGCGAGAAAAACATAAAAGTGTCATGTAAATGATTCAATAGCTAACACCAGAGATGGTGGTGGTGGTATGGGGAAATAATATTAAAAACTCTAACCATCAGGTAGGCTCCTTCCAGTAGGTAGTACTTGAATCCTACAGCGTTCCACTAGCAGATTCAATATTTCACCCAAACTCTGCCTCAAAATAATGAGTTTGACACAAATCCATGTTTGGCATGACACCAACGCTGGTCCCTAGGGTTACAAAGACTTGAAGGAAAGCAGCAACATGTGGGATTGAGGAATGGAGTACCGTCTAGATCTTTTATAAACAAGTTCCAATAGTCGTGGATGCACCCTCTCTGCCCCCTTGCTATCCTGGCCGGGGAGGGAGAGAGTGAACAAGTGATATGAGTGTGCGTGTAGTGACCAGTCCAGCGCCAGGGACACTGGGTTCTTCTCCTCAGTGACATCTAATATCCTTTGAGATTGGTAGAATTTCCCCTTCCCATCCCCTTTAAGTGGAAATCTGTCCAATAAAAAAATTCCAAACCTATTTTGAAAAAAAAAAAGTGCAGCACGTCTTCACATTTTATAAACAGAACAAACATGGAAATGAGTGAGGTGCGAGACATTCAGGCGGATCCGAATTCCACCATCCACTTCTCGTACTTCTCCAGATCGGCCGCCGAGACGGACTTGGCGATCTTCTTGAGGGCCAGCTCGAAGTCCCCTGTGGTGACTGGCATCTGCAGCTCCTCCTTGGACAGCGCACGGATCTCCTCGGGGCTCAGCCCGTTGATCCGCCGCCTCATGGCCATCAGCGAGGCATCCCTGAAAGCACACGCCCGCCCAGGTCAGTACAGGCTGGTGGTGCCAACACCTTTCAACACTCTCGACTGCAACCACGTTGGGACAGGCATCCATCCCACCACGAACCCCTCAAAGGTCACTGCATCTGTTTTCAGGATGCTGCTTAGAATTTTCCAGAGACTTCCTGAGAGTTCCAAAGAGGCTAAGTCAGGATGCAAAGGACATAAACACAAAGGTAGGCTTAGTGGACCCAGCGGGCCGGAGGGTCAGGCTGCCACAGGGCTGGGTTGTCTGCATCTCTCTCAACGCATTACCCTGGAGTCAATTCTGACTGACAGCAACCCTACAGGGCAGAGTGGAACTGCCTCTTCAGGTTTCCAAGCCTGAGAATCCTTATGGGAGTAGAAAGCCTCATCTTTCCCCTCGCGGAGCGGCTCAGACCTCATGGTTAGCAGCCCAACACGTAACCCACTAGAGCGCTTTCTTCTGCACCTGGACCCCCTGAAAGGGGGCCAAGATGTTTGGGAAGCTAACACTGAAATGCACATCAGGTTTCTGGTACAAGAATCCGGAACGGTGCATCAGTTTGTTGACAGCCCCAGGAGTGGGGGAAGAGCTGGGCATGTAAACAGCTCCATGGAGAGTGGACATGGAATCCCTAGACCAGGGACTATGTGGAGCCAGCTACAGGATTAGGACGAGGTGCTCCTGGCATAGTGGTTACGTGCTGGGCAGGTAACCGCAAGGCTGTTAACAGTTACGGTCTCAGAACCCCCCAGGGGCAGTTCTAGCCTGTCCCATAGGGTTGCGAAGGATCCGCATCGACTCCATGGCAGTGAGTTTTTCGTTGAGAGGGTTAAGCCTGGTTTCTCTCAATCCCATTTTCAGCTCTGTTCTGATCCGCTGAAAATGATGATGATTCAGAAGAGAAGGGCAATTCAGTTAGTGTCCCGACCAAAACCATTAGGAAGACCAAGCCAACCAAAATGGTAAATATTTTAATTCTTTATCATCGGAGAGTCAAAATACTGCCAGCTGACTATATGTCCCTGAATGGAGACACACGGAAAAAACTCTGAGAAGGAAACTTCAGGGCACAAGTGCTATGGCTTTACAGAAAGGCTTGCTGTCGTCATTGCTGTGTGCCAGCAAGTCAGTTCTGTCAGGTTGTGACCCTCGATGACAGACTAAAAGTGCCCCTGTAGGGCTTTGCAGGAGCAGACTGCAAGGTCTTTTTCCCCCTCGGAATCATTGGGTGAGTTCGAACTGCTGACCTTTCAGTTAGCAGCTGAGTGGTTAACCACTGTGCCACAAGGTTTAAAAAAAAACAACTGAAAAGAAAAAAAAAATTCTTCTTAGCACAAAATGATGTGAATTGGCTAAAAACTATCTCAGTAAATTGAAAGGAAAAAATGTGTAAGTAACTTATGAGTGGTGTGATAATTAGGTTTCGTGTTGGCATGGCAGGGTCAAGAGTCTCAGTGGTTCGACGGTTCCACGATGCGATCTCATAAGACCCATTCAACTGCAGGATAAGACCTGCTCTGGGTGGCCGAGCAGTGGTGAGCCGAGGTGGAGTGCAACCCACGTCCTCGGGTCACATCCGTGATGCAATTGAAAAGGGTGTGGCTTACTTCCTACATAAGGATGCTGTGGGACAGTCTGTTAGATTTTGGCTGGATCTGGATTCTGCCCCGGGCTCGTCAATCTACAATTCTTGGACGTGCACCAAAGGCCAGCCATATTGCCTGTCAATCCCAGGAGCCTTCAACCTGCCATCTGACCTTGGATTCATTCACCTACCTCTCCAGTCACAAGCTTGACCTGCTGTCCTTTGCTTCATCTGCGTCTGCAGCCTGCAGTGTTCCTACCAATCCTAGTCCATCAGCCCTGCAGCGCTACCAGTCCAGACAGACCTCCAGCCTAACATCTGACTCACAGACTTGAAGCTGGTTTGGACTTACTTACTTCTGTAACTATGTGATTTGTTCTCTTCAGACACACACACACACACACACACACACACACACATTCATGATTTTGCTTCTCAAGAGAACCCAGCCTAATCCAATCCAAGGGGGCTTCAAAAAGTTCGTGAAAACTGACCCTGACACCTGACAAACTCGAAGGTGCCCAGCTACCACTACCAACTACTCTGAAAAGGATCACATTAGAAGGTCCCGGATAGAGTGGGAGAAAGATTTTAATCAAAACAATTAAAAAAAACAAAACAGGCTGACTGGTTGGACAGAAACTCAGAAACTGGCAGAACCCTTGAGACTATGACCCCTTGGACACCCTTCAGCTCTGGAACCGAACTCCTCCTGATGGCTCGATGTTCAGCCAAATAACGGACAGGTCTAAAGGGTCAGCGGCAACCTTGGCGGAGAATGCAGTCCTCAACATTATCCACCCCTGGAAACCGTGGGGCACGCATCTGCCCAAGGGCAAAGTGAGCCGGGCTCAGTGAGGAGGAGATGGGGTGGACGCAGGACACACAGGAGGAAGTGGGGGCAGTGATGCTGCGTTGAGGGGATCGCTATGAAGGAGATGAATTGTCGCGTGTAAAACTCATGATCTGCCCTGTAAATCTTCACCCAATCCACAGGGAAAAGTTATCTTTTCAAAGTTCGAGGAAAAACAGAACGAAATGATAATGACATTTTCCCACGAATTTTTTGAAGCCCCCTCATACTGCTTCCATGAACTTTGTTCATCAAAATAATGCCAGCCGGTCCTAATGATCGCACTTTATGGCTCCAACATAGTCCTGACTCACCAGAGGCCATTAGAATTTCTATTCCCTGGGAAAGTATCATTGTTTCTTAAAAATCAAAGGGAAGCCCCATCCTCAGGCCCAATGTGTAGTGTCTGTGGCAGTTAACATCATCTGTCAACTTACAAAGGGGTGGAGTCTAGCCTGTCAATCAGGTAATCGCCAATGAGGCCTCTGTGTGGGCATGGCTTTCTTCTGAGGATTCTGGGGACTCCTGTATTCCTCCTTGGAGGCAGGAGACTCCTTCCCCTTGCTTGACTTCCTGCTGACAAGCCACATAGAGACCCCTGATGGAACCAGAGCCCTGGAGCTGGAGGAGTCACATGGAGATCCCTGCCAGTGCTGAGAAGCTCCCACCGCCACTGCATCCCCCAGACCTCCCACCCACTGGCCTGTGATCTTCCTGCATTTGGCTTCACTTCGTGTGTTCAGTGAGTCTGAATAGGAGATTATACACTGGTATCAGACATACGGGCTAATATCAGACTTATGGACTTGATCTGGACTGGGCTGGGATGTTTTAATGAACAATTATTCTTTGATATAAACTTGTCTCTTGCACACATCTGCGTGTCTGAATCTGTTTCTCTAGTCACCCCGGGCTCACACAGTGTCTATCTCAGATCAGTCGGAGACTACCTGCACACGTTCGTTATATCGGCGCCAGAATAGCCCTCGATCTTCTCTGCGATGTCGTCCAGTTGAATGTCAGGATCCAGCTCAACCTCTCGAAGATTGATCTTCAGGAGCTCAGCTCTTCCTTCTGCTGTTGGGAGAGTTGGGGTGCTGTTACACGAGCTACTTCACAAATCATGTTCCCGAGAAACTGCAGACGCACAGCCAGGAAGAGAAGCGTGATGGGTGGCGCAGAGTGGACCAGCATCAGCAGGGTGTCATGGCAGACGCAAGGACGCACTAGGTTCCTTCCCCTGCACCCTGACTGCCGTGACTGAAAGCAGACCCACAGCTAAAGCTTCCTTATTGACCGAGAGGGCACCTGCGATGGGAGCCGAGGAGCTCAGGTCCTTTCTTGACAACAGAAACACTAACATCGCACCGTCGTAGATGTTTTCAGGAGAACGTACTGGTCTATTTCATGAAAAGAGATGAACTTCAAGGAATTATCTGTGGATTCCTTGGCCCACCTTCTTGTAGGGCTCAGAACCCTGAAATGGGTCATTGTTAAAAGCCCAGTGTTGTCACCTTGTGTTTGTTGGTTTTTCTAGACATCAGCAATTGGCACAAAGACTTATTAATACATTCTCTACTCAGAGAGCCAGCCTGTGGGCACTTGCTGTTCCAGTATGACTCAACTGTATACTGTGTGAAGTTAAGTCCACTAGATCATTTTTTTAAATACCAACAATGCTTGGCTATTTCCCTAAGTTTTAGCCGCAAATCTGCTTCCGGGGGCACACTAAGGGAATATACAATTATGCCTTAACTTTCTCCAATTTCCTAAGACATGAAAAAAAAAAAAACCAATTATTGTTCCCATTTTTTATTGTGTAAATTTTTGAACCTACAAAAAAGGGGAGTGTAAAAATAATCAGTGAATGCCCATTTATCTTTCATCTGGATCAACGGTTCTCAACCTGTGGGTTGCGACCCCTTTGGGGGGGGTCAAATGACCCTTTCACAGGGGTCGCCTGACTCCTAAGAGTAGCAACAAAAATAATGTTATGGTTGGGGGATCACCCCCACACGAGGAACTGTATGAAAGGGTCGTGGCATGAGGAAGGTTGAGAACCACTGACCTGGATCAATGTTTTTCAAACTGGGCAGTACTACCCCCAGCAAGAGGTAGGGGATGGGGGGTGCTGAAAAGACCCAGGGGACTGTGAACGCAGAAATTTGCCATTTATCCTAGATTATGACTTATAATACAAAGTTTTTTAATTGACAGGGGGTTACCGAGTAATTTTCCTGATGAGGGGGCAGCAGGCCAAATAAGGTTGGGAACCTATGATCTTATGGAGCCTCTGCTGAGAAACAGTAACTTCACATTTTGAGATTTTTATTTAATGATTTTATAGCAAAACTTTTTTTCCTTGCCCTCATTCCCTCAAATATTGAAAGTAAAATAAAAACAAATAAGCCTAAACATATATACTTTAGTAACATAAGTACAGAGAGAATTATTTCAAATGAGAACAAACCATTGAGGTTTTCATTTGAGTGATTTAAAATTGACACATTTTAAAAATTTTAAATTGACTCAATTACTGCTTGACATTAAGGAGCAATATTTTAAAACAGTTTACAGGTTTAAATCTAGTCATCTTCATAGCTACTTTAAATAGGTTTATTATGTTATGATCTCTAGGAATAAAACCCAAACCCAGAGCCATCAAATAGATACCAACTCAGAGTGAAACTGGTTTCCTAATGTAATCTTTCCCAGAGTAGACAGCCTCATCTTTCTCCCTCAGCGCGGCTGGTGGCTTTAAACCACCAACCTTGCAGTTAGCAGCCTAATGCTTAATACACTGCGTCAGCAATGATTTCGGTAGATAAGCCCTATTCTAGAAATGAAAGGAAATTTTTGTGGGAGTATCAAAACCTTCATGGAAATAGTCCATCTTCTAATTCCATGTTTCCATTAACTTGTGGACACCCCTTCATATATTAAAACGAACAGGATACATGTTTTGCTGTTAGATGCCATGGTGTCGGTTCAGACTCAGAACAGCCCTAATGCAGACAGAATTGAACCCAGAGGATTCCCAAAGCTTTAAATCTTTACAGAAATAGACGGGCAGTTCTATGATTAAGTGGTGTGTGGGTTCAAACCACTGACCCTCTGGTTGAAGTCAAGTGCTTCGCCACTGTGCTACTAGGGCTCTTTAGTAGGATGTAGACAGGCAATGTAAGCTAACATCTGTAACCTAGAAATCTACTGAGTGTGCTATACAACCAATGTACAGTCACAAGAGTGAGCAAGAGACATGGTAGAAAAATAAGTTTAAATTTAAGGTTAAAAGTGATGAAACAACTAGTACCAGACTTTCCTCCTCTGGTGAGTAAACATAAAACTAGACAGAATATAAGAAGCAACTGTTTTCCCTCATTAAACAACGGGGAACAAAGAATTATAAGATGGCCTTTTCTTAACTGTGCTAATAATGTGCCTTCCAGAATAAAATTCAACATCCTTTAAAGGAAAACAGCATAGCCAAAACTCCCTACAACAGGGAGCTGATAATAAACAGGACTAGACATGTGAAGCAGAAAAACCGGACCAATGATCAAGAAAGGGGAAAATCGTCAAGAGAAATAGAACCCCAGGTGATCCAGATGTTAGAACTGGCTGACAAAAACCATAAAAGCTTATCCGTGATCTATTCTGTTGCTAAGTAATGAATTCTAAAACTTAGTGGCTTAAAACACAATTGCTTGTCAACCCAGTTTCTGTACACAGGAATTGGGCAGTAGCTCGCCTGGGCCGTTCTGGGCTGGTGTTTCTCAAGCGACTGACTCTTCACAGGAGCTGGGACTTTGGTTACAGGTGCCTCACTCACATGGAGGCGGTGGTGCTGACTGTTAGTGGGGGACTCTAGCTCCTCCCACGCTGGCTCCTCACAGCATGACAGCTGGCTTCCCCCAAACGAAGAGCTGAAAGCCAGGCAGAGCTCTCCCTTCTTCTGCCCTCGCCTTAGAAGACAGCCAGCCTCATTTCTGCCAGGTTCTGTTTCTCAGAAGTAGAGCTACCGTATGGTGCAGTTAATTCCTTTGTTTGGTTTGTGGATAAATCACCTTAACAGGTTCCCTAAGGAGCAGCTGAGTACGCACTGGACTGCGACATCAGTGAACTGCACCAGCGGGCACTTCGTGGAGCAGAGAAGATGACCTGCTCTCGTGAAGATTTACAGCCTCGGAAACCCTACGGAGGTCTGCTATGAATTGGGCTGACTCCATGGGGGAGGGTTGGATCTGGCTGGGTCTGGCTAGAGGACCCCTGGTGGCCCAGTGGCTTAAGCATGAGGCTGTCAGTTCCTGTAAAGATTTACAGGCTAAGGAACCCTACGGAGCGGTTCTCCTCTGTCCTGCAGGCTCTCTGCGACTGGATCAAGTCCATGGCAGTGGGTTTGGGGCTTTTGGTCTGGTTAAGGAGCTACGTATTAGGCTACATATTAAACTACTAATCCCAAGGTCAAATAGTTCAAAGGCACTCGCTGTTCCCAGGGAGAAAGATGAGGCCGTCTACTCCCATAAAGATTTACAGTCTCAAACGCCGGCAGAGGCAGTCCTACTCTGTCCAACAAGGGGCTCAGAAGTGAATTGATGGCAGTGACTATGATTAATTTAAGGTGCCCACTCGTAATCAATAATGAACACAGTCTTGCTGATGACCATCTTGGAGCCTGGCACCTTAGGGAGCTTTTCTGTCACCAGAGAAGGCCAGGTACAGAGCTGCACGGATTGAGAACTAGGCATGCCTGTGTTCCTCTGCCTGACGTGGATCCTGAGTTGCAGCCTCTTACCCATAATAAACCACGTAACTGTTCAGTACAGCCTGTGAGCTCGGAGAGACATTACTGCCAATGACTGAACCCAGCAGAGAGAGAGAGAGAGTCGTGGGCAGTGGGGGACAGTGAGGCTCAAACATAATGGAGAAGCTGGGGCGTAGAGATGTTCCTGATCACCTCCGCCTCGGAATAAGCTTCATGACGGTTCTTAGTCATGAAGTTATCCACTGATTTATTCCGGGAAAAAGCCATTAAACGTTGTCTGTTGAAGGGTAGACTTCAAAAAAGAAAAAGATAAATAAAATGAAGAGATGGAGAGTCCTGGCAAAGCACTGAAAACTATTTCTAAAAAATGAATGTTCTTTGTACAGTATCTGAAATAAATGTGCACGACATCTGAAACGGTCGAATTCTGGACGGGCTACCTACAGGCAGATTGGAGGTGGCAGCAGGAGGATCAGTGAGCGAGCATGACGCTAGATGCGTGGAAACGCTCCCATTTAAGGGAAGGCATGAAAGAGCACTGAAAAGAATCCCAGTGGCCTGTGGGACACTAGCAAAAGGCCGCATGAATCGAAGGGAACCTTGACAGAGGTGCATCCTCCCACTGCCAAAAGCACAGAGGAACACGGAGCACCTCTAGAGCAGCCGGCGAGGACCACGGCTCAAGCAACCGCCGACCTGCTCCAGTGGAAACGCACACACCACGTGGCCACGTACAGGGTTTTATTCGAGAGCAATGAAAATATACGTCCATACATGAATCCTCCTGACAGGTTTCCTCATATTACTCCCAAACAGGAAGTAAGCCAACTATCCACTGATGGAGAAATGAATAAACCATCCACGGCACGTCCACAGGAGGGAACGCTGTTGTACCACAAAGACACTGCCCAGTCCTGCGCCACTCACAGTGGTGACGATGACTGAGCCAGCCCACTGCTGTGGCCACTGCGTCCCCTCGCCTCGTGGAGGGCCCGCCTCCTTTTCTGACTCTCTAGCTTCCCAAAGGGGATATCCTTCTCCAAGGACTACTATCTCCTGATAAGATGACCCAAACAGGTGAGTCTCGCCATCCTGGCTTCCACGGGTCATCCCACTTGTAAATCTACCACGACAGATGTCTGTTCGTTGGCAGTTTGTGGTACTGTCAATATTCTTTCCCAACACCGTACTTCAGGATCAAATCTTCTTCCTTCCTTATTCATTATCTATCTTTCCCATGCACTCGGAGAGGGGGCCTTCACAAAGTTTTGGGGATGAAATCAATCCATTAAAACTCCATTTCCCATGAACTTTTTGAAGCCCCTTGGGATGAGGCAATTGAACTTACCACGGTTTGGGTCAGGCACAGTTTAAACCTTACAGTAACACCTGTGCTTTTTAATACTTGAAAGGGGTCTTTTTTCAGCAGATCTGTCCAATGTTTCATTTGATTTCGTGACTGCTGCTTCCGGGAGTGTTGACTGTGGATACAAGTAAAGTGAAGCCCTTGACCATTTTACTCGTTCTATGCATGACAGAAGTTGTGAGAACGTTTGCCTTCTTCACATTACAGAGTGATCCATACTGAATGCTGTCGTCTTTGATCTTCAGCAGTAGGTCCTTCAAGTCCTCCTCATTTTCAGCAAGCAAGGCTGGATCACCTGCATAACACCGGTTGTTCATGAGTCTCCCTCCAACCCTGTGCTGCATTCTTCTTCATATAATCCGGCTTTCAGGACTGTCCGCTCATCGCCAGATCAGAGTCAGCAGGTGACCGAGGGGACAATGGCGGTGCTCCAGCTACACATCATCTCCTTGTTCTCCTTGAAAGACTGACTCTTAGTCTCCACACAGGTTCTGCTGCACAAGCACAACGAAGAGTTCTGGAATTCCCACTCCTCCCATAGCTTCTACTGATAACCTGTTATGATCCGGGTGGTGGGATACGATACCTTTGCATAGGCGATAAAACACCGGTGAACAACCTTCTGGTGTCCTCTGATTTCAGTCAAGATCTGACATCAGCAATGATGTCACTGTCTATTCCACGACCTCCTCTGGACCCAGCCAGCACTTCTGGCACCTCTCTGTCGGTGTACGATTCACCCATAAAAAGTAACAAACGGCGTGGGTGAACTTTAAAATTAGTAGGCTGCGTGTAAGTAGCCAGTCACAAAAGAAGCCATTCTGCAGGGTCGTATTTATGTGGATTCAAGATCATGTGCCCTGGACAAAGGGAGGTCCGTGATCGCCTGGCACGGGGCATGTTGGGGGTAGGGGTGGTTGGCCTGCAAGAGGGAACAGGAAACACCTTCGAGAGGAAAGAGTTCTTCTGCCCCATGATGATGATGTGGTCCCAGGGCGGTGGACAACTCGGAAGACGTGTCCACGTTTAAATGGACAGAGTTAACTGTGTATGGAGCCTTTCTCTACAAAGCTGATTTTTTTTTAAAGCAGCCAGAGAAAATCGGACAGATGACACACGAGGGAACACTATTACAAACGGCAGCAGACCCCACATCAAAAGCAACGGAGGCCGGAGGACGATCGAATGGCATCGTTAAAGTTACTGAAAGGAAAGGAGAAGGACAGCTCTTCCGATCCAGAACCGTCTCCCCATCTCAGTACCCTTCAGAGGTAAGGGTCCCGGCCGGGGCATTTCGGATGGCAAAGGGTGGGGAAGTTGGGTGCCAGTGGACCCTGAGTGGGAAGAAGCGCTGAAGGACGGGCGTCCTTGACACAGAGGTGAGATGACCCCACCTGAGAGCTCGCCCCTTGTCAAAGGGAAGCAGAGCACCAGGTCCGGAAAGTGTGCCTGTGATTACCCAAAAAAAGGTTACTAATTTTAAAGTCCTCTTCTTTAAACTGATTTTCTATGCCCCGTTAGATCATGGGGTTTACAATGTATGTAGACACAAAATGCTGGCCAAGACTGCGGACTGGGAGGGACATGGACGCCATCTGCTTTACCTGAGTTGGTACAACATTAGTTCTAAGTTGAATGTATTAAGTTAAAGGGCCCGTCGTAATTGCGAGAGTGACTCTGACAAAAACAGCAACCGAAGAATCCAACTGGGCGCTGAATAGTAATGAACCCAAGAGAAAGTAGGAGCCGTGGGACGGGGAGACAGGAGAAAGGCACCACGGGCACGCTGGAGGCTTAGACGCGGCTGATCGATAGTCACACTGAAAGCGACAAAACACTCCAGCAGGCAGAGCGAGGCGAACAATAAGCAGCACAGCTCCAAGGACGCCCTGCCCGTGATCGGAGCGATCAACATAAAGAGAGCACAAGGAGGGAGGAGCCGAGCCTCTCATGCCAACAGCTTAAGAAACACGTGAGGGCACACGAGTATCAAATGGACTAGTTATCCAGCGAAAGGGTATTACCAGAGATTTTAAAAAGACGTTGTGTGTATGTGTGGATTGTGATAAGAGTTGTACAAGCCCCCAATAAAAGGATTTAATCACTTTTTTTAAAGACATTGCATGATCATAGAAGAATTGATTCTTCTAGAAGAGATAGCAATAGGTGTTTACGGACATTTTGAACAGAACTTCAAAATGCATGAAGGAAAAACTGGCAGATTTACAATCATAGCTGGATATTTTAACAGTACACTCTCAGAAACCGACAGCACACTAGACTAACACACAGCAAGAATCTAGAAAACTGAACAGTATTACAGACGCTCAGAGAGCAATACACCCAACAAGTACAAACTAAACTTTCAAACAAGCTTGTCTTAGAAAACGTACAGCCAGAACGCTCCTTGGAAGCAAGACTGGGGAGACGTCCCCTCATATACTTGGGACGTATCGTTAGGATTGGGTGAACCTGCTCACAGGACCTCGCTAGAGTGCTGAAAGCAAGGATGTCACTCTGGAGGCTTAGACGCGGCTGATCGGTAGTCACACTGAAAGCCACTAAACACTCCAGCAGGCAGAGAGAGGCAAACAATAAGCAGCACAGCTCCAAGGACACCCCGGCCCGTGAACGGAGCGATCAACGTAAAGATGTCACTCCACAGCACCTCTCTAGAGTGCTGAAAGCAAGGATGTCACTCTGAGGGCTAACGTGCACCAGCCGCAAGCCGCGGTGTTGTGCATGGCCTTGTATGCAGGTGAGCACTGGACACTGAGTGAGGAAGACCGAAGAAGAATCGGTGCACCTGAATGCTGGTGCTGGAGAAGACTGTCCAAAGCACACCGCGACTGCCAGAGAAACACGCAGAGCGGTGTGGAAGAGGTGCTGCCACCATCCTCCTGAGGACCGGGTAGTGTTTCTTTCTGCTGGACACGGGGAGGCTATGAGCCAGAACCGACTCAATGGAGTCCGCCAACAACATGCACCAAAACAAATTGTTTCTACAGAACATGTTCTTCAAATTTTAATTAAAAATCTGTACCAAACTATACCTAGAAAGTGCCAACTATTCGGCTACTAAGCCATACGCCGTATGCAATGGTGGAGGGACAGAGCGGCTGCAACCGTGGGCTCAAACGTAAGGCGGCGGCTGCGGCTGGCGCAGGACTCGGCCATGTCTCATTGTGCCGCACACAGGGCGGTGAGTTGGAACTGACTCGAGGGCACCTAACGGCAACAACTGGCCACATACACGTCTAAATACCGTCCCCTCTCGAGCATAAGCTGACCCCAATATCCACTGAGGCACCTAATTTTGCCACAAAACTGCATTAAAAAAGGTGCTGGAACACTCAGCTTATACACAAGTCTATACGGTAACCCAAGGAGCACAGAAATGAATCATGAGAAAACTGAAAATATTTTAAACTAAAACATGAAAAGTATGACAAATAAAATTTGTAGAGTGACGTCAAAGCAGTGCTCAAAGTTAAACCCACAGCTTTAAATATTTACATTAAAAAAATAACAGGTTTAAAATCAATGATCCCACTTTCTAACTTCAGAAAAAGAGAAAATTAAATTCAACATACGAGGGAGAAAACAATAAAAATAGAAGAGAGCAATGAAATAGGCAGGATAGTAGAAAAAATTAGCAGAAAACTTGGGGGTTTTTTAAATTGCCAAAATGCAAATTAATAAGAGTCTGGCAAGCCTAATGACAAACAACAGAAATCAAGTATGAGTTACTAGTATCAGGTTAAAAAGGGAACCAGCACTACAAATCCCACAGACAACAATAGGGAGTTAGGGTACGTGGATCAGCTTAATGTAATGCCAAGCTGGAATTCTGCTTCCCAGAACTCTCGTCGTTGCGCAGTCTGGGTTAGTTGGGAAGGCAAGCCAAGTTGTGTGTGGGAAAGGCGGAAGTGAATCGGATCAGAAGGCTGGTGCAGAATGCGAGGCACAGTGCAGCTCATGCACACTGGCATGTATCCGCCGGCTCACCTTGTTGGCAGCACCTGGGCCTGCAGCTCCTGCCCTTCTCCTCCTTCAGCTTTTGGGACTCCTGAGCCAGGTGCATGTCTTGTAACCGTGACAGACGGCGCCCGGTTCTTCTGCTGGGAGTTTTAGCGGCAACGAGAGCCCAACGTGGGCTTCCTGTTCTTCCTCGTGTCTTCCAGCTCATCCCTGCGGATCCCAGTGCGTTCCTGCTTCCCCCGCACACTGCACACTAGTCTCCTGCTGACTGCCCTCCCACTGGCCTCGGCCTCCACACCAGACAGGAAAGCAAGTCCCGCATATGCTGTTCAGCCAGCTTCCACATGTATATCAGGTCAAACCCATCTGTTGTACGAATGTATAAACATACACAACACATGCCATATGCATGTCCAGGTGTGTATGAACATGTGTGTACGCACACCCACCCAAAACTACACACATATATCTCTCAGGGGTTCTGCTTCTTTGGTTGAACAAAGGGATTGGTACCAGTTGGTCTATCTTAGTAAATATGACAAGTTAGGGAAAATGGACAGTTCTTTGAAAGGCACGACTCACAAAAACTTGCTCAAGAAGAAATAGATAGCCTGAAGCACCCTATGTCTATATTTTAAAATTATACCAATGGATAGAACAGACTAGAGTTCAGAAATGGATCTATACATATACAGAAAAATAACTTTCAATGGAGATGCCAAGTTTATTCAATAGAAGTATTTTCAACAAGTGGTGATAAAACAATTAGATGGAAAAATACAGAACTTGATCCCCACCTGACATTCACATACATTCAAGATGGACTATAGGACAAAGTACAATTTCTAAAGGAAAATACAAGAGAAAAATCTTTGCATCCTTAAGATAAAGCAAAGATTTCTTAAGATACAGAAAGTACTATCCATTATAGAAAAACAGCACAGGTAAGCCTGATCAAAATGAAAACCTTTTGTTTGTCAACAGACACTACTGGAAAATTGAAAGGCAAGCCACAAACTGAGAGAAAATATTAGCAACATGCATCTAGCAAAAAACTTACCCAAAGCATCAATGAAAAATCCAAACAATCAAATTTAAAAATTGGGGGAAAGACTGGGGAAAAAAATACTGCTCAAAAGATGCGCCCATGACCAATAAGCACACAACAGAGGTGCTCTATGTCCTCAGCCATCAGAGCAGTGGAAGGAAGGCCCACAAGGCAGCACTTCACACTCACTACAAGGACTAACATGCAAACACGGACGATGCCCAATCCTGATAAGAACACAGAAGAGTTTGCAAATTCTCACTCATTGATGGGGGATGGGAATAAGATGCAACAACCATTTCAAAACAGTCTGGATATTTCTGAGAATCGCTAACACCCTCCAACCCATTCTTGTACCCCGTTTTGTTTTAAGCAAAAGAAGTTAAGACATTGGTCCGTAGAGAGATTCGGACAAGAACGCGTATAGCTTTATTCACAACAACCCCAAGCTCGAAACAGCAGCAATGTCCATGAAAGAGGTCACATTAAATGATGGGCATGCCACACAGAGAAAAAGCAACTCATACCTGTAGCCCCAGGGGTGAATTGCAAAACGGCCAAATCTGGAAGAGCACACACTGTCATGATTCCATTTGTACAAAATTTAGCGTCGAGAAAACTAATCTATGGTGATGAAAATCAGCAGAGTGGAGTTACCGGTCATGAGGCTGATGGGAACTTCCTGCAGTGACAGACGTGACCTACATCTCCATCCAGGTATTGACGGACCAGGTGTACACACGTGTCAAACTCATCAACGTGCATACTTAAAATCTGTACGTTTCACCGTGGTATATTCTCCCGCCTTCTATCTTAGCTAGTGTAATTACTTTCATCTAATTAAACGCTTCTTTCCATTCTTTCATAGTTCTCAATGAGTGATTTATATCAAACTTTTTAAAAATTCTAATTGTGAAAATAATATAAAAAGAAAGATCCTTATAAATATGCCAGCATTCAGCCATTGGATGAAATAAATTTCCAAAGCAGTCTATCTTAGAAAACTGTAGGATAAATTTGAGGGGGGGGGATCCTTTAAAGGAGGAGTAATGGAGACACTGCATGTTTAAAAGCTAAGACCTTGAATGTCCTACCCAATTTGTTAACCTAAATATGTCTCTGAAATGTGAGGGACTTCCAGAGAGTAGTGCATGGCCCGTGTGTTTCCATCGGTGGCAAACCTCGGTTCTGAGCTGCTATACACTTCTCTAAGCAGAACGACGATGGGAGAAAGACTCGGGACAGCAGACAGGGATGAGAGGAAGAGGCAGAACGCTGAGAACGCAGGGAGAGGCCAGGCTGTACCTGTTGGGAGAGGTATGTAAATCCGCTTTTCTAGTCGTCTTCTTAGCGCTTCATCAATATCCCACGGGAAGTTAGTGGCAGCCAACACCATCACCATTTTGGAAGGATCATCGTTCTCCAAAGCTCCGCCGACCCCTGTAGGCAGTCAGGGGAAGACAGACACAGTCTTGGTCCGGATGTGCTGAGTTCTGACACACAACTAGCACTTCCAGGTGTTCGGCCACAGTGCGTGGGGCTCAGACGCCAGGAGGGGCTTGACCAGACACCCAGCCAACAGATAACTACAAAACATAGGGGCGCAAATTCCTCTCGCCTAGCCCTACAAGAACATTTTATGTCTGTTCTCACTCCAATTTACTTAATTTTCATTAAGAGGCAACAAATGAGGGTTCACGTTTATATATTAGGATGCCATCGTAATTTTGAAAGTCAGGCTAGACTACAGTTATTTTTGTCTTCCAAAGTTCTAAGTGACTTGTCAAAAAAAAAATTTTTTTAAGGGAGAGAAATCTAAGAATGACCCTTGTAATCCTCAGTGCTGAGAACAGCACTTCCTTTTAGAACCAAATAAAACTGATGTTCACAAGGACTACTTTTTCAGAACTGAATTTTTTACATAAAAAGAAATAAAACTTCATGTCATATAACAGAAATCTAGGAAATATATACATACATACACACAAACACACACTGTAGACAGTATATATGTTTGTGTGTGTATACATATATGTGCACATACATACCAAATAGCTCACAAATTGTGGATGAGGACATGAAGGGGTATACTCAAAGTGTGAACACTTGCTATTCACTCCCCTATGATTTTCATAACCCGAGATTAGCGTGGGGAAAATCTCTCTTACATGCAGCAGGAAACCTCAACAGTCCTCTGAGCCCCTCTATTTTTATATTAGCTGTATTTTGGGGGGCTGGAACCAAACCCACAATATCCCTAGGCTAAGCCTGCACCTGAACCAACCCCAAAACAAAAGCAGGTGACACGGAACCTATTCCATGTGGCCCCTCACCAAGTCTGCAGCCACACACATTCACGGGGGAGGACCGCAGTGGAGACTAGTAAGTGTCAGTTACCATCCATCTGGATGAGCAGCTCAGACTTGACTCTGCGACTCGCCTCGTGCTCGTCGGAGGTGCCTCTTCGACTGCAGATAGAATCTATCTCGTCAATGAAGATCGTGGTGGGGGCATAAAACCTCGCCTTCGCAGAAATGGAAATATTTTAAAGAAACCATTTAATGATCTTATAGCATTTTCTAAAAAATCTGAGTATTACTTTAAATGCCATTCTTCTCCTTTCAAAGGGGAGTTCAAATTTCTCACTGTTTTAATGTCACCACAGGTTAGGGGCAGAGGTGAAATTTATTCACATCAAAAGAAAAAAAAAGAAGGGAAATTTCTGAAAATAAAAGACTTGTCCCATGCTTGGTGACGGTGGGAAACAGGTACGCAGTACACACTCCGCAATTCTACTTTGTGTCCAAAAACTCCCACTGTGGGGACCAAAACAGCAGAGAAAAATCACCAACCCTTATCCTCCAACAGGCATCCTCCAGTAGTTACTGCAAATCCCTCATGGAAAACCAACAAACTTTAATGACAGATTAATCTCCAACTGGTTTTAAGATACATAGTAACAGCTCATCCAGCTCATCGACTGACTCACAGCGCCCCACGTGACAGTAGAACTACCCCACGGGGCTCCCAAGGCTGCCATCTGTACAGCAGTGGACAGCCAGCTCTTTCTCCGACAGGGCTTCTGGGTGGGATCAAACCGCCAACCTTCCGGGTAGCAGCCGAGCGTTTCACTGTGGAACCACCAGGGCTTCTGACAAGCTCGTGAGCGATCCAGCAGGTAGCCGTCCACACACACTCACACACAGCTGAAACCAGACACCTCCTCCTCTCTAACCTTCACTGGACAAGGCTAGGGCCACCTCTCACCTCAGAGAAAAAGATCACACTGAAAATACACCAACTACCCCACAAAAAGTATCACCCTGGTCTCTAAACCCTATCAGGAATTACTAAAATACAATCCCACTTGCCTTTTTTTTAAGAAAGGTGAGTGTGCTGATGTCCTGGGGCGTGCCGTATGCCCGCACAAACCGCGCTATGGACTCAGTCTAATGTGTCACCACTCACCATCTCAAACAGCAGACGGACCAGCTTCTCAGACTCTCCCCTGTACTTGGACGTCAGTGTCGAGGACGAGACGTTGAAGAACGTGGTGCCACACTCGGTGGCCACCGCTTTAGCCAGCATCGTCTTACCCGTGCCTGGCGGTCCGACCATCAGCACACCCTGAAATTTCAAAAGATGTAGACCAGATTAAAATGCTACAAACACCACGCACCCCTTGTGCTCCAAAGACCAGGTCGTTCGTGTCTGAGAAACTGACACTCTGCACAACTTCAGCAACCGCATGCTCCCCAGGCACCAAGAGCCACTTTGGTGGCGGCCTCCGGGGGCTCATCCTGCCCCTGCAGCCGCCATCAGGAGCTCCCGTGGACACGGTGGCCTCTGGGCTTCCCTCCTCCAAACGCCTCTCTCCCCTGACAGGTCTCCTCCTGCACTGAAACCCCCTGTCCCGCAGCTCCCTTTTGTCTGAGCCTGTACTACCCACTGGTTTTGTTGCTGTCGTTGGTAGAAGCTATCGAGTCAGTATCGACTCATCACGCACCTGTGCACCACAGAACGAAACAACCGGCCGGTCCTGGGTCATCCTCACAACGTTCGAGCCCATTGCTGCAGCCACTGTGCCATCCTGTCTTGTCAAGGGCCTTCCGGTTTCCCGCTGCCCCTCCACCTTACCACCGCCTGGTCTCCCCCATGACCTAATGCAGACAGCTCCCGCCATCTGCCTTCGCTCTCCAGCAACAGGGTCTTAAAGCCCAGGGGCTGTGTCTTTAAAAACCGATGGATTTTCCCAAGTACGTCAGCTCGGTACCTTACATCTAATCTTTGGAGTCAACTCTGACTCATCCTGACAGTACAGGACAGAGCAGCGCTGCCCCATGGGGTTTCCAAGGCCGCTGTTTTACAGAAGGCGACGACGGCCGGCCCCATCTCTCCCAGGGAGAGGCTGGTGGGCTTGAAGACCTACCTACTGGCTCACAGTTGAGCACTTAACCACGGTGCCACCTGGCTCCCTCTCCTCCAAGCCCCTGCCCTGGAGGCCATTCTGACTCAGTCACCCTGTGGGGCAGCGTACGACTGCCCCTTCGGCTTTCCAAACGATCATCTTCCTGGGAGCAGACTGCCTCTTCTTTCTCCCAAGAAGCAGCCGGATGGGTCCAAGCCTTCTGGTTAGCAGGGGAGTGCCAATGGCTACATCACCAGGGCTCCTTCCCCGAGAGAAGCCCTTCTTCGCTGAGACGAACACCTGCAGAAGGAATCCAGACTGGCCTCCCCGCCTGGGACACCAGACACAGACATCGCCGCTTCGCTGCCCAAGTCACGCTGGCTCGGTTCGTTATTTTTCTCAGCTATAATTCAAAAACAGGAGCCGGTGACAAAATGGGTACTTTCCCCAAAAAGGGACGCCTGGTGGTGTCGTGGTTATGTGTTGGGCTGTGATCTGCAAGGTCGGCAGTTCGAAACCACCAGATGCTCCTGGGGAGAAAGATGGGGCTTTCTACTCCCGTAAAGAGTTAGTCTCAGAACCCCCGGGCAGCTCTACCCTGTCCTACGTGAGCCGGCACCAACTCGATGGCAGAGTTTGTTTTGGTTAAAAAAAGACAAATAAATAAATTAAAAACATCTATGGAACAAGAAGTGTTCGATTTTCTAAGCGTGTGGACATTTATTTTTAAGTTTATAAATGCCACAGTTAATTTAGATTATTCCTCTGTCTACCTTTCTATGTGTTGTTTAGTAATGTATACATCTTATTAGAGCAAATAAACGCTTTTTAATTACAACATCAGTCATTATAATAAACGCAGCTCACTGAAATATAAAGCAGAACATAAATATTTAATAATAGGAAACATGGCTTTAAAAGTCCTTTAAATACTTATTTTTAAATTGTATTTTCTCTTTTAAATGTTTGAAAAGTCGCAGCAAGGGGAGTTTGTGGCTATGTGTTTTTCAAGACACATTAAGTCTAGGTAACAAGACATTTCGAACCGAGAGACCATCACAGGGGAGCAGGTGCTACAAGCTACTCACACGAACACTTCTCTCTCTGCTGTCATCTCTCTGTCCATCTGTTTATTAAGATCGTTTTATTGGGGCTCTTATAACAATCCACCCATCAGTTGTGTCAAGCACATTTGTACATATGTTGCCATCATCGTTCTCAAAACATTTCTATTTAAGACCTTGGTATCAGCTCCTCTTTTTCCCTCCCTCCACCCCCTGAACCCTTGATAAATTATACATCATTATTATTTTCATATCTTACACCGACTGCTGTCTCCCTTCACCCACGTTTCTGTTGTCCGTCCCCCTGGGGTGGGGGGTGGGGGGTGGGCGGGAATGCATCGATCGATCCCCCTTCCTCCCCTCCTTCCCCCACCTTACCCCGACCCTCCTGGTATCACTGCTCCCATTTCTGTTCCGAGGGGTTTATCTGACCTGGATCCCGTGTCTTGAGCTCTTATCTGTACCAGTGCACATGCTCCGGTCTAGCCAGAACTGAAAGGCAGGCCTGAGGTCAGGATAGTAGAGGGTGAGGAAGCCTTAAGGAACCAGAGGAATATTGTGTGCTTCATCCGTGCTATACTGTGCCCTGATTGATTGATCCCTTCCTTGTGACCCTCCTGTAAGGGGATGCCCCACTGTCTACAAGCAGCCAGAGAATCAACAAGTCCACATGAAGAAACACACCAGCCTGTGTGATCCTGAAGTGTCAACGGGATCAGATAACAGGCATCAGAAGACCCCAAACATAACAACTTATTGCTGACAAGGGGGTCGGAGCAGACACCCCAAACCCATCTCTCTGCTTTTAAAGCTGTCACTTGAAGTGTGGGTGGGGGGTACAGACCTCCCCAGCCGAGGGGGGTCAAAGCAGTGCTTTCCTTTCACTCTGCTCGTCCACAGACAGAGCCCTGGTGGCGCAGTGGTTAGGCTTTGGGCTGTAACCTCAAGGTCAGCAGTTCAAAACCAACAGCTACTCCACGGGCTGTCTACTCCTGTTAAGTTATAGTCTCGGAAGCCCACGGGGCAGTGCTATCCTGTCCTACAGGGTCCATCTGAGTCGGCATCAACTAGATGGCAGTGTGTCTGGTGTGGGGAGTCTGGTCGGCACAAGGAGCCCCTCAGGGGGATGCAAATCTGCCAAGAGGCAATGTGGGAAAAGGTCTGGCTGTCTCCTTTGGGGAACCCCATGGTGCACTGGGCACACGCGAGGCCAACGTGAGTCAGCTCTGACTGAACAGCACGTGGAAAGTCTGAGAAAGGGCCGCTCTTCCCATGGCAACGGCAGGACAAAGCTGCTCCCGGGAGCAACAGCCAGGCAGAAGGGCTAAGTTCACGTGCACAACCTTGGGAGGAAGACATGGACCAAGGAGGCTCCAAACGCTGAGCCAGAGGGCAACTGGCCTCGAGAGGCATCTGGGTGGAGCAGGGAGAGCGGTGCTAGCTTCCAGGACGAGCTTACTGGATCACACTCACACAGCAAGATCACCCCGCCTGCTCTTCACACGCGTGTTAGAACGCTATTTCCAGAGACCTGCATCTCCTCCTGCCCCTGCAGGATGTGGCTCTAACTGCAGGCGCTGGTTGGTCCAGAACCCCAGCTGTCTCTGCGGGATGTAGACGCAGCGCACCTCAACCCCAAGCTCAAGACCAGGTTTCCTCAGGCCCAGTGCTCCCCAATGTGGGCCACCCCTCCCCCTGAGGGGGGTCCCTAGAACAACCCAAGGGGCTGCAGGAGCAGAGCGCTACCCTTTATTCTGGATGATGGGCAGAGGGCAGCAGCTTTCATTGCCAGTCGGGGGCACTGAGTAATTTTTTTCTGAAAGGAGGTGCAGTCCAAATAAGTCTTGGAACTGTGGTCTACACAAAATCCCTAGAGAGCCTGGTGGCGCTGCTGGGTAAGCACTGGGCTGCCAAGTGCAAGGTCAGTGGTTCAACCCCCCCCCCCCCAAGCTGCTCCTCAGGAGAAGGGCGAGGAGTCTGCTCCCACAAAGACTGACCACCTCAGAAACCCCACACGGGGTTGCTGTGAGTCGGAATGGACTCCGAGGCTGTGGGCTTGGATCTCCCCGGCGGGGCCCTGACGGACCACCGCATGCCCACGCTAAGGACAGCGGCAGCAGCCGCTCACCCACCCACAGGCCAGCCTTCTCACCTTCCAAGGCCTTCGAATCCCTTTGAAAAAGTCGGGCATCCACATGGGAAGCACCACAGCCTCCCTCAGCAGCTTCTTGGCCTCCTCCAGGTCCGCGATGTCGTCCCTGTGCAGGGAGGACAGAGGTCCACAGCGGTTGCTCAGAGACGCCTGCCTGCGCCTCCTGGGTCAGGAGGCCAGTGCTTTCCCGGGGACAGTACTTCCACGGTCAGAGCGTTCCGCTCCGTCTCCTGGCTGGAAACGGCCCACGGGAACTCAAAGCCACTCGTTGAGACGCTGATTGAGGCATCGCCATCCAGTCACCTGCCCTGGGTTAGAGCTGAGCTGCTAACCACGAGGTCAGCAGTTCAAAAGCACCAGCCACTCCGAGGGACGGGGCTTTCTGGGAAACCCACTGGCCGCTCTCCCGTCCCACTGGACCGCTAAGCGGGGCAGGGAGTTTGGTTTGGGCTGCGCTCCATTTGAGCACAGCTTCCCTGCCACTCATGCTGGCTTGCTGTCTTCTCACTCTAACGCAGGG
>NW_022106463.1:5890800-5901485 GCF_000313985.2 Echinops telfairi | reverse complement strand
GGGGCTGAGGGGGGGGTGCTCACCAGTGAATGCTGGGGTTCCTGGAGACGATGTCTCTCTCGAGAGCATCCACCAGGTCCTTGTCATAGCCGGCAACGTCAAACTTGGGGATTTCGCCATCGCTCGCGCCGTCCTGCAGGTTTTTCCTCCCCTGGGAAAGGGACAGAGAGGTGCGTCAGTACCAGGCCCACTGCCCACCTGCCTGCTTGGTTCCCAGTGGAGGTTGTTCTCCGTTTCATTCGGCCATGGCGGTTGGGCCCGGTGTGTGGAAACCCAGGTAGGGGAACCCAGAGAGAGAACGCTGGATCAGTGGATCCCAGGGGGAGGCTGGCGGGACACGGGAGCTCACAGGAGGGCAAGGACGAGCAGTGTGCAGGGACCGACTGTGTTCTCGGGAGTGCGATTCGACTACTGAACGGCAGGATGTGTGAATCGCCTGGTGGAGAAACTGTTAAAAATAAGCAAACTAATTAAAATCCAAAATGCTTTAAATAACTGAGTCATTTCACATAACAGTTTAAAAAAGATAACTCGCTTTAATGAATATCGGTAAGCTTTTCCCACACTATCCTCGCTTAGAAATTATTTTTTAACTCGGTGGTGACGTTTTGCGATGGCCCAGAGCGCCGCGGCCCTCTGTTGACATCAGAAGGGGCCGGCGGTACTGAACGGGTGCAGTGTGCGTTCAGTGTGCCCTTTCACCATGACGTCTTAAAGGGGTGGGATCAAATTAAGATGACAAATAAAAAGAAGGCATGGGCAGACTGGTCCATGTGTTATGAACGTGTGCAAATGAGAGTAAAATAGCCTCTGCTCGAAGGGGAGACACCTCTGGCTGAATGTGTGGGCAGAGAACGGCCATCGTGCCCAGACAGTAGTCGGGCTAACAGGGGAGGGGGAGAGAAAACCCTGCTACTGGGGAGCAGAATAACTCACTGAGGGTCCCCCACTTCATGCTGACGAAGACCTGAGCCTTCAGGCCTTTCGCTCAGGCTCCCAGAACTCCCTAAGGCACCTCCTTTCCAAACATCTGACTGCGGGGCTAGCCTAGCGCTTCCTGTGCCCCCAAAAGCTCCCAAAAAGCGGCGCCTGAGGAAGGCGCCAGGGCTCCGACACAGTCTCTTACAAAGCCTCTTCCCAGTAAGCACCCCGCCCCCCCTCGCCCCCGGGAGCCAGAAGTCCTTCCTAGCAAGGCCCTTGAACCCCGATGACGATGTAAAAGAACCTTTCCAGACACAGTATGATTAAGGCCATCAAGGTAATATGCTTTACCCCCAATTTTTTATTTAATAATAGGGTGGCTTTAAAAATGACTTAAGACGCTCAGGGTTCTGCAGGGTTCTGCCAAAAAATTTTCAGCTCAGAGGGGCCACACTGTGCTCCCAGAGGCAGCTCGGCCACCGAACACCCTCTGCGGCAGGGCCAGGGCCTGCCTGGGGCTCCGGCCCCCCAGTTGCTGTGATGCTGTGAAAGGGAAGCGGGGAAAGTGGCCCAGTGAGTCCACGCCCTGGTGACACGGTAACCTCTTCTCACAGCCCTGTCGAAGAGGTCAACAGAAGGCTGGGTCAACAGAAGTGAGGGAGGTGGACGCTCTCTTCCTGCAGCTGCTCTGGTCCTCCTGAGCCACCTGCTACAGGGCGTGCCAGCACCCTGGTGACAGCACTAGAACCAACACTGTCCGCTGTCTGGGCAGCGTGGCAGCAGAATCAAGCTGGAGCTTCGGTCCCAACACAGTGGGAAGGCGGGCATCACCTGCAGGCCAGCACCACAAACCTACCGCCGACAGATGACACCACCGGACGGGCGCAGCGGGGACGCAGCGCACCGCGGTGCTGGAGCAGAGGGTCGGAACGCTAGCGCAGAGGCACTTGTCCGGCTCGCATCTGAAGGAAGGGCTGTTGTGAGGCCGCTGGGCTCGAAGCAACCCTACGTGGCAGAGCGGGACCAGCATTTTGGGCTGGAGGCAAATGGCTCAGGGACCCCAGAGAACGGACCAAGTGAGAACAGAGTGAAGGGGGGGGTGGGTGAGGAGGAACCACGGAGCGCCCAGTGCCCCAGTCGCAGGGCAGCAGCTCCTTCTCTAAGAGGGGCAGCCACGGAAAGGTGTGGCGCCGAAGAGGACCGTCTGCTCAGCGTCCCCTGACCACAGCAGTCACAGTCCAACGCTCACGGGTCCGTGGCCCACCACTCCATCCGGCATGGATGGGCACCAACAGGGAAGACTATGCAAAGCAGTATCGTTCGTAGCAATTCCAAGCCAAAGGGCCTCTAAATCGCCGTGAACAGGAGAACCGATTTTAACTGTGGTGAAATCCTACATCTCCGCGAAGAGAGCTGTCATTGTACAGACCGATGCAACCCGAGGGCTCTGGGGAAAGACCAGACGCAAAGAAACGTTACAGAAGCTTTCCAAACAGGGGCAACTAACAGAGGCTTTACAAACCAGAGTCCTGCTTGCCATGGGAAGGTGGGACACAGCAGAGCCGGGGAAGAGTGTGAAGGTAGTCTGAGGATCCTTCTGGACCCCTGGGTGCTGGTGGCATGGCCCAACCCTCTCCTACCTGTGTAAGCACCACTTACTAACACGCCGAGCAACTTTGCCAGCTGACGATGGAACAGAGTCACTAATGAAACTTAACTTACACAGATGTGAAATAAATGACATTAAGAGCTAAAGGGAGAAACGGAACACCGACGCTCCCCACTCAAACAACTACAATGAACCATCGCCTGCGCTCCGGAGTCTCCTAGGGGGTCGGTGTGAGTCAGAATTCACCAGATAACCGGGACTCATGTATTTGTATGATGGAAACACCGCCTAATGAGTTCACCAACACCATGCTGGTTAACCTGGCATATGCCAGCCTGGAAATATTGAGGGAGGGGCTCCAAAAAAACTCACGAAAAAGACTGAATGAAATTATAATGGACTTTTCTCACAAACTTCTGAAGCCCACCCCCACCCAATACCCACAGCAATTTTGCACAACGCTATAAAGCAGAACTTGGTTTCCTATTTTGCTGAAGGTCAGGGTTATCATTTCTATAGCTAGTCTGTTGCAAATGGCATTTTAAGACCTCAGGAACGATGTTTCTGGCGTTTTGAATACTGCCATTTAGTCCACTGGAGAAGTTGCTCAATTGATGAGTCAGCAACGTTCCAATGTACACATTTGTGGTGTTTTGGTTTTTTTCCACTTTCACCATATAGAATCAAAAATATTAACCAATATCCCGCAGAACTACACACATTCCCCAACTGCCACTTTAGGCTGGCTACAGACAGAAGAACCCAAGCTCGCTGCCAACAGCCAGTGCCAGCCCCGAGCCCCCTGCGTAGGCCCTTCTGGGGCTGTCCATCTTCCCCACACGCTGATCTGGCGGCCTCACCTTTCAATGGGTTTGAACCGCCTATCTTAGGGTGAGGATCCCAAAGCCTAACCCACAGGACCACCAGGGCTCCTGACAGATAAAAGAGTGTGGCGAAAATGAGCCAGGGCATTCTGTGAGCGCCCACCATCCGATGGCATTGGCCATGTTGACGTTGTTGGGTACCCTTAGCGACCCTGCCCTGCAGAACAAAACACCACCAGGCCCGCGCCATCTTCGCGGTTCTTAGACGCGAGCCCGCTGTTGCAGCCGCTTGGTCTATCCATCTTGTTTACCAGAGGGTTAGTGTGTCATTCACAAAAGAGGGGTGCACGTCCTTATGTCAGTAAAATTGATCATAAATGAGTAGACGTTTGTCGTACTAATTGTTTGAAATTGTGTGTGACTCGCTAAATGAAGCATACCACTTGGTCCTGGGATCACCATTCATCAAGTGGCATGTAGCCTTACACTCTGTACACTCTTCTTCAATGACAGCTTCTCAAGATTAGATAGACTCATTCATATAATTACCGACCAGTAGCACTCAAAAGGATACTTCCGTCTGATGGAGTCACTGCTGAGAAAGAACATGTTCAGATGCGGCCATTTGCTAGGGCACTCTGGGAAGCACGGTCCTTTAAGTCTTATAGTAACCTGAAAAACACCTTCTCGGTAAACATAAGTGACCCCACTTCAATCTGAATTCTACTTAAAAGTATATACTGCCTCAATTATGAGACTGCAATTGAAACACTCCTTATTCTACCAAGAGTTAGTCAACCACGAAGCCATGGTCTGAAACAATGTGGGGAAAGCAGAGGCTTATGAATTAAATATTTTTTGATGTTAACATATTTTTGCTTCCTGGTATTTCATTTCAGGCCATTCTCTCTGCGTGAAAAACGCACATTAGCCTTTCTACCCGTATCTATTTCTACATTGACTTAAAATAGCGTAAATAGCAAAAATAATCATCGACTACGTTTTCCAAAGTCCATTGGGGTCAGACTGCAGAATACGGCTGAGAAGACTCATTCCTTTCTTTACCTGGCTCCCTCTCACCAGGGAGGGAGGCCATGGTCACCGAGGGCGGGGCCCACACTAGGGTTCCGTTGGCCCTTCCACGGGTGGGACTGCGCCAAGGGCACCCTGAGTCTCGGTGCGCGGGATCAAGAGGAGCACACGGACTTGGTGAGCATCCCTGTGGCTCTCAGGAGGAGGGAGGGCCGGGAGGCCTGAACAGCCACGTGAGGCTGTGAGCTCGGACCTCCCTGAAGCCCCCATGGGCCCTACGGAGAGTAGTGTCCCCGCGAGCTGCTCCACTGTGCCCTTCTCAACACGACACTGAGAAACCAAAACCGTGCGTCTGGGGCCCGGAGCAAGACACATGGCTTCTCCAGCCACCCCCGCCCCAGCCCCGCCACTGTTTTTCTCAAATGTTCTCTCTAAAGGTCGGAGCACAGCAGTGGCAGGTGAATTTAGAGGAGACGGAAAGCAAGAAACCCGTGTGGGATCACAGGCCAGCAGACGTCCATGAAGCTGCTCCAAACGTCTGTGAACACCGTCCGCTGTCTTTTCGGTGCCACTTCTCTACAAGCGCTTAAAGACCCCTCACGTATATTTCGGAGCTCTGGTGGAGTAGTGGTGCCACACTGGGCTCCTGACGGCAAGGTCCGCAGTTCAAAACCACCAATGGCTCCTGGGAGAAAGCCGGGGCTGTCTCCTCCCGTAGAGAGCCCGTCTGGGGAACCACAGGGCCGCTCTGCCTGTCCCACAGGGTCCTGTGTGCGTCGCATCGACTCTCCAATGGCAGTGAGTTTGGCTGCTATGTCTTTCCACACGTATGTACGTAACTGCACATCTCTATGACAAGACGTGATCTAGCTAGATAACAGCTTTCTGAAATAACACTCTCCTGATGGTGGGGGAAAGACGAAGTGGTCTGCTCCTTCCTAGGGAGATGTACAGCCTGGGAAAACACACACACACACACATACATACACACGCGCGTGCGCGCGGCGGTGCACATGAGCCCGGGGATTGTTTAACGCACCTTTGCGTAGGTAATCGGCATTCCCACATGGCCTTCAAAATGCAAAGACCTCTTGGGTTACGAATCGGGCTTTTTTTTTAACTCCTCCACATCAAAACCAAGGCACCTTGAAAAGTCTGCCAACATCATCCTGCCCACCCAAAGACAAGAGAACGAGCCACGCAGAGAGGGCCTTGCCTTGTCGTCTCTGCCTCGCGCCCTGCACTCTTTGTCCCTGCTCGCTGCCGGCTTCTCACTCCTGCACGGAGGGTGAGCTCGGCCCACGGCTCCCCGGGCTCCGAGGCCTGCCACGTCTTTCCTCAGGGGTCTCACTTCCCGGTTGGGACGCCTGATCTGCGGTGGGGCTCTGACAGAGAAACAAACAAAAACGACAAAAATCAATCACTCCAGTAACTTAATCAAAGGTAAAACATTTCAGTATTAACTTATTTAACAAAAATAGTGAATCAAGCAGCTCAAAAACTCAATTCTCTGCCTTTTGCTAATGGATGGGCTGCTACCACAGCTCAGTAGTTTGAATCCACAGGGGGAGCATGGTGAGGCTTTCCACTTCTGGAAAGGTCTACTGTCTCAGAGACCCACGGGGTCCTCTGGGGCCGCCATGCGTCAATGAGGACCAGGGAGTGGGCCGGCTTTTGTAAGTTCTCTTCTCTAAAACATACCGATGGGTACAATGATTAAGGACCTCTAAGAAGAGACACACAGGTAGCACTGATGATCTTGCTAAATGACATTAATAATCACGAATCGCGGGCAATACGGATTATTATCCTGGTCTGATCACATTCATCATAGAATGAAACATCGACCCGTTTGCTCATCGCCGTCCCAAACCAAGAGCGTCGCTTGAAAAGAAAGGGCATGAAAAGCTGCCAGTCCAGGGATCCGAGATATGTCTATTTGTCAGGTTCCTGATTTAGTTTTTACAACCGGAATTATGTTTTCTGCTTCTACGTTAGAAATTCCAACATTTTAGTCATCAAAGTACAAATGGTAATCCTTAATAGCATTTTCTTACGTATGTGTACATACATATACGTGAGTATATACATATACAGACACAGATACACACATGTACACATATGGGAGAAAGACAAGAGTTACTGTCTTGGAAACAAGACACGGGGCAGTTCTACCCTGCCCTCGTGGTCCCCTACAGGCTCACTAGGAGTCAGAATCAACTCAATGGTAGTGAGTTTTTAGTTAGACACACACACATACACACAAAGCAATTTATGTGTGAAAACATTCATGCTTTCCAAATGTCAAAAAATTACAGGATGTGGTAGTTAAATAATTTCGTGTCAACATGAAGTGTGGGGTGGAGTCTAGCCTGTCAATCAGGTCACAGCCTGATGGTGCCTCCCGGTGGGCGTGGCCTCCTCAAAAGGAGGGTCCTGGGAACCTCCCCTCTCTTTCTGCCGTCACCTTCAGACCAGTGAGCCATGGCAAGACCTGCGCTAGCCCTGGAGATGCATTCACCACCACTGGACCCACAAGACTCTGCACCCACAGCCGGTGACCTTCCTGCATCATTGCACATGGCTGCATCAGTCTGACCAGGGATTTATGGCCTAGAACTAGACTTACGGACTTGAGTTGAACTCGACTGGGATGTTTTCCTGATATACAATTACTTCTTGATATAAAGCTCTTTTTCTTATACATATGAGTATCACTGGATTTGTTTCTCTAGTCAACCCGGCCTAACACACAGGGTCATCCACATGCGATAGGTCCACAAATCTGTACAAAGAACATACGCACACACAGACATATATGAAGTGGCTTCAAAATTGCTGTCACTGTCCAAAAACTTTTTGACGCCCCCTTGGATTTAGTAAAACCACAAAAGACCATTTAGAAGGAACATATCATGTTCCAGTAATGAACAAGTATATTGATTTTCATCGCATGTTCCTTCTAAATGTTCTTTGTGTTTAGGGAACAAGAGGAGCCTGAAGGGGCAGAAACGGCAGAGCTGCAGGGTGGATGGGGTAATGTTCCCTACGCAGGTTCACCAGGGACAGCCCTGGCTACTCACAGAGGGTGAACAGGAGCCTTATCACAACGGGGACAACTTGGCACAAGTTCTCAGCCCCTTGTCTCAACAATACAGCTTTAATGTTCTTAGGATTTGTTCATAATAAGACCTGCTGATGGTCCTGTATCTGTAATTCCTTTTTTATTAGCCATTTTATTGGGGGACTCTTAAAAATCTTCTAACAATCCATCATTCAATGGTATTAAGCACACTTGTGCATATGTTGCCATCAACATTTCAAAAACATTTTCTTTCTACTTGAGCCCTTGGTATCAGCTTCTCCTTTTTCCCCTCCCTCCTTTCCCCTCCCATCCTCATGAGTCCTTGATCAATTCTATATCATTGCTGTTTCATGTCTTACACTGTGCCTTGTCTCCCTTCACCCTTATTTCTGTTATTCATCCCCTGGGGGCGGGGGGCTATAAATCTAACCTTGTGATGGGTCCCCCTTTTCTCCCCGTCCCCCCACCATCCCTCATGATATCACTACTCCCAAATACTGCTCATGAGAGTTTTATCTGTCCTGAAGTCCATGTGGCAAGAGCGTTTATCTGTACCCATGTGTGTACTCTGGTCGAGCTGGATTTGTCAGGCAGAACTGGGTCGTGGTAGTGGGGGAGGAAGCACTCAGGAAGTAGATGTTTCCGTCTCTCTAGCCCTTCCTGCATGCTTTGATTCACACCACATCAGAATGGAAGTGCAGGCATCCGCCAGGTGTCCTGGTGGCGTCGTGGTCAGGAGTCGGCTGTTAGCCACAGGGTCAGTGGTTGGAAACCACCAGCCGCTGCTCAGAAGGACATACTCCTGCTCGCAGTTCAGCCCAGTAAAGAGTTATAATATCGGTAAGAGCTCCCAATAAAAATATTTTTTTTAAAAGACTCAAGTCTCAGAAACTCACAGGGCCAGTTCTACCCTGTCCTACTGGTTGCTGTGAGTCAGAATCACGGTGGGTCTGGAGTTTTAAAGACAACTGAGGCTGGTACATTGCTGAGAAAGCTTGCCTACAGCCACCCACTGCTGACAGAGGCGTGTTTAAACACGTGTTGTCTGGGCTGAGCCTGTGCACATGTGAATTGGACCCCTGGTTGCAGCACTTTCTGTATGCATTTGTGAGTTTGTACCGAGGGTTGGCGGCAGTTGTGCCTGCTGTTTAGTCTGGCGCTGTCTGTGGTCCTGGTTTTGAGGCTCCTGGGACCCAAGACCGACAACCGTACTCAGGCCTGCAGGCCCTGCTCCCAACTGTATTCCCAGACAGGTCCCGGTGTGCTGGGCGTGTCGCGCTGGCATCTCTTCTGCCTGCTCATCTTGCTCCTGAGCAGCTGCTCCGCTCGGCGGGCCTGCTGGCACCGGCTCTGCACACACAGGCAGCTCAGCGGAGCTGCGTGGAGAGGAGGTCGCTGCAGAGCTCAGACATGGGCCTCATGCCAGGAGTCTGTGGATGATGCCCTTGTTCTGCCACTCACCCTGCCGGCAGGCTCGCTCGCCCATCACAGGGACGGGGCTGTGCTGGTAAGCCTTCCGTTCCACCTTGCTGTGGCATGGTACTGCATTTGGGACCATGTCCCAGCCTCCCAGAAGATGTCTCTAATTCTGTCCTCTGCTTCTCTGTCCATCAGCGCCTAGCCACGCAATCCCAGTTGTCTGGTTGTGTACAGCCACACACGTCCCATGGCTTCCTTTACACGCCTCTGTAAACAGAGACTCCAGTGGGGCAAGATGCAGCCCAGCACCACCAACTTCCTCCCTAGTGGGCAAAGCCCCCCCACGCCACACTCTCTCACAGCATTTTGAACCCCTTTAGCCTAATAGGCTAAAGGCAATGATAACAACAGGAACGTCTACACTGGACTCTGCCCTCTTAGTTTGGGGGTAGCAGGAAGGAGGCCTTGTCCCATCGTGTGCAAATAACTCTGATTTCCTCCCAAACCCAATACTTGTTCCTTGTCGGCTACACTGAATCTCAGTAGGACCCGTACATGTTCTTTTCCGCACTGACAGCAAACATCCAATGTCCACCATCAGAATAAAACCTGCCGCCATTAAGCTAACACCAGGGCACAGAGACCCTGCAGGGCAGAGAAGAACTGCCCCGTAGCATTTCCTCAGATGTCATCTTTCCCAAAGCAGGCTGCCACACCTTTGTCCCGTGGGGCAGTTGGTGGCTTTGAACCACCAACCTTTCAGCTAAGGACCGAGCACTTAAACCACTGCCCCTCATCAGACAGACACACCACTGATAGTCTGTTCCCACAAGGGAGTGCTCCAGGAAAGTGAGCGTGGATCACACCTCTATGTACACAACACCGATGGGTCTCGGGTCCCTCGGGTTGACTGAAAACGTTAAGTTCAGAGACTCCGTCCCTATAGTCGAAGCAGAAGTCGACAACATATGGTCTGGGATATAAATACAGTTAACAGAGAGTGTGAAGAAAATAAGTAATAGCACACCCCAAACTCGGGGCCACGCACATCACTACAGCTCAAGGGACATTCCACATCCATGAACCCTACGGTGCACAGAACCTCATCCACGTGATGGCGTGCAGCAGTTCACTGCTGTGAGGCAGTCTGCTGCATGAATGGAGCGCCGTCATCATGCGCTGCCATCTATGGTGGAAGACTGTTTAAAGCTCATCGACAGAAGACTATTCTGTACAGACTCAACGGTAGCAGATCTAACAAGCCAGCACACTCCACTGGCCTGAAGGGTCAATCACCTTAGTGTGAGGACCAGCAGAGGGCTGCTCTCCCAAGGCTATGGGACTGGTGGTCACCGGATTCTGATTCAGGTCTCCTGCTTTGAGGGTGGCCTGGAACCACCATGCAGTTACTATTGCAATGCCCTCCTTGCTTCCTTATGACATGGATGAATCTGACAGGCATAGTTCTACCTCTGTGAATGAGGGCTATGGAAAGTTTTGCCCTATCACCAAATATATGTATGTATGTCTGCATGTATGTATATACATACATGTGTGTATGTATGTATATATAAAACGTACAGACAGCCCCCACAGGGCTTCAATCGGGTGAATCCTTGTAAAAGTAGGTTCCTTGGGTCAAATATCTGTTTGTTTGGGTTTTTTTAGTTTTCATTACTATTGTCTTTTTACTGACAGTACCATATCTTTGCCCTTGGAATAGACAGATATATTTTCAGACAGACAATACAAAACATATATATACACACACAGGTGTGTGCAAAAGTGTGTGTGT
>NW_022106463.1:5884131-5888860 GCF_000313985.2 Echinops telfairi | reverse complement strand
TTTCAGGAGTAAACAATGAAGGTGGTAGGAGGAAGGAGCACTAGAACTGAATGTGATCACACAATCCATTTTAAAGACAATCTAATCGGGGAGGGGGGAGAAATGTTCTAAAATTGATTGTGGTAATGATTATACAATTCTTCTTGATAGATTGAATGATCGAATTACATGATATGTGGGTTATGGGCCAATAAATCTGTAAAAAAATAAATTAAAAAGAAAAGCCAAGAGTCCCTGTCTCAGAAACTCACAGAGGCAGTCCTACCCTGCTCCATGGGGTCACTAGGAGTTGGTAGTAAGTTTGTTTGGGGGGGTTTATTCTGTTGATGGATTTCCCCACTAGAGCTATTGCGAATATAAGAATTATGTTTATGGTTGACATCAGCCTTTCATTTCCTTGGGACACAAAAGAAAATTGCTTATAGAGTATATAGATAAGACTAGCTTTAGAAGATAAAGGGAGCCCTGGTGGTGTAGTGGTCACACATTGGGCTTTGATCTGCATGGTCAGCAGTTCGAAACCAGCAGCAGCTCCATGGGAAAAAGACTGGGCTTTCTACTCCTGTAAACAGTGACAGTCTACAAAACCACAGGGGATCGCTATGAGTGAGCAGTAAGCAGTAAGCTTGTCTTTTGGGTTTAGAAGATAAAATCCGTTTTCTGAAGAAATGCCCTTTTACATTCCCGCCAACAATGTGTGTGAGTTCGGTTACTCCATGCTGGCCACCATGAGGGGTGCAGCGGGGTCCCACTGTGGCTTTAATAAGACGTCCCTGGACAGCTACGGGTGCTGGGTGCCTTCTCCTATGTTCACTTGCCAGGGAATTTCTTCTTTGATGGATTATCTGGTCCAGTCTTCTGTCCTTTTCTAAGAAAAATCCGTTTGTCCAACTTGTTCTTATTGGCTTATTGACTGTAGCTCTTCACATATGCTAAACACAAGGTCTGTGTGAGATACATGCATCCCAATTATCTTCCCCTGGGATGTAGGCTGCCTTTCCACTCTTTTAATTGTGACTCCTTTGATGAAGAGAAGTTCATAATCTGGAAGCCCAATTTATCAGTCTTTTCCTTTATCTTTAACACCCCGGTGTTTAGTTTAATAACACTCTGTCTACCCAAGATCATTATAGCATTTTCCCATGTTTTCTTCAGAAAGCTAATTACCTTATTACCTTTCACAATTAGGTAGTGGTCTATTCAAATTCATTTTTATGTATGGTGTGAGGTAAGGGTTAAGGTTTTTTCTCCCTACTGTTTGGATATTCAATTCACCCAGAAGTATTTCCTAACAAGACCTGCCTTTATCTGTTGAATTGCAATGGTGACTTCTTCATAAACCAAGTAATTTCACCAAATCTAATCACTAATGACAAGTTCCAATCCCACAGAGACTTCAAACTTAATTTTTCTAGTTGTTGGCTGTTACAGATAATAATTAAATATTATGTGAAAGTAGATGTAGGAATCTATTCAGATATTGATTCTTTTGACAAATACCTGAGCACTTAGTAAGTGCAGGCTATATGCTAACAAATGCAAACGGCTGCATATTAGGTTAACCTCCATCCAAGTAAAGCCAATCCCATTTAAGACACAATCCAGTCTTGTAATCAAGGCCAATATGGCTTGTTTGTTTTAATGTATCATGACGCTATTATGTAGAAAGTATTCTCCAAGGGCTTACCAAAAATGTTTAACTTGATATTCCATGTATTAGCCTTAAAAAGATAAAAATTCAGTTCTTCCGTAGAGTTATTATATTCAGCCTACAGATCTTTTTCTATTTATAAGATTTGACATTTTAGAAACCACTTTTAAGGCCTCTTGAGTAATGTTTGATTCTATTTAAAAACCTCACTAATTAAATGCCATCTAATTTTTTACCTATACTTATAAATTTAATATATGAGGTTAACTCAGAAAGTATTGGTACAATATGCTTGATACAATGGATGTAAGGAATGTTATAAGAGCTCTAAGAGCCCCCAAGGACATGATTTTTTTTTAATTAAAAGTAAAATAAAATGTTGAAAAGTACTGGTACAAAATCATAGAAACCATTATTAAATAGAAATGTCAAGATGTGATGTTCCTGTTCCTTGCCAGAGCTTCCGGTTAAGCCAGGGCATCTCCAGAGGCGGCGTTTCCATCTTTCCAGTCCTTCTGAAGGGGAGCCCTGCCTGCTAACCACTGGCCCCTGCAGCTGCCCTGCTGGGGAAAGACGCGGCTTTCTACTCCCGTAAAGGTTCACAGTCTTGGAAACCCACTGGGCAGTTCTACCCTCCCCTAGGTCACTATGAAACAGCACCCGCTCGATGGCGGTTGAGTTTGGTCTGGAGTCTAACCCTTTCTGGAGGTCTGTGCTCCTCAAACCACCCGTGTCAAAAAGCGCCAGTTTGGACATCCTTGGGGACTCCAATCGGGGCCCTCGGAGCAAGGCCGGGCTGGAGGGTGGACAGGGTCAGGTGTCCCAGAGAAATCCTCCTAGAACGGCCCTTGCTACCCTCCAAGAATGAGCAGGTGCGCTGAGGTGATGGAAACATTTCTTGGTGTAACTTCCTGGTCGTTTTCTCAACACTGTAGCTCTCCACTCTCTTAAAACTCCTTCCTAGGGCAACAAGTGAACAAATGGGCTTGACACAATGGATGGATGGGTGGTTGTGATAAGAGTTGTATGAGTCCCCAATAAAAATGATTTTAAAAAGAAAAAAAAAACTCGTTCCTAGTAAGTCAAAGTGACTGTCCCGTGTCCTTGGAGAAAATCTAACAGGGGCACTTCTTTGGAATTAAAGGAAGGAGGGATTAAAAGTCGCCATCACCTTCTGAGCTGACCCCTCCCTCTGCCTGGGTTTAAACCGGCCCAGCACCGCCCCCTAGAAGCCCCTGTTGGGCTGGACTGTTTTCTGCGCCGCTCTGATGAGACTCGTGCTGCGGTTAGGGGTCATCAAGCCAGTTCCGACGCACAGTGACCCCATGCTACAGACACGGACTGAAACACTGCCCGGCCGTGCCGTCCGCACGCTTCTAATGTCCCAGCCCTGGGCTGCAGCCAGGGTGTCAGTCCATGTCCTTGAGGCCCTTCCTCACCGTCACCGAGCAGGACGTCCTTCTCCAGGGACAGGTCTCTCCTGACAACATGCCCAGAGGAGCGAGGTGAAGTCTCACCACCCTTCTCAGGGAATGCTCTCTCTCTCTCCCTCCCCACGCAAGTGGGAGAAGGTGCTGGTCTCTCAGCCTCTGTTCCCTGGCCGTCTCCACATGGTGTGGCACCTCTCTCCCCCATCTCTGCTTGCTCCTCGTCCTGATCTGCTGTCTTCACCTTGGCAAGGGGACAGGCTTGAGACACCCTGCACACGGAGAAGGGCTCGTGACATAACCATGACATCCCCACTGCGCAGGCGGACACTGCCATGAGAGCAGCCGTGGTCAGAGGCACCGAGGCAGTAGGCGAGAAGAGCAGGATGCAGGGAGATGGCGAGGGAGGGAGGGAGGGAGGGAGGGAGGGGGAGGAGTGAAGGAGGGCCCAGTTGGAGGAGAGTCTCTTCATTCCCGTGATTTCAATGAGGGAAACCAGAAGTGGGATCATCCGTGAAGCCAGCGGGAGCAGGGGAGCGGGCCTTTCCAAGGTCTGGGTTCGGCTCCCACCCTGGGGAGAGCCCTGCCTCCGCCCACTTTGGTTTCCTTCTCTGTCAGTACTGGGCCTTGGCCTTGATTTATCCAAAGATGTTTTTCGTTCACGGATCTGTTTCGCTTGATGGTCCCTAACAACAACAACAGGCAATTGCCTACATGACGAGAGACTTCACTTCTGTCTGTGAAAGCCACCCACGGGTGGGACTGCGATCACAGCAGCACAGGGGAGCAGAGACAAAGGTGCTATGGCCAGGCCCCTCCAGAGTGTCCTTGAAAACACCTCCTGGTTCCCAAGAGAGGACCCGGCTCCTGCCATGGTCACTCTCTCCCACACGCCAACATTTCCTCTTCCTCCCAAGCAGTCCCTGCAGCAGGGAGCACATCTCTGCACCCACGCCAGGGACCTTGATGCCACATCTCCGCCAGTGCTTCCCCCACAGTGCCGTCCCGGATGAGCTCTCCTGCTTTAGTCCCACACGGTCCTGGAGGGAGCCCGGTGAGACGCCCTGCAGACCTCCCGATCGGTCCTCAGCCTTGGCCTTGAGCCACGCAAAGGCATCTTTCATTAGCTGATCTGTTTCACCACACACTGGGATTTAAAGTACCAACAGCTAACTTAATCTACTTGGGTTCCCAAAGAAGCAAACGCAACAACTTTAACACCAAGCCAAAATGAAATTCCTCTTTGTTCAAATTCTACAAGACAGCACTAAGTTGTATAAGACTCATCTTCCTGTTTAGTCGTCCACAAAAACCCACTTGTCATGGGGTCTCCGTTGCTGTGAAGAGACCTTTGGAAAGTGAGAGAGGGACCAGAGCTCAACCTGGGGTGCCAAGCCTTGAGGGCAACATACCGGCATGAAACAGCAAACTGACAGAGAGGTCTGTGCGGCCGGACCCCGGCCCAGCTATGCCGACCCCTTTCCCAGAAGAGAGCACTACAGAGGACAGCACTGAAGATACAGCCTGGGGGGAGTCTGCCCAGACCACACGGGAGCAAACTAAGAGGGAGACAGACAGACAGAGAACCACATCCTGGCCCACCAAGCCCCAAGGACGATATTCCTGCTCGGAGCAGCCAATGCACAGAGAG